>NC_064249.1:18280750-18586000 GCF_003254725.2 Canis lupus dingo | reverse complement strand
ACAGTGACATGACTAAGATATCAACAAATAATGTCAAAATAGAGAAATATTTAGAAACATGTAAGTCTCTAAATAATATTGGGCAGCAATTAAACTATTGTTCTGTGTAGAAACACAAGTAACTGCTTATCATGTAACGTTAAACAAAAAGGCAAAACATATATTGTATATACACTTTGACTACAACTATACAGACAGATACGCATTAGGACAAACTCTGAAAGGTCGCGCCAGAGTAAAAAATTGACATTTGGAATTGGTAGAATAATGAGGACTTTTTTCTTTCATCAAAAATTTTTCAAATCAGTGTGCCCATAATTTGCTAAGAGAAAAATTTCATTGCAGCACATACAAGCTTGAGATTTTACTCATGAATTTTGGTTGTATTCATGAATTTGTGGGTCTTAATTGATTTGTAATGGTCTCCGGAAAAAGGCATAAAAATCTCTCTCAGTATCAGGCAAGGTAACAAGGAAAGCACTGATTTGGGACATTATCTGTTAAGTGCTGTGAGGTGAAATATTTGAAGAAGTTAAAATATTTAGAATTTAAAAAAAAATATTTAGAATTTAATCAAAAGGGTCATTGTCTGGATCTGGTATTCTGTTTCAATCCTCTCACTTCAAACTTTCATCTTTCTTTTAAATGCACAACTCTTGGAAATGTCATCTTCCTACTGTTAGACTTTATTGAATACACAAAGAATTCCTTTTGATTGAATGAAATAAGACAGTCTACAGACTTGTAACACAGTCTGTAGATATTCAACCACAGTCATATTTTGGTTCCATTATTATTATTGATTTTTATTTTCTCTATACACTCTTGCAATGATGTGTGTCTATTTATATACACATGTGTATCTGTCTTGCCTTTGTTGCTTCAGAGAAGAAATACTAAAAAACAAAATATTCAGTATAATTACAAATGTTGAACATGAAACTGAATCATCAATGTGAGTGTCCATTTTAAATTTAAATATCTCGGGCCGGGCGATCCCTGGGTGGCTCAGCGGTTTGGTGCCTGCCTTAGACCCAGGGTGCAATCCTGGAGTCCCGGGATCGAGTCCTGCATTGGGCTCCCAGCATGGAGCCTGCTTCTCCCTCTGCCTATGTCTCTGCCTCTCTCTCTCTCCCTCTCATGAATAAATAAATAAATATATATTTAATAAATAAATATATATATCTCGGGCCGCCCAGGT
Source organism: Canis lupus dingo (assembly GCF_003254725.2). Classification (NCBI taxonomy): domain Eukaryota; kingdom Metazoa; phylum Chordata; class Mammalia; order Carnivora; family Canidae; genus Canis; species Canis lupus. The sequence continues at coordinate 18,584,799 of NC_064249.1, read as the reverse complement.
GGCTCAGTGGTAGCACGTCTGCCTTCGGCCCAGGGCATGGTCCTGGAGACCCGGGATCAGGTCCCACATCGGGCTCCCTGCATGGAGCCTGCTTCTCTCTCTGTCTCTGCCTCTCTCTCTCTCTCTCTCTGCCTCTCATGAATAAATAAGATATTTTAAAAAATTTTTAAATATCTCTCATAATATGAAGAAGTTCAAAATATTTACCTTACTTCGTGGCTAAAAGTTTCCCCTATTTGGAAGTTACCACAGTCTCATTAAGGTAGATAAAGTTACTTTGTTCCAAGGTGAATCTTCTCCAAACATATTGTCAACCCAAGACAACCCTGCACCTGGTGCTCACACTTGTTATTGGGAAGGCAGCTACACAGCAGCATCCCACTTCCTCTCTCCCCAGGTCACCAACACACTGCTATGATTGCAAGGTCATCCATGTGTGTCCCCACAGATACCAACAGGCTGTGTTACATGTCCAGTACTTTCCAAAAACTAGAGACAAGGAACAAGAAACATTCTGTTGCATTTTTTCCAGTATTGCAGTGATCATTCCTTTCTTATCACCAAAGGGTTTCAATCCCTGTGCTCCAAGTTCCCATGTTACTCTATTTCACTTTGAAGAGCATTCCTGTTAACTGGTTGTATCAAGCCTTCTTTAAAACCTGAACTCCAAAAGGCAGGGGTTGTTTCTTTGTTGTATGGTCTGTACTCAAATCAAAATGCAATAATTAACATGTGTTTTACAGGCATCCATTAATAACAATTAGCAGAGACACTGAAAGGGAGACTTGTCCAAGCAAAGTTCCCAGACACACTGATTAATAGTGCTTAGATTGGTGCTGATCCAGATCCCACCAGAAAATCTACATAGACTAGATGGAAGTGTCATTGATTTGGAATTGTTCACTTACATGGTCCATATTTACTAAATGTTGGACTTAAGAGGCAGTCTACTTCTTCGGTTAAGAATTCAAGCTCTAGAATCAAAACTACTTGAGTTAGTCAAGGCTCTGCCATATATTTGGTTTTTGATGTGGTTTGGTTTTTAATTTTTGTCAAGTTCCTTACTCTTAATGGCTTTCAACTTCCTCATCTAGAAAATGGGAATAATAATCATACTTAGACCAGAGCGGTCGTGAGAGTTTAATGAGGACATCATGTGTGATGCAATGCCTGGAACAGATTAAACAGACTAACTCAGCTGTTGCTACTGCCACTACTGCCAGTAACTTTTGTGACAATGTCAAAGACATTCTGCTAGGTACCGTGACTGGTTAAGTAAATATCTGCTACAATACAAAGATCAACTTCAATCTTGGAGTTTAGAAAAAATATGATACTTTTCTGTACCTATCACTACTTAAGATGACTTAATGAATTTGAATTTTCATCTCAAAAAAGGTTAATACAGTACTTTTTTATTAACACATGCCTCCTATAAGAACTTCATATTTTTACTTTTCATAAGATGAAAAAGTTAAACTTGTATTCTGTTTATATGAGTTTTTAGATAATTACAAGTCTACTTTCTTGCCTTTGGAGATAACATAATCTCCCATATCTGTCATTAAATAGTTTTCAGAATTTAAAACCACGTGATAAAAAGTATTTCAGAAATATGCTTGATCTTTAATTGCTACATCCCTGACACTTAAAATAAGTAATACCCAAAACAAAATCGAGATAAAAGCAGCATTTACCAAAAAGAGAAAATAGTTTTCTAATTTAGAATTGCTAATTAATATTTTACATAAAAATACTACTGCCAAGTTATACTATCTATTCTCTATTCCCAAAGTAATCTGGACAAACGTCCACTTCTATATCTTAGTTTATATTTTTTCTATATAATAGGCTGTTTTTGCCCTTATCAAACTTTTCTTCAAATCTAATTCGGGGGACGCCTGGATGGCTCAGCAGTTGAGCATCTGCCTTTGGCTCAGAGAGTCCCAGGATCGAGTCCTACATCGGGATCCTTGCATGGAGCCTGCTTCTCCTCCCTTTGCCTGTGTCTCTGCCTTTCTTTCAGTGTCTCCCATGAATTAATAAATAAAATCTAAAAAAAAAAAAAGACTTAATTCGGGTTTCAACTATTTTGGGAACACTTTCCTGAAGGTCTCAACCCTTAGAGATCATTCTTCTGACTTCTTTTAATGATATCTCTTAATTACTTGTTCAGTATTTACCAGATGTGATAGGCACTTTCTAAAATGTCTTCCATTGATCCCCACCAGCTAATATTCACATCCTTGTGTAATCAATCCCCTCTCTTTTTGTGTATGGGCTGAGCCTAATGACTTTCTTCTAAAGAAGAGAATAGTTTAAAAATGATGGGTTACCACTACCAAAATTAGGTAACAAAGAGATTATGGCTTCTGTCTTGTATGCCCTCTCTTGCTCTTTGATGGAAATTACCCATGTGTGCCACCCCACTTTCCCACAGAGAGGCCCACATGGCATGGAACAAAGGGCACCCTCTGGCCAAAAGCCACCAAGGATCTGAGGCCTTCTCTATCCAACAGTTCACAAGGAACTCAATCCTGCAAAAAACCATGTCAGTAACTAAGTGGACCCTACTCTAGTCAAGCCATGCAATGACTACAGAACAAATCAGTACTTGATGGTAAACCTGTAGGAGACCTGGGTCAGAGTACCTAACTAAGGCATGCTGGGATTTCAACTCAACAAAGTGTGATATAAAAAATGTTGGTTCTGTTACAACACTAAGATTTGGAATAAATTTCTGTGCAGCAGTAGATAGCTACATCAATTTAATTACATATTGTCTCCTGAGCTAGATTACAACTGCTCTGATGACAGTAACTGTAACATTTTAAGTCTGCATATCTGGCACAGTGAACCTCACTGTTGGTAATGGTGACATTACAGAAATACGTAGACAACAATTATGAACAATATATATAAATCATTACCTTAAAATAGTCACTATAGCAAATATAGAGGAATTACAGTCTATCTTCAAGAATCTGTATTTTAATGTGTAAGAGAAACAACATTTGTAAGTATATGTGTGTTTATAATAAATGTCCAAACAGAAGGGTGCCTGGGTGACTCAGTCTGTTAAGTGTCTGCCTTTGGCTCAGGTTGTGATCCTGGGGTCCTGGGTTTGAGCCCAACGTGGGGCTCTGTGCTCGGCAGGGAGTCTGCTTCTCCTTCTCCCTTTCCTTCTGCTTCTCCCTCCACTTGTGTTCTCTCTGTCTCTCTCAAATAAATAAATAAAATATTTAAAAATAAAATAAGATAAATGTCCAAACAGAAACACACAGATACTGTAGAAATGACCAATTTTAGAAGGGGTGAATATTTAAGTAATTATTATTTAAGGAAGTAATAATAAAAGCAAATGAAAAGGAAGTGTGATGTCTGAAGAAATCAGAAAATATTATTATGGACTATCTGAAAAATATGTGAGAAAAAGAAAATACTAAACATTACAAAATCAGAGTAAAACAATTGTGGCACGTAATCCTAGAAAACACTGGAAAAATAGTGAATATTAATAAAACTCTTAAGTCATACATACAATATCTCTAACTATGTATATGAATCTCATCATGATACTGAAATCAATAATGTCAAAGGGATGAATTAACTCTAGAAGATTCAAAGCAACTGAAGTTGAATTAATAGTCTCAAGAAGTTATTAATGAAGCATACACTCTGCCAAATGACAAAAACTTAAGATTTCTTCTGGCAAATATTCTTCTAACATTTTTTAATTCAACAAATAATTTTTAAGTCCCTCCCCAGTGCTTGAAGCTAACCATTGAAAGCCTAGTATGTAGCTATACTAGGTGAATATATGTAACTTCTTTTGAATTCTGTAAATTTCAATCCATCTACTGATTTTGTTATTTTTTTTTAAAAAGCTGAATATATTTGGCACAGGTCATAAGAAAGAATGTGTGGAAGAAATCTTCCTGAAGATGGAATAAAATAGACTGAAATCAAACAGAACATATTATTAAGCACTTCATATCCAACAGCACTGTGCTTGGCACAAGGGAACCAACTGTGGAGATTGCAGACATGATTCCTTTCCCCCACAGAATTCACGGTTTTAGAGGAAAAAGGGAGAACAAAATAAACAAGCAAACAGAAAAAGTAGCAATAGGTCGGAACAGGTGCAAACATGGAAATTAGCTACTGAGACAGAAATAACGGGGAGAATAGCTGCTTAATACTACATTATCAAGGGAAGAACTCTCATTTTCTTTGTATAAAACAAATGCCCATAACCTCCATCCATTTTTATATAGAGCTGCTGGTATTTTTGTGTCAATTTGTAGAAGTCTTTATACGTTCAACAAATTATTTGTCTGTGATAGGAGTTGTAAAAGTTTTCTCTAGTTTCATGTTTTTTACAAGCAATTTGACCACGCAGAAAGTTTTCTTTCATGTAGTAAGAAAAATTTATTACTTTTTTTCTTATGGTTCCTGGTTTTTATCATATTTGGGAAAGCTTTTTCATGTCAAAGTTATATAGAATTCTCCCATGATGTCTTCTATTACTTTTACGGTTTATGTTTTACATTTACATCTACGATCCATTTGAAGTTTCTTCTGGCATAAGCTATGAGGTATGGATCCATTTTTTTCCAGATGGCTACCCTGTTGGTTCATCATTATTTATTGAAAAATCTACTTTCCCCCACTGATATATGCACTGCAGTTCACATATGTAGTCTATATTCTCTTACATTAGTTTTCCCCCCATTCCCAGAACCAAACTGTCTTAATATTGAGGTTTATATGTTTTAATCTCTAGTGGGGCTAATTCCACATCATTGCTCTCCTTTTTGCTGATTTTTTCTGGCTATCTGTACTTGTATATTTTTCCATTATCAACTCTAGATCAGCCTATCTAGGTCCAAAAATATCCTGAAAGTATTTTTGTGATTGTCACATAAATTTATAAGATGAATCAGGAAAAACTGACAAGACGTTGAGACTTTCCCTGGTATATTATTGTAAATATTAAAGTATTTTTTGGGAACACTAGAGGTCCTGAAAAAGTTTTTTTTTTTTTTCCATATAAAAGGTTGCACATTTATTGTTAAGCTTAATGCTATTTTATATATATTTTTTATGTTGATCACCAGAGATCTTTCTTTCATTAGGTCTCCTAATGGCTGTAACTTTGTATATATAGAAGCCATCAATTTCGTGTATTAATCTTTTCTTTCATTGCTGTTTGGAATTTTTTACCCCTTCGTAAGAACTATCAGCTGATCCTTTTGGTTTTGCAGGTACAGAATCATATAAGCTGCAAATGTTTTCCTAGCTTTATACCTCTAATTTCTTTCTCTTGCCTAATTGTATCTGTTAGTATTCCAAAACAATGTTAAACAATAGTGGTGATAATGGGCATCATTATCTGTCTCTGAAATTATCAAGAATGCTTCTAATGTCTCCCCATTAAGGATGATACTAGATTTGAGATTAAAATAAATATATTTTTATCAGGTAAAGAAAATATTTATTTCCAATTGTACTAGAGATTTTCCTTTTTGTTATCTGAATATTAAATTTTGTTGCCTTTTCACAAGTATGAACATAATGATGTACTTTTCTCCTTAAATGTAAAATTAATAGATTTGATGTGGAATGTTGGGATCTGGAAGCAAATGGTCAGGACAGAATTCTCGAGACATTTATGGGTGCAAAAAGTATGTTTATTATAGCATGGCGACAGGACCCTGTGGGCAGAAAGAGCTTCCTTGGGGTTGTGAGGGGCTACTTATACTTTTCAAGATGGGAAGGGGTTAGAGATAGTGGAAGTCTCTAAGGAATTGGGAGGCAAGGTTTCCAGGACCTTCCTAGCTGTTGTTAGGAAAAGGTCATCTACTACTTTCTAGTTAAAACCGGAGTCATGAGACCCTTCAGATGTATGTCAGTGGGCCATATGCTTGGAGGATGATTGCCAACATATATGTGGGAGAGGTAGAGATAAAACAAGTTTCCAAGGGGATTTTTATAGGATCCTGGAGATCGGGATAATGTCAAACTAAGGTTGCCTTTTGCCTCTAGCAAAGTATTAAATTGAGGCAGCTAAGCTCCTTGAGGATGGTCACTCTGCCTATCTCAAATACTTGTCAATGGGCTGTAAATTGTAAGGAAGTTTTTTTTTCTTTTGTCTTTGTTATCCACATCAGATTTCCTTTTATTTATTAAATCATTATTATCTCCCCAAAATAAACCCATTAATCAGGATGGGGTTTTTTAAAAAGATTTTACTTTTCTTTCTTTCTCTTTCTTTCTTTCTTTCTTTCTTTCTTTCTTTCTCTTTCTTTCTCTTTCTTTCTCTTTCTTTCTTCATTCATTCATTCATTCATTCATTCATTCATTCATGAGAGACACAGAGGGAGAAGCAGGCTTCTCACAGGGAGTCCTTTGCGGGACTCAATCCCTGGAACTGTGATCACGCCCTGAGCTGAAGGCAGACACTTAACCACTGAGCCACCCAGGTGTCCCTATTTATTTACTTTAGAGACAGAGAGACAAAGAGCAGAGAGGGCAGAGGAAGAGGGAGAGGGAAAGGAAGAGAATCTCAAGCAGACGCCGTGCTGAGCACCAAGGCCTAGACAGGGCTCAACCTCACAACTCAGATCATGACCTGACCTGAAACCAACAGTTGGATACTTTACTGACTGAACCACCCAAATGCCCCTAATCAGGAAGTTTTATTCTTTTAATGTCTGCTACCTTCTGCTTGTCAACATTTTATTTAGGGTTTTCACAGTGTTATTTGCATGAACATAAATATGAATGATCGAAAGTTTTCTTTTAAGTACAATCTGTATTAAATTTTGATGTCAATATCACGCAAGCACCATTTTAAATATTGTTAAATTTTCTTTTCCCGTTCTCTGGAACACTTTAAATACCATTGAGATTATCAGGTTTTGAAGGATCTGGCAAAATTCTTTTGTTAAATCGTCAAGGCCAGTTGATGATGCACATGCGACACAGATTTCTCTGCCCCACCCCCTCCACTCCCAGTTAATTCATCTGTTTTTCTACTCTATTTGTTTAGGGTCTTTTAGGTATCTCTCTCTAGAAATTTAACAACCTTATTCACTTTTTAAAATGATTCACCTAGAGTTTGGGAAACAAAATCACTCATGGCTTCAATTTCCAGCATTTTGAAGTGATACTTCCTATTATCCTTTCTTACCTTATGTATTGGTACACTCCATATTTTTTTTCATTTCATTAGCTTTTCCCAAAGAAGTACTTCTAGTCATCTCTTTATCTAATTCATTTATTTCTGCCTTGATGCATGTTGGTTATTTAATTTTGCTTTCCATAGACTGATTTTGTCTTTTTCTAACTTCCTAACATTCTACTCAAAGTAGTAAATCTCTACGTTTTCTTCTGGGATATGTTTTATCCGCACACTACAGATTCTAGTATGCTGTGTTTCTATTATATTTATTTTCTAGATTTTTACCATTTTAGTTTAGATTTCCTCTCAGACATGACTTTAAGAGAGATTTTTTTAATTTGATGAAGTGTTGTTTTAAATTTTCTCCTCTTATTATTTTTATTGAATTGGTTTTATTGGATTGTAATTAGTGCATTTTGCTTTGTCGTACTGTAAATGTGTGGTTTCTGCTAACATTCCATGGTCACTTAAGAAGAAGATGTATTCTCTGTTTTCAGAAAACATTTTTAAATATCAATCAGATCCATTTTATTAATTATGTTGTCTAGGTCTTACAGATTTACATATTTTTATCCACTTGATCTGTCAAGAACTATGGAAGAAAATTAAAGTACCTCACTCTGAATGGCTTCGATTTCTTCTGCTAATACTGTTTTGTTCTTTCCGTGGTACAGAATACGCTTCTCTGTTATATTTTCAGTGTGAATGTTTCGATCCTTTATAAAGTATTATTTTGTCTCAATAATATTATAAAGCATTCTTTTTGACTCATTTAAATTTTATTTGACTTATAACAAATCCTTCCTTATACCAAGATCATGACCTTAGCTTGCTTTTTAAAAATTTTATTTATTTACTTATCTATTCTTATTTTTAGGAGGGGGAAGAGGGACAGAGGGAAAGGGAGTGAAAGAATCTTGAGCAGCCTCCATGCCCATCGCAGAACCAGATATAGAGCTCGATCCCATGACCTCAAGATCGTGACCTGAGCTGAAGAGGCTAAAGGCTAACCAACTGAGCCACCCAGGTATGACCTTAGCTTGCTTTTAATTTGCATTTGAAATAAATGTACTCATTTTAACTGCCATTTCCTTTCCTTCTATTGTCTCACTTGTTTAAGTTTTATTATTTCTATTATCAGCACAACTAACATCTTTTATTATTTCTATTGTCAGCACAACTAACATCTTTTATTATTTCTATTGTCAGCACAACTAACATCTAACACAACTAACTAACAACTAACTCTTCTGTTGCCCTAATGCCGACTTTTGTTTTACTCTTAGTCAAAGAGTTACTTGGATCCAGTACTCATAGCCAGTACTCTTGCTGTAGTGTTTTCAGACATCTCTTGGAGGGCTACACTTCATCTTCTAAAAAATTTCTGAAGACATTTCAGGAAAACAATATTTCCTGAGTTGTGCATGTTCAAAATTGTTTACTACTGCTTTCGTACTTTAACATTTTTGCTGGTTGTAAAATTCTTCCTCAAGATTTTGTGAATATTGTTCCACTATCTTCTAGCATTATATATATTACAGAGCAGTTTAAGGTCAAATTACTCTTTTTCTTCTACATGTGATTTCTTTCTTGGTCTCCCCAAAGGGTTCCTTCACCACCTGTGATGTTAAGCGATTTACCTTGGGTATGTTTTCATGTTGACAGCATTGGGGCAATTTCCCTTGGATTGATATGCTTTTTCTTTTCTTTTTTCTTTTCTTTTCTTTTCTTTTCTTTTTTCTTTTCTTTTCTTTTAAGGTTTTATTTATTTATTCATGAGAGACAGAGAGAGAGGAGAGGCAGAGACTTAGTCAGAGGGAGAAGCAGGTTCCCTGCAGGAAGATGGATGCAGGACTCCATCCCAGGACCCCAGGATCATGACCTGAGCCAAAGGCAGATGCTCAACCACTGAACTACCCAGGTGCCCCTTGATATGCTTTTTCAACACGTAAATTCAAGCCTTCTTTATGGAAGTGCACTTAATTTGTATCTTTCAATATTTATTTTGTCTCATAATTTGTTTTGTTTTTTTTTAGTGACTCCAGCAATGTGCAAGCCTGATTTTCTTTGCCTTTCTTCTATAGCTACCATTTTCTCTCCAATCTTTTTAAGCTTTTAAAATTTATTTCATTTCGCTCACTTTTCTCACATCCATCCTCTAGATTTTGGCTGATTTTCAGCAATGTTTATTTTTTATTTTTCTGCCAACGTAACCTTTCTGTGATGGTTTTATTTTTTCTCTTCCATTTCTTTCTCAAGCCTCTCCAGTGTTACCTACAGTCTCTTTTCTGAGTTCTTGTATTTTTGGTTTACACTAATCCTTCAGAGACATTTGTTTCTTTACAGTTTTGTTTTGACTGATTTTTAAATTTATGACACAAAGTTCAATGATAATTTTTGTCTCTTTTATGGCTACCTTGGGATCCCGGGGTGGCGCAGTGGTTTGGCGCCTGCCTTTAGCCCAGGGCGCGATCCTGGAGACCTGGGATCAAATCCCACGTCGGGCTCCCGGTGCATGGAGCCTGCTTCTCCCTCTGCCTGTGTCTCTGCCTCTCTCTCTCTCTGTGACTATCATAAACAAATAAAAATTAAAAAAAAAAAATATATGGCTACCTTGTTTTATTTTTTTCTTATAAACTTTTCTTACCTAGCTTTTGGTTTTCCCTTCATTTCCTCATTTTTTCCCTGCAATTTTTTGTTTTTTTAAAGAGATCTTGGGCTGGTTCTACTTTTATATTGTAGTACTGAAACTGATATGTTTTTTCCTAGACCACAGTTTGCTGGAGGTTCCGTGGGGAGAGGTCCAGGGACATGTTTCAGGATAATAGCACTTTTTCTTATGATAACAGAGTTAGTTTGTATGCTGATTTGCCTTTTACATTTCCTCAGTCAAACATAGCAGCTGTGGCAGTTTTCTTAAATATTCTCTGCTCTGCTGCAGTAGAGACTAACCATTTGCTGAAACTATGGCTGTGTTTTCACGTGATTAGCCCATTTACTTGACTGCTGAGAACCTAACTGGGTGTGAGAGAACCCCTGCCCTCTTCGGGTGCACCCAACTTGCACCAAAGCCTCCTGGTACAAAAATGAAGCTCAGACATTGAGCCTCAGTTGTATGTCCCTCGTCTTCAAAAACAGCCCTCTTTAATGAAGCAGCTGCATCCTGTCTCCATTCTTGCCCATTTCTACAGCCTACTGTACAAGGTCCACAGCTTTGGGCAGAAATTCCTTTGGGGAGTGGGGAATCTGGGGTTTTAGCAGTCTCCTAGCTTCACCAAAAAAAAGTTACATGTTTGTTTCTCATTCACCTTATTGTTCTGGAAACTTTCTGAAAAGAGGATAAGATAATGTGACTTTAAACTGCCACATTCCAATCAGAGGTCCTATCCTAAATTCTTGAGTTTTTAATCTTAAATATTGAACATTCTCAAAATCCACATGTTTTATATGTTTAGGAACTTAGTTGGAAGTACTCAGAAATAATGATAGCCATCTGCTTTATGTCTGGCACTGTTCACACACATACATTTATTTTCTTGTCCAAAGAGTCCTGCATCTAGGTATTAATATCTCTATTTTACAAATGAAGAGCAGAGCCCAGATATCAACCTGGCTCTATCTGATGTAAAAGTCCACGTTCTTTACCCCAAATCACCCTCAAACTAGTTCTATTCTTCAAAGATAATTCTAAAATGTTTAATTATTGTAGAAACCAAATAATCCCTGCTTGATTAGACTGTGGCATTATTTCTTTGTTTTGGAATCTAAATTTCTTTAGTATCCTCCAAATCCTTTCTTTTAAACCACTGGTTACATATAGGGAGAAAAATTTTAGAACAGAAATGGATGCATATTGTCGAATGAGGACTGGACTTCCTAAACTGTAAAACCACAAAGCCCAACATAACACAACCAATATGCTGTTTGGTTTTGTCCCCTAAGCAACTGACCAAACACTACTATAAATGAGCCTGCCAATGGATTTGACAAAGATTAAGAATGTTGATACACCTCCTACCTAAAAAATAAGCTTTGAATAAACATATCATAAATAACAAACAGAGGAACATTCAGAAGACAAACAATTTGAGAGTAAAATTACAAATGTTTCACTTTGTACAGAACGGACATAATTATTTCATGAATCTTTTAAACTTGCTACATGTATAAAAATTCCTGGTCTAATATTTCAAACACAGTTACAGACGAAAATTAAGAATGGGTATTATATCTTTCTGGCCACTCAAGTCAAGGCACTGCACAAACCTTCTGTTCTTTCAAAATAAAGTTTTACTAAAAACTTTCAATGGGTATCTTCTGAAGATAGCATTAAAGAGAAACACAATAATAGAAGAGCATAGTATTTTGAGTGAAGACCTGTGTTTCTGTACCAATTTTTACATTATTAGTGGTGTGAATTTGGATAAGGTATTTAATTCCCTAGCTTCAGTGCCTTTGTGCATAAAATAGACTTGGAAATAACCTTTCCTCAGTGTTTCTGTGTGGGTAACACTTATGTAAACAGCTAGGATAGTTCATAACACATGATAAAGATAAAAATGAACCAAATAAGTGCAAACAAGACTGTGTGAGGCAAGTGTGGTGCAAAGACACTGAAAAGGAAGAGACAGATCTCTTGATCTGGGACAGTATGTCTAGTGGTTACACACATGGAGTTTGAAAATGACTGCCTGTACTCCGATCCTGCTCAACCACTTGCTGCATGATTTTGGGCAACCTACTTAATTCTTTTAGCCTCAGATTTCTCATCTTTAGAATAGACCTTCCCAGGGTTGTTAAGAGAAGTAAACTAAAGTGGAAAGCCCAGCACCCAGGACATATGCATTAATAATATTGCTACTAAGTCTCACAGTGAGTATATTTCTACATTTACCCCACCTCTATCAAAGACATGCTATGACTCCCACACAGAATGTGAAGGATGGTGATCAAACAGACAAGCAGCTACTTGCTATTAGTTCCAAAGTGCCCAAATATGTTTGGCAGAAAAAAAGGGAAATAGTAGCATTTTAGCAAAGCAATAAAAATATAACCCATTTGCACTATGAACATAGGAAATTTCAGTATTTGTTTCTATGTGTCTGGATTGTTTTAATTCTAAGTTGAAAATGTTTCTTGCTTAGATTTTAGTTCTTAATTTAGAAATAAAAAGAAATAAGGAAAGACAAGCAGGTCCTTAGGATAGTTTATTTTTCCAGAATAGGGTATTTTACTTCAGCATTCAGTCACACGAACTGTTCAATAGACCTGACGTGGATTTGCTGAAACCACAAAGCCAAGAGATGGCGCCTGGGAAGCCCATGACTAACTTCCATCCTAAAAACATGCCTCCTTGCCAGAAATTCATAGTTATTTGAGGTAACATCAAACTCATTGTCAATTGAAGCAACAAACAAGCAATACCTATCAATACTGATAGCTATGAAACTACCATTAAATGCCATTTGCATTTTAAATTCCTAAGAGCAATTGTTTTATATGTTACCCATCCTTTTTATACTTGTTTTCCATCTGCCTTGGATATGACAGGAAGCCTGTGAAAATGTCAGTAGATAGATTTTAAATTTTGTTGTAAAGGGAAAAAAATGAACTACCTTTTCCCATAAAATAATCTGTATGCCTCAAGATAAGAACACAATATTCTGAAGAAATGATCATATCTAATCAAATATTCTCTTTTGGAGGAGAAAAAAATCATTTAATTTCCTAAAGTGATAATGCAATAAAAGATGGTCTATATGTAACATTTTAAATCATGTTTCAGAATAATGTTAATTCCTTGTAGAAACAATCACAAAATAATGCTGGGCTGAGGGAGTTAAATATGAAATAAAATATCCCATACAACTTCCATTAGAAACAAAAAGAAAAAGAAAAGAGTGAAAAGAGGGGAGAGTTGACAAATGAAATATATCAAATTTTACCACTCAGAACTGTTAGAATTCTACTGACTTTGTTGTTGTTTATATTTATTTTCCAAGTCTTCTACAAGAAACAGGAGTTGCTTTCAAAAGCAAACAAAAAAATCTGAATCTGAAGTATTCTGTCACATGGGATACTTCCTGCCCACTATGCGGATGTTTTCCATCAAGAAAAACATGACCAATTTTTAAAACTATGAAATCAGAAATGAGGAAGCCCATATCTTCAGCCAAAATATTTATTTTGGATGCATTAACTCCTGTCAAGCAACCAATGGGCTGCTGAATCTTAACGGAAACAGATTCAACAACAGAATAATCCCTAATGGCTAGCCTAAAATAAATTTCTTTTTTAATTTGACCCTATAGTTAAAAACCCTTTTAGTAGTCAAGAATACACTCCTGGATATTCTAACAGAAATTAAAGTACCTTAATGTAGCTGTGCAAGGAAGGGTTTGATTTCATTTACACTGAATATTTTATCAAATCCTTTAGGTTAATAAGAATATTGACCAGGCAGTAGGAGCTAAAACGCCCAGCTTTAATATGCTTGGGGCTCCTGGCAGAATGGAGAACATAAAGCTTAATATACAGCAAAGCAATCAACAGGTGATAGCTTCACATCCCAGGTCAGGGCACACTGTCATCCCCTATAGAATCCAGCCTTCTCCTTGGCTTTCCTGAGTCCTCCTCAATCTGGCCAAGCAGATGGGGATCATAGACAGGCCCTTCTGTTAAGCATCTTCCTCAGCTCAAAAAGTAAGATATAATCAGAGGTGCCTGGGTGGCACAGTCAGTTGGGCATCCAACTCTTGGTTTTGGCTCAGGTTGTGATCTCAGAGACGGAGAGAGGTGAGATCCAGCCCCCCACCCCCCTACTCTGGTTCCTGACTCAGAGTAAAATCTGCTTAAGACTCCCTTGCCTCTCCCCTCAGGGTTGGTGCCTGTGTGCCTGTGCCTGCGCATACCCCTGTTCTCTCTCTCTAAATAAATAAAGAAATCTTAAAAAAAAAAAAAAAAGGTAATACATAATCAGATTGGCCCCACAACCTCAGCAAGGCTGAAAAGTCTGAGCCAAACCAAGGCCAGAACCCAGTCGTCACATGCATACACACATACACACAGAATATAGCTGTCATCGAACTCTCATACATCTTATAAATGAACTATATTCTATGAATGAAATGGAATGAAATGAAAGTGGGCTTGGTTACAAGAGTCGGATGTATCGATTCTGGGGAAACAAACTGTCTACTGCTGTCTGCAGTTCAGTAGGGATTCCAATATGTTTCCCTTAAACTTGGTTACTGTCTATTAGTTTTACTAATAAATGAAAGAATATTTCCTGAACCTTTCTACCATTAAGACAATTCATTTTCCTTAAATCAACATGTGTCAAATACCTAATGACACAGAGTTACTATGAATTTAAAAAAAGAGAAAACAGGACAGCCCGGGTGGCTCAGTGGTTTAGCACCGCCTTCAGCCCAGGGCCTGATCCTGGAGTCCCAGGATCAAGTCCCACGTCGAGCTCCCTGCATGGAGCCTGTTTCTCCCTCTGCCTGTGTCTCTGACTCTCTCTCTCTCTCTCCTCTGTGTATTCTCATGAGTAAATAAATAAAATCTTTAAAAAATAATAAAATAAAAATAAAAAGAGAGAAAACAAAACTTGGAGCTAACTTTTTTCAGAATTCCTCTCAATATATGTACCTTTAGTGAAACTATGGCAGAGGAGACAATCCTTTATATTGTTGATCTCTACAATAAGGTACATATATATCAAAGGGTGCACAAAAACATGCATATGTAAGAAATTTCTGTTCATATTTGTTTATCTCAAACATTTATAACTTTTTGTGTTTTACAGTTAACATAATTGATTAGAATAGTAGTTGCGTGTGACTTGTAAGTTAATATATATGTGTTATAGGTGTATACTCCATATTTTTATCAATAACTATTGATTTTAAAAGTTTGAAAGTGGCTCAGTGGTTGAGCATCTGCCTTTGGGCTCAGGGCATGATCCCGGGATCCTGGGATGGAGTCCCACATCGGGCTCCCTGCAGGGAACCTGCTTCTCCGTCTGCCTATGCCTCTGCCTCTCTCTCTGTGTCCCTCATGAATAAATAAATAAAATCTTTAAAAATAAACAAAAATTTAAAAAATAAGTTTGAATTCTGATGACCAGAACTGATAAAGAAATCTGTATAAATACTGTATATATAAAAATCAGTGTGCGAACATCTACTTGAGCATGTAACTTTACCCAGCTGAAGGCAGCTAATGGTCCATTTCACATGTAGCTTATTGTAAGCACTTCACAGCCAGAAAATGCTATATATTGTATCAATACTATTTCCCATAAAGTATCCTCTGATGACTAAATTGCTTCTGGCTAATGGCCTTCGCCTTGATTTTAACTATATTAATCCCCTAAGTCCCAAAGCTACAAAAAAGAACATGTACCACAAACTTAAAAATATATTTACAGATTATGTTTTAAAATCTACTATTTGCAGGCTTATTTGTCTTAAAGAAAAGAATTTCAATTTCAGGAAGAGAGAGAGGACTCTGAAATTCAAGTCAGATTGAATTCCATCTAGATTTCTCTTCTGACTAGTTTGATCTAGATTTGTTGATGATCTATTCTACCGACTAAGTCTGTCTATTTTGGGGAGCTGTCTCAGCTTTATCATTTTAAATTCCAGTTCAAAGGACATGAATGAAGAATGCCTTGTGTGATAAAATGAATAGTGCAGGGGCAACTGTGTGGCTCAGAGGTTGAGCGTCTGCCTTTGCTCAGGTCGTGATCCCAAGGTCCTGGGATCAAGTCCCACATCAGGCTCCCCAGAGGGAGCCTGCTTCTCCCTCTGCCTATGTCTCTACCTCTCTCTGTGTCTCTCATGAATAAATAAAATCTTTTTTAAAAAATTAAATAAAATGAATAGAGCAAAATTCAATCCCAAATACTTACTTGCATGGCTCAATAACTTCAATCATCCTTGTGTAGTAAAAATGGAGTTACTACCCAGTGAGGGGTCCAAGTGAGATGAAAGGGAAGGCTAATTTCACTTGGGATCCATGCCCCAAGATAATTTTGTTTATATAAACATAAATATAAAAACAAAACAACCTCAGAGATGACATCAACACTTTCCCCTGCTGACAGTTTCAAATCAAAAGCAAACAGTGCACATATTTGTCGGCCCATCGGCAGGGGTTCCAGAACCCTTGTGCCCCCTTAATCACATTTCATTGTACTTTTTTCCTTTCTGCTACTTCCTTTATCTACTTCCTGCTCCTTCTCTGGGGTTTTATTTTCTTCTCCTGTGTCTTGCAAGACCTTTAAGAGGTCATGCTAAACGGGCTGTGTGGCATAATAATTGTTAGTTAAAAGGAAAATTATACTATATTTCAGAGTCTTGGTTGGGGTTCATATTATTGAGCTGTTTTATTGACTATTTCCACTGTGAAAACACCCAGTGGTTCAATATAATTCTTTCATTTGTTTTGGATTTCTCTTGTTTTTAAATATTTGGGACAATTTTTTATGACTGCTTCTCTCTCCAATTCTTTCCAAACAAAATAAGAGTATCTTTTAAAGTAAAATATTTAAGGAGAAAGATTGTAAGGAGTTATAAAAAATTATAATCAGAGAAATTGGTGCCAAATCACTGGAAAGACAGGAAAAACAATCCATCAATTCAAATGAGATATTTTTCTCTAATTTCTGACTAAACTGTTTCAGTTTCTGAAAGAACATATCAAGGATACAGATTTAGGTAATATCTGAAAATTCATAGACAATGAGAAAACATAAAAGATGATGTCAAATAGAGAAAAATGTTATTTTCAAAACAGAAGGAAAAAATGACAAATACCAGAAAGAATATACAAATTGGTAAACGTAATTTTAAGTTCAAGGAAATGTCAAAAAAAATTAAAAATTAAAAAATAATTCAAGAAAATATGTAAAATGATCATGAATACATAGAAAAAGATGTAGCTAACATACAAATAAAAAGCAAAATATATCAAGCTAGTAGCATTTCCTTTTTTAGACTTGGCTTCTATGGTGATAGATTAAGGAACTGTACAACACTTGATTTCAGGGAAAAAAATGGCAACATTTCTTAAGTTATTCATATTCAATAAGATGAAAATTTAAAATGGGATTGAGTTATGGGGTGCCTGGATGGATCAGTAGGCTAAGCGGCCACCTCTTGATTTTGGCTCAAGTCATGATCTTGAGGTCCGGGGTCAGGCTCTGCACTCAGCAGGGAATCCGCTTGAGGATTTTCTCACTCCCTCTCCCACTGCCCCTCCCTCTACTCATGCTCACACTCTCTCTCCCTCTAAAATAAATAAATAAATCTTTTAAAAATAGGATTTAGTTAGGACAAGTCTTACATCCTACATACAAGTTTTTAAAAGTACAAAATGGTGTTAAATTGCTGTCATTCCTTTACTCATCTAAAACCACAATTACTGGGCACATACCTTCAATTCTTATGATAGAATATTTAGACTTTAGCCAATTGCAAGCTTTACATCAATCATTAATATGAGATCACTAACAGAAAAAGCTAAAAATGTTAGAGTTAACAAAAATATTGTATTACAGCAAAAAAGGTATGTAGAACTATATTCAGTTCTATTTGATTCACATCTGGGTAACTATACACAATGACCCATTTTAAGAGACAAAAGTGACCAATTAATGTATCCAGAGAAGGGCTATCAGGCTGCAAGGTATCTTAATCTGGAAACCATTTCATAGGAATATTTAGAGATAGATAATCATCTTCAAATGCTTACACTCATGTCATTTAGAAGGAAAAGAACTTAAAATAATCAGTAAAAGAAACAATAAGCAGATTTTGCTCAATATGATGATTTTTTTCTAATAATTAAAGCTGAGACATATTCCATCACTCAAAAGTATTTAAGGACAGTTTAAATGATCAATTTCAAGACTTGGAATGCTAGATCGATCGACTGATTGATTGATGATTCCTGAATCAAAGAGAATTACTGTGCAGGGAAAGAAATCTGAGGAGAGGATACATATGGGTATAGATGGAGGTACACCCTCCTCATAGAGTAGAGAAGTTAAATAAAGGAAGGTTTCTGGAGAAGCCCAGAAGAAATAAAAATAATCTGAATTTTGAAGGAAGAGTTGGACTTGGCCAAATGCAGGAGACTCACAGGGGAAAAAAATACAAGGTAAAACCACCAACACCAGAGAGACAACAGCAGCTGTAAAAGACTAAAAGTATTAAAGCCTGATTCACTTGCCTTCCAACCCCATGCTTCTGTGAGCCAAAATAGCCTTTTGTGCACTATATAGAATGACAGTTTTCAGGCTTCTCTGAGTTCCCTTCTTATGTTTCAGAATCTGGACATAGACTAATGAAAGGCTGGACCTTTCCTGGGTCACCTTCTGATAAATATATTAGATATGTTGCATAGGCTTTAACAAATTTAAGGCTATGCCAATCTAACAACAATTTTTTGAAATTACATAATATGCTAAGAAACAACAGACTGTGACCAGTGAACCACCTTCGGAATTTTAGAACTGACCATTATCATGACTCTCAAACATGTACAAATCTTTAATTGTAAGTAATACCTTCACTGCCTAGAACATGAGCTGCTTTATCATGGCTTTGCCAGCCCTCCATACTCTTGCCCCAGCCTTCACTTCCAGCCTTCTCTCCTACTTTGTCCCTTTGCACACCCCAACTGGGGCCCAATCTTGCTGCATATAGCTCGGAAATCTCCACCCCTGCCTTTGTTCCGACTGTCCCATTAGCCTGGGTACACCCCTTCCAACACTGCCTATCTGCTGCTCACTCACCCCTGAGGGCCAAACTTACATCCCTTACCACAGGGAAGCTCCGTAGTTCTACTCCTACCTCCCTGGCGGGGTAACTTCATTTGCCACAGTGCACCGTCGAGGATGTTTTGGCTTATCTTTGGTGTACACAACATGTCTTCCCTGCTGGGCTGAGTTGGCTACAGAGGGAAGTTTGTTTCTCCTGTCACACCTAGAAAAGTACCTTGCACAGAATAACTCTTAGCAAACTCATTTATTCAATGTATTCACAAATATTTACAGAGTTCCTACTATGTGCTGGGAACTGTTCTAGATGTGGAAAATAATACAGGTAGGGAAAAAAAAAAAAAAAAACAAGCAGCAATCCCTAGCCTTCATGGAGTTTCTCCTGGTGGGTGGAGGGAGGTCTAACCATAGATGAGAACGAGGTCCAGGCCTCAGTCTCAAGAAAGTCCTATAGTTGGCCATTAAACCATATAGTAGTCAACAATGAAGCTCCTGTCACTTTCTATTTCTTTCCATCTCCCAGCTTCCCCTCAGTGAGACCCACAGATGTATTCAAATCAAGGGGCTTACCTTCATGGAGTTTCCAAATTCACCAAATCCTAAGACAAGACATACTTAATGCCTCAGCCCCCACATTGCAGCATCCATCTTGAGTCATTCTCACTGCTAGGATGTTACCCAATACTGACCACTGGTTTTTCCATATTATGTTCCAATTTGCCCTTATTGCTAATTGGATACAGCTGACATTAGCACATAAAAGTCATCTATCATTACCTAAAACTTAGTCTGTTAAAGGCAAAATGTAGGTAAGTATTTTAATATATTTTCCCATATCCAATCAATTGAATATACACTGGGAAGTCACAACGGGATGAGCACTATAAGATCCAAAGATGTGATCAAGCTATGGTTATAAAATTCTGGGAACCTCCTCTCCATTTAAAATATCATAAGCATCTTTTGGTATATAGTAACCACTTTTCAAACATTAACATAATAGAAGGAGGTATCACTGACCACTTTACAAAGTCTGCTTAGCATATAGATTGACAAATCTGAGTTAGTAACTGCCTATCATTTATCCTCCTTTCAGTCCCCCAACCGTCCATTTTGTACAGATAGTGATAAATTCCGTGATCATGCTAGGTACCCTTCCTTAAACAGGAAACCAAATGGAATTTTTCTGGTCAAGGCAAAAGACTTTTTCAACTGGTCCCATTTTTCCTTATGTCAGACTTAGTCCATGAGTTTATGCCTGGATTCTGACTCCCAGATACATTCATTACAGTCTTATGGGTTGGACACTGCTAAAGAAAAATAGCATTAGAACCAAGTTATGGATTACACAGTAGTATTCGAAATTATAATAAATCAAACTGGCATTCTACAATATAAAATAGTAAATATTTTAGCAAAAAATTCCAGACATCTGCATGTCTTAAGTGGTCAATTTGTGAGAAGTGACAATGTATAAGAAAACCAATAGCCTCACAACTGAAGGGTTGTTTTTACAGATAAACAGGTTAGTAAAGCCTAAAAAGGCATTGCTGTCAGTTACACTTTCATGGGTTAGTGTAGGTGTATTTTTAAAATTAGAGAAAACAAATAATTGCATAACACTATCACTAACTTGTGCTGGGCACAATAAAGTCATTTTTTTCCTAAGTCACATATCTAACATGTTAGAGCTGGTAGTAAGATCTAGATCTCTTGCTCTTATGCTTTTAATACTAGCAAAATTACCCCACAGCAAATAATCTAGATAATGGAAGCAGAAATTTGAAATTCCTATTCAGAATAAATTCACTCTTTCATTTACATATCTCCCTGGAGTGCCCTACAAGTGAGCACAGTTCCAGGCAGTGTGGATGATAAAACATAGTATCCACTTACAAGAACCCTAAATGCCTGTCGGCACTTACAATCCTATCAAGAAAAAGAAAGTAAGAATAATTTGTTCAATTCATAAACAAAAGATACAACACTCACTTCTTATATTAAAAAATCTAAACCTTAGGACTTGACAAGTCATTTCTCATCCCCCATTTCCTCATTGTCGATGTCAAGCAATATGTTAATTACTAATTAGACCGTTCTTAGGATACTTCATCAAAACTATCTGTGAGCATTTTTGAATAATCCATCTATCATTATAAAATTATTGGTAAAAAGTTACTTTTATATGCCACTGGTTTCAAGCATGTTTTTTCTTGTCTAACCAATGAGAATGTTCACTTTCTCTATTTTTAGAAGAAATCCTCATTTTTTTTACCCTCCACACCTTTAAATTATTCTAGTTTTATAATAATATTCAATAAATACTAAGCACAACACTATAATTAAAAGATAACCTCCTAAGATATAATAAGTAGAAAAGATAAAACAGATGAATTTGTTGCCAAGTGAGTCCTCAGTGGCTGATTATCACTGAACACTAAATTTGCCTTTTACTAACTAGATTACATTATTTTTTAAATAAGAAGCATGAACTTCAACTATATCTAGGAAGGACTAGGAGTGATTTCTCAAAAGAACTCAGCTCTAATTGTCTATTATTAATATTTATTATATTATGAAAATCAGTATACATTAGGAAGTTTTCTCCCACCCCTGTTTCTAGCACTAATTTTCAACTTGTATAGCACTTAGATGTTTCAGAGAAACATCATCTATTTAGAAGGCAAGAGAATAATGGGGCACCTAGGTGGCTAGAGAATTAAGGGTCCAACTCTTTATTTCAACTCAGGTCATGATCTCATGGTCGTGAGACGAAGTCCCTGCATCTAGCTCCTCACTCGGCATGGAGCCTGCTTAAGATTGTCTCTCTCCCTTCCCTTCTGCCCCTACCCACCTCCACCTCTCTAAAAAGAATAAATAAAAATAAATAAAGGGCAAGAGAATAAAACATTTAAATCAAAAACTACAGCCATCAGCAGTTGTTTCAGAAAAGTAGCCTATCAATTACTGGTTTAAGGGGAGAAGACACACAAATTTGAAGGTCTCTTCCATTTTCAATGTCAGGTTCTACATCTATCTATCTTCATATCAGAGGTTAAACTTGAATGTTCACATCTAAAATTTCTTTTTTACTCTTTTGGAATTCTAGTTTATCACTCAGAACAAAATTCAATATTTTCAGTAGTGAATAGCAAAATTCCATAAATGGAGAAATCATATGTGAGCCAAACATGCTTACATGAATTAAAAACATCTAAAACTTTACTACAGTTTCTCTATCACTTTGAGTAAACTCTATATCCTATTTATCTACTCATCAATTCACTAGTTCACCAGGATGCATCTCAGCTTGGTTTTGCAGTTACTTCTGTCTCAGTTTCTGGTGTGTGCATTTTGTTAGTATACATTCAAGGTCAATCAAATGTAATAAAGCAAAATAATAACAATTTATAAAACAGGGTCCAAATCCAAAAATAATGCAAAAGAATAAAAAGTTCATCTATTAAACTCCAAATTATGGGCTTATTATATAAAGACTTTTAAGATGTGTGCATCATACCATAATATGCAAAATCCCTTATAAAGTTATTCCCCAGGATTTTGGTTCTACCACTAGTCAACCCTCTGGAAGAGTCCAGTTGTTACTCAGCCCTGGAATACAGCGCCACCTACTGGCAACTGTCAATCCATGTTAAAAACGTTTTGTAGGCTAGGCTTACTAAATTTGTTTACTCAAAGCTGACCCAAAGCTACGTATATCTTACAAGAGTAATTAGAATTTGATTTTTCTTAAAATGTGCTAAAAATAAAATTAAATACAAATTATTCTGCTAGTGTACTAATAAGTTTCTACCCTGGCTTATATTTTCACATTTTAACTAGGCAGTCAAATAAAACCTCAGTAATTAATTTATCCTGTACTATGCACCCATGTTTCAACTTTAATAAATGAACAAAAACTATGTAATTAAGTATATGCCCATTTATTCACGGATTCATTTATTCACAAATATTATTAAAAACCTACCTTTTATAGACCATGTCTCATGTTAGGCTCTAGGAAGCATAATTGAGCAAAGCAGACGTGGACTATACAGTGTAGTTAAGGCACAATAAATAAACAAATCCTTATTCAGACTATACTATCATTTCAATCATATGCAGTAAGAAAATCATCAATAAATGCTTTCATGAGGAAAGTATGTGAATAGTGTGCCCATGTACACTATATAGAGAACACTAAAAAGTCATCTCTGTGAAACTACAGTATTATAAATTTGGAAATTTTATGCTATATATTTTCTCTCTTACACAAAAAATGAGTTGGCACTCCTTCCCACCTCATTGAGCATGATGTGTATCAATGAAGGAATAAGTGTATATAAGTTTGTGAATATGCATATATATGTATTACAAGCAAGTGTCAATACTAAGATAATTAAGAGCTAGTGGATAACTAAATTGCCAAAGAAACATTTTCAATACTTTCCCTTACTTATTCAATTATTCTTACTTTATGTACAAATATACGAACTATTCAAAAAGTCTTAAAATCTGCACTAAATATTTACCACCACAAATTCACAAAGTGGGCTCTGTAATGGGAAACAGATCATAAATATAGACTTCACTTCATAGATCTCAAAAGTTATGTGTTGTATAACCAATAGATAAGCAGAGAATGTGAAAAAGCTAAAAGGCATTTCAAACAAGAAATCACTTTAATTTTTCTTGGAACTGCATATGGCAACACATCTTTTATTTAAGAAACAATCCCATTAAGCCAAAATTATATTCATTTTTTCATGTCAATTAGCTCTTAAGGTGATCCAGTCTCTTCTATATGTGTTTTCCATTGGTTTGAGTGTGTGCATGTTTTTCAAACATGTCAAATATAATACTAAAATTAATATTTCAGTAGAAATATATTGAAAGAAAATCAGCTAAAAAATTTAGACAGGACACAGCAGCAATCAGCCCATTTACCAATCACTCATTCCTTTCCTTATTATCACCACTTCTATCTTGCCCTAAAAATAACAATATATTACTAAGCAGATGTAAGTTGTCTAAAGTTGACTATCTGAAACAAGTATATACTACCTAGAGATTAGCTGATAAGGTTACAAAAAGCTGAGTACTCTAGCTCTAATTAATAGGTTCTGCTTTAAACTGAAAATAAATGACCTGCATAAACATTATTAAATCTGTCTCCAGTTTTCTCTAACATCACAATTTGTACAGAAATGCCCTAGAAATTAGTTCATCTCATTAATTGAGACAATCTTAAAATATCTAACAAGTATTAGGAGGAAAGAAGTGCAAAAATAACACCATGAAGGAAGGTCTTGTAGTTAGGTTAGTTCAGTATGTTCAGCATTATCTTTCAATCTTTTTGTTAAAACAATGTGAAGGCTTATGTTTATGTGTTTATATATACATTTATCTTTTCAGAACAAGAGAGATCGCATTACGCTTTCTTTCTAGTATCCTAACACCAGATCCATGGGAAAAACAGGTTACACCAACACACTCTCACACTTTCCTACAAAATCATATTTCTCATATTTCCCTGTTTCAAGCAGCCTGATATGTGAAGAATGGCATATATCATAGCTCTAAATAAATATATGAATATTAATAAAAGAAGCAACCATTGAGGACAGGACACACATATTTCTAAAAGAATCTACTCTCTCCCTCCAGCAGCCCTGCTCAGGCTGAGAAACCAAAATGACTCTTTTAAAGCATTTTTTCAAAATTCTATAAAACTATTCCTATCTTAAGCCCTAAATGTAAGAACGTGTGGAAATGATATCAATGAATAGGCTAAAACTCATGAGGCACCTAAAATTTGAGATTGAATTTCATGACATTTGAAAAACATTTCGTGACAAACTTAACTTGTTTGAGAGATTGGGGGTGTGGGGTATTTTTTAATAAGCAAATGCAGATGTTGAGGGAAAAATGTTTAGTTTTTTGACACTGTTCTTTGCTAACAAAATTGCAAATGTTTTCCATAAGCAAACAATGTTGAAATGTCTGAATATTTTTTTCTTAAACCACCACCCAGCTGAACTTTCAAAAACTGGAATTTACCAATTTACTATTAATTGAGTTTATATTTGATATTTTTCAGATCAATATTTCTTTGTACAGCTTTTAACTTATTTTCCATATACTTTATACATTTTAATAATCATGGGAAGAATTCATGGCCTTGCCATTTTGCGCGCACACACACACACACACACACACACATGCACACCAAGTTGATATTTATTCAATTGTCACTCTTCAGGAACATATTTAAAATTGTCCATAAACAAGTTATGGGATGAAATATTTCATTTTACTACATACAGCAGTTTGGATCCATCTTTATGTAATGTACAGAACCACCCATATTTAAGTATTCACTGTCAAATCAGAAAAAAGTATTCAACAAATGAAACACTGATGCAAGTTTTCTTACATTTGAGTTTCACTTGCAGTCATTACTGTGATAGTTCTGAATCTTTTTTTCAGGCTAAATAACTTTTTTCTCCTTTAAACTGAAAATGTTCATTGATTGTATTTGATAAGTTTCACTTCCATCTCTTCTGCACAATTGTCTCCATCAGTAAGATAACTTTCTAAATTCAGGTATAACACAGCTGCCTGATTAACATACTAAGAGTTCATGGATCAACAGAAACACTGACAGAGGAAAGAGACCAGGTTTAAAAATTTAACTGCACACTAGGTCTTCCTCCTCATTCCATTTAGCAGGATGATGAATGATGAAGACTCAAACGAGTTTAATCTTCTTGCGTTTTCAGGGATGCATTCAAAGTGTCAAAAGATTATTTTTCAATTATCAAGAATCCCTGAAAAGAGCTTCAATGATAAGCTTACCTTTTCAAGAGTTTATTTCCTCACCTTTAATCTCCTTACTAGATAAGACTTATAATAAATAAAGCCAAAGGAATTCCAGATTACAGAATAAAAATAGATACCAAAGAGAAAAATAATACTATAAGGATGACCTAAATTCTGCAACAAATATTCTGAAGTTTTCAGTGGGTAGTGAGTGAATTGGAAGTGCCTCAAAAATTATCTTAAACCTTTCAGAGTAGTGAGTGGTGACTAAAGGTAATTTACTAAATCTTATAAGTGTAGACAAGATCTAAATACTTTTGGACTACTTCATACCTGGCTAATCCCAACATCCATATATCAGAAAATATGTTAAGATCCCACTTAGTATTATTTCCAGAAATAGTAACTGTGCAAGGGTAAGATCACCTTTTAGCAACATTGTCTTCCCATCTTCATCACCCAAGTGAATACAAAATGCATAATAGGCATTTCAGTAATGTCTGAAACTATTACATACACATATATAGGATGTCTATGAATTTCCAGTGATATATGTAAAATCAGTGATATATGTGATTATACATGTGTGTACATGTATATACGTATGCATATAATTATATATACACACATATATAACTTAATGGAGCAGAGAAGAGAACACATTTTATTAATCATGAGTAACTTAAAGATTCTTACTAACAAAGCTTAATAAAAAAGACTATTTCAAAATTAAAATTCTTGGGGAAAACTGCCAAAATCTGTTTCCCAGAAAATGTCCTTAGTTTCCAACCCTGTCTGTAAAATGGGGTTTTTACTACGAAGAAGGAAAATACTTGGCCTGCATCTTATTCTTAGACATATGTTAGGAATGAAAGAGATGTTAATAAAGTGCTTATATGTCCTTTGGGAGAAAAATTCTATACCAAGTGGTATCATAAGGTAAGTCAAATATAATTTGACAAAAGGTAATTATCCATTTGAATCCTTTGGCTCTGGATCACAGAAAAGGAGGGTGGGTAATGTAACCTTGAACAAGTGTCTGGTATAAATTAATAACTATCCATTCCAAAGAGCTAATCCATTACGTACTGCCTATTGCTATTTCCCTTCTGAATACTTTTGACTCTTGTAAGAGTTGCCCAAAGATCCATGTCGGATGCCATCACATCATTAAGAGTCAAAGAAAGAAATATTGATCTGCCAAGAAAAATGGAACAGTAACCTCTCATGTCATTCAGATGCCTGAGAGTAGAGAAAGTCAAATGTCGAAGGATTCCCTCATTTCACATCATTTATCAGGTCGCAGAGATTGAACTACAATATGAAATGCAGCTGTAGGTTTATTCCTTACAAAAAATAATTTTGTAGGAAACACCACAAACCATTCAAAAATTTAATGTTTCCATAGCACAAGCAACAACAAAAGCAGAAATAAATTGTTGGGTTTTAAGTGATTTTTCAATTATTTTTATAATTATTTGGAAATTTCAATACAAACCAGAACTGTCTCTCAACGTCCAAAAATTGGATCAGAAAGTTCCATGCCTTAAATGTTTTAAAGGAGAAAATTTGTCACTTGTTTTTCTGAACATTATAACATTCCCAAGAAGTTTACTTTTTTAGAAACTAGTGAAATTATACCACTTATTTTGTTATCTCATATATTTCAGACTCTGAGAGGGAAAAAAGTCTTATTATAAAAGAATTTTTGCAGAAAGGACCCAATGTAAAGATATAAAGCTCATAAACATGAAGCAAGTGCTACTAAAGACAGGAATGCAAGGTTCATTCTCACAAATTATAATGTTGGAAGGCTTATTTAAAGGATATTTTGGGTCCTAACACCAAAACAAAGTCCCCCAAGAATAACCCTTGGCCCCAACTAGTCTTAGTTCAAATATGTGCATGTATAAGCATGTGTGCACGTGTGTGTATGTATCTGTGTGTACATGTGTATATTTTTGACTATCTATGCATGCATATGAGGATGTGTGGAAACATGAACAGTGTGTGCATACATGTATGTATTTGTAGGTTAGTGTATGTGTATCAGCACTTATGTGAATTTGTGTATGTGTATGCAAGTATACCTGAGCATGTATGCATGTATATGATTGTATGCATGTGTACATGTGAGTACAAATATGAATGTGTTAATTCACTTTCCTCAATTAGATTTATTCTTCGTGTTCTGAGAAGCAAACTGTTTTCTTATTTGTGAACCATATGAATGTATAACAGCTAAATGGAGCCAAAATAATACATGCAACTATTAGGTAGAGGAGCGGCAGGATGAAAAAGTCTGAATATTAACTCTTTGGTACCAAAATGTAACTATTTTTCAAGGACTTATGTAATCTTTACAATCTTTACCCAGAAATAGTCACACTGAAGTGTTAAAAATTTCCATTTTATTCAAGATTTTTGAATTTCCCGAGCTAGTTTGGATAAAGATTTTCTTCTAACAGAAAAGTGATACTACTTTATCTTACAAACTTCAACATTCAAGTAGCTCAAACCTTAAACATGCATCCTTGTACTAATTACTAGTGTAATCAAATGCATAATTTTAAATATTTTCAATCAATGAGGAAAAAACCCAATTGTTTCATTGATGACATATTAAGAATAAAGTTTATAAGACAGGAAATGAGAATGAGAAGCTCGTCCTCATTCTAATTCAACCCTCTCAATATATCACCTACATTAAGCCACATCAAATAAGGTAAATATACCAAAACACAGTGGACATTTTATGTACGTATTCATAATGCTAGATCAGTCCAAATCTTCATTGTGGGTTACATTTAACTTTCAACCTCTGAAACACAAAACGGCTTTCTAAGAAGATGGTTTGTAAAAGGCAAATGAAGCAAGAAACAACAATGACATATGTGAGAGATGTTTGATAAATACTGTTGAATGAAACTTCTCCTGTTCAACCTTCTAAACACAACATGAATCTGAGAAAAGCATTCTCAAGATATCAGAGGCAGAAAGCATATTGGTAAAGAAAGTGGACTCCAGAGCTAGACTGCATTCACATCCCGTTTCTCTCCCTGTTTAACCATTTCACCTCTTACTGCCTGTTTCCTCGTCTATAAAATAAGAGAACTACATTGTAGAGTTATTGTGCATTTAAATAAATTAAAATGGTGATAACTGGTATGTAACAAGTTCTTGATAATAGTCACTGATGATGATGATCATGATCATGATCTTGATGTCTAGTTTGCTGTGCTTGGATTCACTCCACAGTCAGTTCTTAATTTCTTCAGCTAGAATAACTCTTCTATAACAGGGAATATTTTTCCCACGAATAAAAATGACAGGATTCTTTTTGTTAGCCCCATTTTTTTCATAGAAAATGAGCCATGCCACAATCATGAACGTGGCACTAAATAGTAATGGCCAAAGTACATATTTTGCCTGCACCAGGCTCAACTCAACTATTGGCTCTACAAATACTCGAGCATGTCAGGAAGAACACAAGCCTGACATGCTCTGCTGCCCACACAATCTTCAGAAGTACTTCTTGAACTTCTAACCATGGATCAGAGTTAGACTTTTGTGGTAAAGAGACAACAACAGAAATTGAGACAGAGCGAGACAGAGAGAAATAGCATGTATACTACAGCAAAACCTTATTTTCTCAGAATAAATTCACAGAAAGAACAAATGGTTAAACTATTTTTTTCACAAAAATAAGATGTTTCCCTAAAGATATTTTGAAAGAGATAAGATACACACGTTCCTTTTTATTCTTTAGTAATAACGAGGTATGACAAAAAGTCAACAATGCTTCCCATAAAGTTCAGAAATGTCAGCCAAATTTTATCTGCTAATCAGTTACTTTCAGTTCATGCACAAAAAAATTAACAGTTCTACCTAAATGTTATTAGGTAACAATGACATTTTTACTAATGCCAAAGGTAAAATATTTGCACTTTAGCTCTCCACTGGATAATTGTGGAATGAGGAGTGCAAAACTGTCCGCTGTTCACTTCATAAATATATTATTTGGTGGGAGGCTTGGATTACTAGTTAAAAAAATACTTTGGAAATATAAAAAATATTATAAATCCTACTATAATTATAAAAAGCATTTTAATATCTTTAGAATGAGAGAAACATTATTATATTTCACATACTTTTCGTCATACCCCAATCTAAAGCTAGGTAAGTGAAATCCAAATAAAAGTCTATGATAAATTTAAGGAAAATATGCTACCATAATAATTTTTCCCCTCTGAAAATCTAATTGAAATGATTCAGGATACAGTTTCCAATTGAATCTGTCAGATGTACTATTCTTTCCAAATGCTAGGCTCATGGGTTTCTAACCAATCATAACAAGTCGATAGGGAAATAGCATAGTTAAAAAAAAAACAAAAAACACTAGGTCAATAGACATTACTTCAATACAATTCACATTCTTTCCAAGAGCAGGAATCTGTAGACTCGCCATAACACTGTAAGACCCCTCTGAAGTTTTGAGAACAAGATCTTAGGAAGACTATAAAAAGAGGAACTGCTGCGGACAGAACAGGAAACAATTAAGACATAAATAAGAATTTCCGCAGAATCAAGTCAAAGTCAGGACACATTAAAGAAACGTCCCAAAGGTGAGACTAACAGATAAATAATGAAGTAATAAGTGAAAGTGAGAGTAGGAGATCTGTTTGGGGCTAAAATAACCCATTTTCACACAAATGAAAGTTTTGAGTTGAAAATCATAAAAGTGTTTTTAAACATCTACAGGTATAACAAAATATCATAAGGACTTGGGGTTGTCGGGTTCCATGGCCACTCCTTTGCAGGAGGTAAAGATGTACTGTGAGTTTTAGGTCAGTCAGCCTTTCTTTTTCTTTACCCAGTGAAGCCCTCCCGTGATATTTAGAAGAAAAAGATCTAGATATTTTAATTTAGGTAATAACTATTCTAGCAGATTATCAAACAAAGAGACAACAACTCAATAAACATCAGCATCATGGTGACTGCAGTTATACTGCACAAAGCTGTCAATGTTTCCGTAAGCAGACATTAAACCAAATAAGGGTGTGTTATAGTGCAATTTTTGTGATAATAGCTAATTATAATTCTAACGCACTTTTGGCATTACCACATAATACATAATATCATACTTAGATTACTAAAAATTTACTTTGAAAGCATAGAGTATATGGTGTGTGCATTCTTTAGCAATTTAGCTTTCAAATGAACATAAAAATTACACTGCCTGGGGGCACCTGGTAGCTCAGTCGGTTAAGTGTCCAACTCTTGATTTTTGCTCAGGTCATGATCTCAGGGTCCTGAGATCAAGCCCTGCCTCAGAAGCTGAGCATGGAGCCTGCTTGAGATATTCTCTCCCTCTCTCCCTCTCTCTCTCTCTCTCTCTCTCTCTCTCTCTCTCTCCCCTCCCCCTCCTCTGCCCCTCGCCTGCCCTGTGCTGTCAGGAGCATGGGTGCATGTGTGTTCTCTCTCTGTCTCTCAAAAAAAAAAGAAAAAAGTACACTGATTTGCAAATTCATTGTGACCCTGCTGATTTAGGAGGTGAAGGAAGAGATGAGTAAAAATTACTCTTTTCTGTATCAATTCATACATCTGAGGCTCTAAGAGAAATATTTCAGTAATAAAGACAAAAAAACTATTTTTGTTGACAGATAAGGATCCAAGAAGACTCATTCTGAGGGCAATAATTAAGAGATAGTCAAGAAGTAATGACTAAAGTTTGCTGATTCCTAGAACCTTGGATCAGAAGGAAATTCGGATGCCATCTCTTCCAAACTCTTTTGTTTTGTAGATGACATACTGAAGGGTGGATTTACTTACGTTTTCATAACTAGTGGGCATTACAGGAGAGGGTAAGAAGGCTTCAACATAAATGAAAAAGAAAAAAAAAGAGCATAAAAAGCAGTATCTGTTGTATAAGAAAATTTAAAAAACAACTGGAATTCTACTTAATTCTACTTTTCTCTTTCTAAATAGGCAGGTATTAACTACTCAAAAGTACCTTTTCTGCCTCATCCTTTCTCTGTCTCATTCTTCTTATTTATTTTATTTTGAAATGTTTTTATTTGCGTGCAGTTGACACAATATTATATTAGTTTCAGGTGTGAACATACATTAGTTTCAGGACATCTCTGTATGTTTTGCATGCCTGCCACAAGTGTAGCTACTACGTGTTGCCATACAACACTGTCACAGTACCAGTGACTATATTCCCTATGCTGTACCTCTACCTCATTTTTTCAATGTTGGGAGGATATGTGGGGGTGGGGGTGACTGGGTGGCAGGCACTGAGGTGGGCACTTGACGGGATGAGCACTGGGTGTTATTTTATATGTTGGCAAATTGAACACCAATAAAAAATCAATTTATTAAAAAAAAAGAAATTTGAGGCCCCTGGGTCATTCAGTCACTTAAGCATCTGCCTTCAGCTCAGGTCATGATCCTGGGATTGAGCCCCACATAGAGCCCAGCATTGGGCTCCCTGCTCAGTGGGAAGTCAGCTTCTCCCTCTCCTTCTGCCCCTCCCCCCGTTCCTGTTTGCTTTCTCTCAAATAAATATAAAATTGTTAAAAAAAAAAAAAAGAAACAAATTTGCTTTTCAACTCCTTTTCTTTTTTCTACCACAAATTCTTTTGGAAGGTAAAACTAACAGGAAAAAAAATTGCTATTGAAAAAAAAATGGATCTTTCACTTAAATGATCAGATGTTGCCTTAATTCTACAGATCAATATTAAACTTTGCTTCTATAGACTTAAATTACAATAGTAAGAAATAATAGTCTCAAAATGAAACTCCTTTATAGTTATAGAAATGTTTATACGCACACAAACATACATATTTGAAGGGGTTTATGAAGGTTAAAGTACATTTACAGGAAATTATCTTCATTTATTTTTCAGTTTTAGTCCCCAAAATAATTTCCTCCTCATTCACTTGGTTCTGCTAATTTTAGTGGAGGCACTTACTCTAAAGGACACTTCTTCTGTATAAAGGTCACTTTGGGGGTGCTTAGAAGTTCACAGAGCATTCTGACATTCCTCTCCCTAAAAGTTGCTGCAAATAACCAATCAGATTCTAGGAACCAAAGAGAAAAAATGAATTCCAAACATGTAGAAGGAACCTTATTTTCTGGATTATTCAATCTTTCTACAGTATATTACCTAAGAGCTCTCTCTTTCCTGTTACTTTTTTTCCCCCTGCTACTTGTTCTTTTGTTGTTGTTTTTTTTTTTAACTGAGGTATAATTGACATACAATATTGTATTAGTTTCAGGGGAACAACAGTGATTCGATATTTATATATTTCACAAAACTATCCCCACAATAAATCCAGTTAACATCTATCCCCATATATAAAGAATTTTTTTCTTGTGATGAGAGCTTGTAAGGTCTACTCTCCCAGCACCTTTCAAACACACAATAGAATATTATTAATTATACTGGCCATTAGCTTTTAAATTTTTTAATTTCTCCAAGTTAAACAAAAAAAAAAAAAAACCACTTCCCTGTTCCCCTTATTCTGCTCCACCACCATCCTTACTCTTCTCCTCTATAGACAAACTTGTCAAAATATTTGTCTATGCTCACCATTCCATCATCTCCCCCTGAAGCCTCAATTTGAGTCAAATCTGGCTTTTTCCTCCAACACTTCACCAAAACAGCTCTGGGTCAAGTCACCAGTGACCTTCATCACACTCAATCAAATAAGCACCTCTCAGTCTACATCTTGCAAGATCTCTAGACATCATTTAGCACTACTCCCTTTATCCTAAAGCACCCTCTATCCCTGGTGACCTTGACATAACATTGTTCTGGAATTTTCCCTCTTTTATCACTGATTCTGGGTCTCTCCATTGAATGTTCATTCTTCCTTACATAGCCAGTAAAGATTCTGCATATTCTAAAGGTTCATCTCTAGACCACCTTATTTATACTTTCCCTAGCTGATCTCATCCATGCCGATGACTATGTTCAAACCTACGCAATGGCTCCTCGGGAATGTACATCTCTAATTTACACTTTTACTAAAATGTCTCTATGTCACATGTAGTTCAACACGTAGAAGAAAAATTTATGATTTTACCTCTGCCCTCCAATCTGGTTCTCTTGTACTGTCTCTCATGAAGTACCTATATTCAGCCAATTGCACAACACAAAAACTTAGGGGTTATTTCTCAGCCTCTCTAGCCTGACTCTTCCATCACCTAAACCATCACCAAACCCTATTCATTTTGCCTACAAAACAGCTCTTGAATCTTTCCACTTTTCCCCATCTTGTCAACCACAATCTTAGTCCTTAATTCTACCATCTTTTATCTCTTAGAGGACCTAGACTGTGGCTACAGTTACTAACAGTTTTTCCATTAATCACCATGAACTCCTCTCAAATGCACTCTCTACGGGGAGCCAAAGCTGTTTTTCTGAAACATAAGTCTGATTACATCATCTACCAATTAAACCTTCGAATGATTTCCTACTGTTCTTAGGTAAAGTTGAAGCTCTTACACATAGACTACATACAATGCCCCCTCCCCACCCCATGGTCTGGCTTCCACCTTCTCCTCCAGCGATCCCTAATTATCTCTATACTTTTCCGTTTCTCTTACACACCTTGATTCCACAGGACCTTCCCTATATGTCCTTACTCCAAAGGGTTTTCCCTCTACCCTCTTCTCTCATTGGGTCCTGTTCTTCCTTGGCATTTAATTCTACCTTCACTACCTTGGGAAAGTCATCCCTGAATCCCTCAACTACATCATACTAAGTTGCATTTTACATTTCAACTGTTTGACTATTTAATCAATTTCGGTCACTCCACATGACTGTTAGCCAAAGGGGGAAGGGACTGCATCTGTTTTTGCTTCTCAATCATCCCTATGCCAAGTGAGTGCCTAGCACATTATGGAAGCAATATTTGTTGAATAAAAGAATAAATGACCAAATTAGAAACTCAAGAGAACTGAACCATCAGAACAACCTACAGTTGTTGGAAAATTCAACTAAGAAATGGAAGAAGAGTGTATCCAGTCGTTTGGCTGTTATTTTTCCAGAACATTTTTTTTCCTTAGCACGCAAGTGATAATATCTTAGCCAATTGACTTTTCTGTTTCGGCACTCATCACTAAGACGAATCATTCTGAATTACTGACCAAACTCTAACGAGGCAAGTCTTTCATAGTAGCAGTACAAGATTTTCATTCAGTAAGGAGTTGTTCTACTCAATTCAACTGAAAACAAATACTATCTCTTTTGTACCAAGTATTACAACAGGTGCTATTGCTTCTGTGCCCTTTTGTTTTGATATAGTTATTCTTTTATTTTTAAGTGTTCCGAAAGCAGCTCATTTTTTTTTGCTTTGTGCAACGTAGTTTATTTTCCACAGCCATGTGAATCTATATTTTTTAAAAGCTGTATTTTCCACAAAAATAAAAAAGAGGAGATGTTATTAAATATTCATGTCTCATTCATGGCCTAACATACTTTCAGTACTAAACACTTTCTCTTAAACATAAACCATTTGTAAATAGTAAAACATTTAATAAATTGGATATGGTTAATTCAAATCCTTTGACACGTAGAAATTTTTACTAAAAGATCTAATTTGGGGATCCCTGGGTGGCTTAGCAGTTTAGCGCCTGCCTTTGGCCCAGGGCATGATCCTGGAGTCCCGGCATGGAGCCTGCTTCTCCCTCTGCCTGTGCCTCTGCCTCTCTTTCTCTCTCCCTATGTCTATCATGAATAAATAAATCTTTAAAAAAATAATAAAAAAAATAAAAGATCTAATTCATTTGAAAACAATATGAACATGAAATAAATAAAGTTGTAATTGTCCCATTTATAATTATTCATAAGATGTCCTACATTTAACAAGTATCCATGTAATAGGTACTTTTCACTAATCTTCAAAACAACTAATATAATATAATAAATTAGTCATACTTACAGAAGAGAAAATCAAAGCTTGGAACTGTTAAAGGCTAAATGGGTGACTAGATGATTTCCAACATGTAATTAAAAATAAGATGACATAACTATGGCAGACACCACTAACACTATTCATTATTATTCATTTAGTCAATCAACAAATATTTAATGAATACTTATTATATGCTAGACCTTGGGATACAATAGTGAACATGACTGACACAGTCTTGACCTTCATTGAAGCTACTTAATGTATCTTTTAAAACCTATAAGAGGAAGCAATCAGTGTTGCAGTTTAAAAGGGAAAACCCAGGGTAGCCCAGGTGGCTCAGTGGTTTAGCGCTGCCCTCAGCCCAGAGCGTGGTCCTGGAGACCCAGGATCGAGTCCCACGTCAGGCTACCTGCATGGAGCCTGCTTCTCCCTCTGCTTGTGTCTCTGCCTCCCTCTCTCTGTGTGTGTCTCTCATGGATAAATAAATAAAATATTTATTTAAAAAAAGGGAAACCCCAAAACCTTGGTTCTTTAAGTAGTTCTTTTTCTTAAGTAGGTCTTAGTTCTTTTTCTAGGATTGCAGAGATGAAAAAATTCTTATTTTTCATATGATGGACATGCTCCTCTTTATGACCTATCAATATAAACAGAGATCACATCTTTTTCTGAGAACTTTAAGCAATGAGGAGACATCCCCACACTCAAGACATTCCTATGAGGAACTGTAAAGTAGAATTTGGCACCCAAACATTCATCATGACTTCTTGAGTTGCGTCCTTGGCATGAGGGCACCAATTTTAGTATGTTACTACAAGGTCATTTCAACAGTAAGAAATTGATGATTTGTAATACAACCAACTCAACATGCAGCTCCTTGGGGGAAGAAAAGGTTTCTCTTGGGAAAAGATTCTGTAATGACTCTATTTTTTTAGGATTCTGTGATTTTATGAAGTAACAAGATAAAAATGTACATTTCTTGGACACCGAGGAAACTGAAATATTTGGGTTGGCAACAGAAAGTTATAAGTCAAAGGCACTAGAGCTTCTGTCAGATAGTGGCCAATTACTATGGGAAAGAAACTTCACAATCTCAACTATGACTACTCCTACCTTTCAAAGCCTGTTTATTTGACACTCAGTTGTGGGACGTTTTGTATCAAGTCCAGTGTGGAGTATGCTTATTAAGGTATGCCTACTTCTTTCCAATGCAACATACACACATTGTTCCTTCAACAGAAAGCCAAGACTTCTAGCTGCTCCTAGAAATAGAGGGTGGATTTTAATGGGAAATGGAAACAATGTCAGATGGATATAAATATTCCAAAAGTTAAGGTTCTAATCTAAGAATTCCTACTAAGGTTTTAATCTAAGAATTCTAAATATAGTGGTATTGCTTTCATTTTCCTTACAAAAGTCATATTTTGGCAACGTTATTATAACACTTTTTAAAATCAGTAAGACATGGTTAAATACATCATTTGGGCCTGGGAATGCGGCTGCATTACAGACTTGTTTGAGTGTCCATGCTATTTTCAACAAGTGTTTTTTTTTTTTTTAAGTTTTCTCCTTTTAGAGGGAGAAAACAAAAATGGCAATAGAACATATCAAATAAAGACAAAACATGGGACACTTGAGGGAAATAATAACATTTCACAGCGCTGCTGAATTATCAGGAAGTTTTACAGAAATCAAGAAACGACCCTTGCAGTGGTAAATTAACGCCATTAGAGTCTAAAAATATCAGCATTTGGAATGCATGGGTATATGGCTCAACCTTCTGATCGTTCTTAACAAAAACTTAACTCACTGGTTCTGAACCATTCTTTAAGTTTATCTGTACAAGACACTTTAATTAGTAATATGACAATTAGTAATATCTCACATTACAAGCAGTGATTCTAAACTGATGGGAGGAGAAGAGAATGCAACCCTTAACCTCCAGTTGGAATATACTTCTTAGAGGCACATATTATTTGAAAAATGTCCCTCTAAAACCTTGATGTTTTTAAAAATGTTTCTCTTTCCCCTCTTTAAAAATTTACTAGTTTCAATATTTGATATCCATATTCTTTCGACATCAATCAGCCTTTAAAATGTTAGCTTAAATAAGTCCCAAGGATTTAGACTATGTGGTCCACGTAAACACAAATAATCACTGTTATTAGCATGATGATAGCCCTTACCAAGAGACTCAACCAATGTTACCACTATCTTCAGATTTGTCTTTCTAAAATTACCTCTATATTTCTACTGTGTGTGTTTTGAATTATTACTGATATATTTTCATGTCTATTTATTCACCTTTATACCTTCATTGCCTGCAATGTACATTCCATTTTACACAATGCATTTTATAAATGTTTATTCAATTAGTCAATCCATGTATCCATCAGTACTCTTGAGTCTCATCTTAGCCTATCCCTGGGTAGCATATCCCAGAGCAAAGGATAGCAAACCACCTGTTGAAAGCTCAGGATATACACGGGTTTGCTCAAGATATTTAGGATTATTCCGTACATTTATGATGTGTTAAAAATTACTTCAATCTGAATATATGAACCAATCATGGATAATTTAGTCCTGAGTACTCCAATTTTTTTCTTCTTATACACGATGTAAATATACTCTGGCAATTAATGGTTCAAAAGTTACCGAATAAAATCAGCAAAAAAAGTATCCAGAAAAAAATATGAATTCATCTGGTTTTAAGCTCTGACCAAATTTTTATTTCCAAACAAGAGGTCTAACATTTAACTATAATGTCCTAAGGCAAAAGCCTCTTTTCTAGCTTTCTTGACTACAGAATAAGAAAACTACAAAGGCCCTCAGCCAATGATTTGGTTTATTAGCTACAGAACAAAGTCTGTACTGACAAAATTAGAACACTACTAGGGAAGCAAACTGGTATCCTGTCTCTTGAGTCACATAAAATCTTACATAGCATCAATAAATTAAAGATTTAAGGCAAGAGAAATACCAGCAGATGTGCTTGTGCACACTGAATAGCACTTAATATCTATGGGCTAAGGGAAAAAAAGGCTTCCACACAAACCAGCTGTGCCAACTAGTGATAGCTACAAAAAGTAAATGGATAGAGAATTGAAGACATGCTCATAAGAGAAAATGGAATAGAATTTTGAGAATGTAATCTGGCAACTTCTTAGAAAAGCTAAATTTTAAAATAAGGATTTTTAAAATATCTTCCATGATAAAGATAAGGGGATCAGAGACTATGAAAAATGAAGTTCTCAAAATCCACTTAAATCTCTGCATTAAAGATGTATAGCTCATTGCTTTTTTTTTTTTTTTTTTTTTAATTTACTTTGTTAGAAGAAACCTTAACTCTCCCTTGGCCAATCCTGATCTTTGGAAATCATTCTGAAACACAATCCCCCATGTTTCTGATTCATCTTTACATTTTTTTTTCTTCAATCTTGCTCTGGGGTTTTTAAAAAATTACTTGCATAAAAAGTTAAGTTTCGGGGCACCTGGGTGGCTCAGTTGGTTAAGCGTCTACCTTCAGCTCAAGTGATGATCCCAGGGTCCTGGAATTGAGCCCTGCATCAGGCTCCCTGTTCCCTCTCCTTCTGCCTCTTCACCCTGCTCATGCTCACTCTCTCTCTCAAATAAATAAATAAACTTTTTTTTTAAGTTAACTATACTACAAGACTTTCTTTCTAAGCTCAAATGGGAGCATGTGCTACTTCATCATCCCTTTATTCTTTGTTGGCTCTGTCCAGGTAACAGAGCAGTGAAATTTCCCTCTACACTTCAACTTCTTAACATAACCCACATCATCCTAAAGCTGTGGCCAGCTCTTTCCACTTCCTATCTACATGATCATTTCTCTGATTCTTACCGTATTTTCCTTCCTTTTTGTTTTATTTACATTAACAGCAAGTATTTATTGAGGACCTACTAATGCACCAGCCACTACAATAGGCATGAGCGAGACGGCGTTTCTGTCCTTCAGCATACTGAGAGAGACATTTATGAAAATGGACTGTGGATACCAATATGATAAATGCTCTTCAGGTGATAAGGGAGCTCAAAGGAGCAGCTCCTATATCTGGGGGCCAAGGAATTTAGTGAAATCCAAAACATGTGCAGATGCTTCTCAAGCACAACATTTCCATTTCAACAGAGACTTGGAACTGAAAAAAAAATTTGGGAAAAGTATGAGTAAGATAATATGGGAGGTGCACATTTTGGGACAGGAGTAATAGAAATAAATGATGCTGGACCTTACATACCACATTAGCCTCTCAAAAGAAGTAAGGAAGGGCTTATATGGGATGCTAAAGACTCAGAGGAAAAAATTGACTATAACCTCCCATTTCCCCTCACCCAGCACAATATCACTTCTGCAGAGGACATTTGGGAATGTGTGGAGTATCTTTTTGGTTGGCATAGGGGGAGGGACAACCAGAATTTGTGCCTGGAGGTTAGTAATTCCAAACATCCTAAAATACCTCGAAGAGTCTCTCATAAGGAAAAATTGTCCCACCCCACATGCTGATGAGTCCTCATTGAAAAACACTGGTCTAGGCCCTCATCAGGTCATCAAACATCAAACAGCCCTTCCTCTCCAGTTTTCCTTCTGTGCTTCCTGATCTAAAGGCCTAGCAATTAAATAAGGTGCCTATATGTAGACATTAAGGATCACACCAAATGTCTGAGATTCCCACCAAATCTGTCTGATCACAAAGCTCCTTCCACAACGCAAGATAAAGCAGTGGCATGAAAATCAAGCAGAAAGACAGCGTTCTGCAAAGAGTCAGTAGCATCACAGTCTACAAAAAAGGGTAGAAGAATGAAACTGACCAAATCACTGTTTGCTTTGGCAACAAGCATGTTGTTGGCGACCACTGGAGAAGAGTAGCTTTATGACAAAGAATACAGGAAGGGTGATTAGGAAGTGGAAATTTCGAGTAGGTTTAAAATGTGCTTTCAATAAATTTGACAATGAAGGAATGCAAGATATTAAAGTAGCAGTTTGAAGGGGCTGTTAGGTTGAAACAGCAAGTTTTTGTTCTTACTGTTTTTGTTTTGATCAGGAGACTATTTAGGGTGTGGGTGTGAGTGTGTGTGTGTTTCATGAATGATAGGAGGAACTGTTTGCAAAGGCCAATGGAAACCGAATGAAGAAGAGTGTCTCAGAGGAATGGAACCAGAACAGATATTTTAAAGGAAGGATCTGACAAATACTCAAATACTGAAAGTCTTTAAAACAGAAAGACTCAGACAAATTTCATAGTTCTTAGCAGGTAGAGTCTAGAGATGGCACCAAAAATAGAAGAAGAAGAAAAAAAAAGCATAGAGTTAATGACTACATACCAGTAAGCAGTAGATTCAGAAATTGTCTCTGACCCTGAAACAGAGCCTTTTTTGCCTAAGCCCACAGGAACAAAGAGATACTGAATAAAACTGCCTCTGCCAACAGCCAGGGTAGAGTCCCTGAAATTATTGAATGTTCACTTCAAGGTACATCTAGTGTAATCACAGAGCCACGATCACAGACATGGCCACCACTCAGAAACGTAGGAAATAGCCATGTCATGTCATCCAATTGCTACAACTGGTGGCATAATTCAGTCAGAAGTTACAATGATATTTCTGTTGTATAATAATTAAAATGATATTTCACGAAATCTCAAAGTAATCCGTATATATGACATGCTTTATAATTAATGTAATCACACATTCTTTATGATATGATTTCAAAATGTTACCTAGACATATTGAGATCTGAACACCATGTCATGCTAAATATCCCTGGAGCTATTTGCCAGTGTCTTTGTGATTACTAGTTTGTATGAATACAAAAACTACTAAATTAGCAAGACCCAAACAGCTGGCTATTTTCTCACACACCCTGTTCCCTCCCTCAATGAACAGAAAATCCATTCACCCAGCTGCCAAATCTAGGAACGTAAAATAAATGTCTGTCAAGTTACATTAATATCCAATAAGGTGCCCTTTTATGACTGCTTTTCATTGCTTGCTAGATATTAGTAGTAGAAAAGTTGTAAAGAATACTATATGTGAATTTTAATTTTATAAAAATAACTTAGAAGGCTTTGAATTTCTAATAAAAAAGTGTAATGTATTTTTATTTCTCTATCTCAAAATGTCTATGAAGCTTTATTTCATAATTTTTCAGAAAACTTCAGGTTAACCAAATATTTTGAATTTGTTGCTATATTACACAGGTATTAAAAGGCAAATAAAAATAATAAAATCACCATGATTTCTTCAAGCTAAGTATGAACCATTTTTACTGAATAAATTACTTGAACGATTTTTCTGAATACGTTTTTTTTTAATCTCCATTAAAAAGAAAAATTGCATTTGGGAGCAAGATCATTTCCTCACAAAACAAAACAAAAGCTCTGTTCTTCTAAGAGCAGACTTGGGCATACCAATGTACAGCCCAAGCAAGTTCAGGAAATGTTTTAGTGATATTCCACTATCCCTTGAGACACTTAACTTCAGCTCATGAAAATACCAGTGTCTAAGGGATGAAAATTACAATGGCTTCCTACAAAAGCCTCCTCTAACTATGGGGCTAATTTAAACAATATGGCAAAACTCCAACCAAACCTCTAGTATAGACAAAAACATCTATTATTTAAAGGCTGATCTGTGTATTTATCTGTCAACAGTAAATTCTATTTCAGGTTCTACATGTTTTACATACTTCACAAAAATAAAAAGAATCATCACGTATTCTCATGTAATCTCTCTTGTTTTTTTCTTTCTGTTTTTGGGGAAAGTGAGGAGAGAGGAAAGTTCAGCACAATGCCTCATATAAGTGCGTATAGATGTTGGGAAGTGAATATTTTATAATGTCACTCAAACAAAGCATAGATGAAACTATGTCCCCTTTCTGTCTCCTGTGTTGGCATTAGAGAAATGCCAAAACTTTGCAATAATCCTTGGAGACTTTTAAAAACAAAAATCAAAATAGAAGACAATAGCATACATTTCAAACTCATTAAACCATTAGCCTAAAATCAATTCAATTTAATTCACTGAGCTATGGCTTGCAGAAGAAAGCAAGCTAAGGTGATTTTAATATAGACAGATCTCTACTTTGGATATCAGTATTTGAGAGTGAGTAGGAGAGAAAGGTTTAGTATATTTTAATCCACACATACACTAAATCCAAACACTTGTGCCAGAATTTCAGCTGCCACTTTGCTGCTGTTTGACCTTCTGTCAGTTACCTGACCTCTCAGAGCTTTACTCTATTATCTGTAAAATGGTATAAACAAATACTACCTTGCAGGATTAAACGAGAAAATGCATAAATAAATAAAATCTGAAAAAAAAAAGAGAAAATGCATATAAACACAACAAATGTTAGTTTCCTTCCTTCTCTCATTCCTAGCATTTGCTCCTTCTACCCTGAGATACACAGGTGAAACATTATTCTAACCTTTTGCTAATAAAGGATTTCAATCACAGAGAGAATGAGGACTTGGTAGGAGAGCTAAAAAACGACAAGAGACACGTTGAGAATTCTTATGGTTTTCTGTATACTTTGTTCCCACAATGGTGACTCTCTCCCCAGCACACTTCCCCATGAGCCCTCAAAATCAGGGCAGTTGATTTTGCCATGTTAGCATACCAAGTGCTTTGGTCAAGTGGCATCCCCGGGCACTGGGTGTACTCCTGCCAATCTCTCCAGACTCTAATGCACTGTGGTACACGCCTGCCGATTCCCACTCTCCCCACCACAGTAAAAGACCAAGCCCAGCTGGGGTTTAAAGCAGCTTCTGAGAAGGGCATTCTCTGCCACCTTCAAGCCCAGTTTTCACCTAATTCCTCTATATGTAATAGAGGGAGTACCCCAGAAGGTATATCTTTTCAATCTGCCTTTTAGGCCGATTTTTCATCAGGAAAACTTATACTTAACGTGGTCCTCCCCTGCCCTTTTCTTTCTCCTACTCTACTACACACATGCACACACACACCTCATAGGTTCAAATTTAAAGGAACACATTTTAATTTGTGAAATTACACTGAAACTGAGGAAGAGAAAGAGGAAACACCAAAAAACAAAGTCATTTCATGTTGCCAGAGGGAAGTCAAAAAAGCACATCCCTTCATCCCACATTTAACTTTTAACAAGCCTGGAGGGGAAAAGGCTCCATATGCAATGTTGGCAAATGCAGCATTGGGGTGACACATGGTATAGGATACGATGATGCTAACCACAAACGGGTAATTAGGCCATCGCTATGGCCCAAACCTAGAGGCTGGGAAAAACTCAATAGTATTAATTTGGTTCTGCCATGTTTGATTTATGTAAAAGCTTCATGTTGGCTTGGTATCTGGAAATGTGTCCTTCTTCAAATAGTTTTAACATTAATAATTTGCAGATTGAAATCTGCGGTTAAATACATTTTTAAGAGGGTATTTGCAGCTAGCAAAGATTTGCACAATGATACATTGCAACTGCTGGAACCAGACTTAGCCATAGAACAGATTTCCAAGGAAGTCAAAGAAAGCCAAGATACAAGAGAACCCCAGATGAGGCAAAGAGAGCCAAGACGCCATTTTTAATACAAAGCCCAGCCTCCCTTTGCCCATGTGCATTTCATACCAAAACAAAATTAAGATTGTTTCTTACTGGCCACATAGCCCTCTACAAAGAAAGAAATGACAGAAGAAAAGGGTAATCATTAACGGGGGGAAAAAAATAAGGCTAAATACAACATAACGGGCATGAAGAGAAAACACAGAAGAAGATGCATAAACGCAAAGTTCCAAACCCTGTTTTCTTGCATTTCCATGGAAAACCTCATGTTAGGGAAAATGATTTCTGGGCCTTCGATTTGGAAACTAAAAGAGGCCTCTTTGGAGCCAGATAAATAACAACATCGTCCTGATGTTATAAAATCACAATGCATTCTTCT
The DNA here is from genome assembly GCF_003254725.2 of Canis lupus dingo. Classification (NCBI taxonomy): domain Eukaryota; kingdom Metazoa; phylum Chordata; class Mammalia; order Carnivora; family Canidae; genus Canis; species Canis lupus. Next base: position 18,540,149 of record NC_064249.1, on the reverse strand, counting down.
AAAATATCTCAAAATGTCTTACAGATATTTTTCTGTTAATCTGCATGGAATTCCCTGAGGTACACAAGCAGCATTTTACTGATTGAGGATTTCAATCACAGAAAAAGTAATGACTTGCCAACAATAGCTGATAAGTGGAGACAGGATTAGGTACCAGGTAACCCAACTTAAATAACAGACATCTATCCAGTAGGCAATGCTGTTTTAAAGTATATCCACAATAGAATCACTTAAAATCCCGTAAGTGACGAGAATGATCCATGTGTTTTTAAAACATCCCACTAAAGAAGATGAATCTTTCTCAGAATGGTCCTAGGATTTGTTCATGTTAATGAAGTATTTGATTTTTAAGGATAGGGAGTTTCCTATCAGCCACAAACATGATGGTAGTCGTCATGCTGCAGAAAAAATTTCCCCATTTGGCTATCAAAATAGAATTATTGGACTTCTGAGGCAAGATGGCAGAAGAAAGCCAAATTTGGTTTTAAAACATGTATCTGCTTTGAGAAAAATTTATAGAATATGAAAGGGAGAAGGATTCTGAATTAGTTGAGTAACTTTCAATATCTCCTCTACTATAAATTAGACTTCCATGGAAAATTAGAATCTTCTTCCTATCAACCTAACAAATGAGAGAAATAAAGAAAATGATTAAAACTGACCAAGATATATACCATAGCAATCAAATTAAGTAGAAGTCACCATCTTTATGCCATTTTCTTTCTAAGAAATGTGGCCAAAGGATAGAGAAAGTCAAGATTCTAGAAAGTGCTCAGTCATCCCATAACATATCCTGTGTACCCCAGAGCAATGAGAAGAGAGGTGAGTGGATGACATTCCCAAGTTTTCCACTAATATTCCCAATTATTTTTTAAAAGAAGCAGCCTGAACAACATATATTGATTCTATGACCAAGCAATTCCAGATATTTATTCAAAAGAAATGAAAATATATATCTACAAAAGGACTTGTGTAAGAATATTTATAATAGCTGAAAACAATAAGCAATTTAAATGTCCAACAGAATAATTGATAAACAAATTGTGGTATGTTCACACAACTGAATATTACTTAATAATGAAAAAGGAATTGATATATCCAAAACATTAAATTGAGTCAAAGAAGTCAGACACAAATGAGTACGTACTCTATGATTCCATTTATTTCCAAAACTAATCCATAATGATAGTTATTAGAAAAAAAATGGTTGCCAATATGGTGGGAAGAATGGCAGAGAAGGGGCATAGAGGAACATTTTGGGAAAATGGAAATGTTCTCTGTCTTGGTTGCATTACGGATTATACGGCACATATGTTTATCAAACTCATCAAACCATACATTTAAAATATGCATACTTTACTGCACGTAAATTACACTAGATTTTTTTAAATCTAAAATGGATAAAAGAAGCAGCTGAAGAGATAAGTAGACAGCCCATAAAGAAAGATCTGGAACCCCTGGACACACATAAATAAGGACTCCTACCCAACAATGTGTCACAGATTCAGAAATTTCCACTGAGTCTGACCAACTCATTTTTTCCTGTTTATAAAGAAAGAAGGGATGAGAAAACAGAACTGTGAAAAAAAAAAGAAAAAAAAAAAACAGAACTGTGAAAACCAACTGCTAAATCTCCAGCAATAAAGAAGGATTTGCCAGGTGGAAAAACAAAAGGGAGGATAAAATGATTTTTTGAGAGAATGGGAGACCCTTCAGTGAGGAACAAACAGTCCCTATGGAATTCCCCACACCTCTGTGAACTAACAGGCTGTGACTAAAACTCGGTTTCTCCTTCACTGACTGAAAGGAGTAACAGCCTCTGGGACAAATCAAGTCAAGTGGACACGTATGGTCAATTATCTTTGAGTGCTGTGAAGGTTCCGGAAGTTCACCGTAAATTAAATCTGGGAAAGATTGGAAACCCACAGGAATGAGTAAATTCCCAAAGAGGTAGAGGAAACTCTAGCCTCTCTGTTCTCAATAGCCTTTAGGCAAACAGAGATTGGTCCACCAATCATCATCCCTAGCCATAGTCCCTTTCAAGTTTTACTTTCCCCCATCCCCACACTATCAGGTCAAAGAAAGCTAACTGAAGGCTCAATGTATCCGTCCAGAGAGAACAGTTAAAGACATGATAAATAAACCTCAAATAGTGTTAAGGTAAGGAAAATTCATGAAGACCACATCATGTATCAGCAGGTATGAAGCTGCCTACATCTAACATGAATAAGATGTAAAGAAATGGCATGGTGCGCCAGAATTGTGTACAGTGGGATACTAATAATCCTACTTTAATACTGTGTCAAACATCTGAAATTGCAGAATCTTTTGTAACACAACTGTAATATTATGAAGCGTGAGTTACTGAATGTAACCAGTAAATGCCTCATAGAGATATGAGATAAAGTGCTCTGTCTTAATGTTTTTGAAGAGGGTGATGGAGAAGAGACAGCAAGAAATCTACATCTCTACTCTTCCCTTAATTCCCATTTCTCTATGTCCTTATTTATCAGACAACCAGCCAAACAGAAAAAGCAGAAATGAAAGATGGGGGAAAGCACCAGAACTTACAGCAGCTCCTGAGTACCAAAAATCATGCAAAATAAGACTATAACAATAAGCATTTTCCTATATTGATCTACTGACTTCACTTTTATACTTTAAGAGTAAGTCAAGAGTAAGACATGCTCCATGACTGCACTCTCTTGCACCGATTTCTAATTGGCTATGAGCAAACCATACTTTCAAAGGCAATGCAGACCCTATTCTTAAGAATAATACAAAAAGGGGCAGCCCTGGTGGCCCAGCAGTTTAGCACCGCCTTCGGCCTGGGGTGTGATCCTGGAGACCCAGGATCGAGTTCCACATCAGGCTCCCTGCATAGAGCCTGCTTCTCCCTCTGCCTGTGTGTCTGCCTCTTTCTGTGTCTGTCATGAATAAATAAATAAAATCTTAAAAAAAAAGAATAATACAAAAAGTGGAGTTCACCAAATAAAAGCAGAGATTATTGAAAGAAAATCTGTAGACTTATAAAAAGTGAGTCTTCTGCCAGGAAGAAGATAAAAGAAAAACAAGCATCCTAAACAGGCAACCAGAATACGTGCCATTTATATTATGCAATTTTTATGGACTCATGCTTTCTGTTATTCTAGAATAAGTAAAGCATCTGTTGATGGTAAAAGCTTATATATTTTTTCCACTCTCATAATAACCCTATTTATTTTACCAAGCTTTCAAAACAATTTACCTCCAGCAGAGACCTCATGAATTAAGCTTCATCCTTAGGGAGAATTAAATTTTAATTTTAATCCTTAAATTTTTTTTTAATTACAGAAAAAGGAAGACATGGGAAGACATTGCTAAAAAAGAGATTTTTCTTTTCTTTCTTTTTTTATTTTGAGATTTTTATTTTCTTACATTTACTCCACATTACAGTATAGCTATTTTTATTGAGTGAAGGCTGAGAAAAGAAAAGGGGAAAAAAAAAACCCTATACAATCATTGATACTGAAAGTTAATCACCACCTGAGGGGTATGTTCATCACTTGCTCATGTGCAGGAAGTCATTGACAGCAACCGACATTCCACCCAAAGAGTGAAGAAAGCACATGGCCCCTAAAAATAAACTATCTAATTAGAATGCAGAAAGACAGCTCTGCTCTCCAACTATTAAATACACAAGAGAGACAATTTAAAGGTTCATAAACAACTCTAAGAAGAAAACTAGAGTGAGCTTACAAGGAATTTAAATATGAAAACAATAAACTAGATCTACTAATAAATACAAACAGGAAATACCAGCGGCTTATCACCTACTAAACCATATGCTATGAGCCATGATCTGGTTCACATATATAAACAAACCCAGACTTCACAGCATTACATTTCAACATATAGAACAGTCAATAAAACCTGCAGGGAAAAACACAACTTCTCTATACAGTCCACTGCTATTAGCGGCATTGTCAATTACTATGGTATAGGGCAGCAGTTGAGTAACACAGCTGACCTCTTCCAACGATGTTAAAGCTTTCACCAGCCCAGCCTAATAAACACATGTTCCCAATAACTCCCCCAATGAATAAGCCCCTTTCAAAAGAGAAACAGGACCCACATGAACACTAACCTCTTGATTAGAAAGCACATACTTAGCCAGTGGACTGTGAAGGTCCCCCCAATTCGCATGCTTCAGGCTACATTCACAATCAATTAGTTACATCAAATCCCCTTTTGTTTCCCTCCAGTGACTTTTTGCCACCCTGTTACTTGACTCCTAAACAAATGCCTCACCTGGCTTTCATCCAGATTCCCTGCAAAGCATGCCCCTCCCAGACCATGGGAGCCAGCCAGTAGAGATGTGACTAGCCTACTATAACTTCTATAATATGGTAGATTAAAAAAAATTTTTTTGAAATAATTTCCTCCGGCAAATGAGGGATTTGTAATATTTGTTTAATTGAAGAAGCCTACTTGTCTCCTTTCTTGTATCTTTCATGAAGTCTTTGTCATGTATCTTTCTTTCATATACTCCAGAACTGCTCCAGGAAGAGTACATTTAGCTGAGAACAGATATCCAGGTTATAATCTCAGTTTAGTCATGAAAAGCTACCTTGCCTTGGGTATCAGCCCTTGGCGTCTCTGAAGCTCTGATTCTTTGCCTACAAACTGAGTGAATTTTGAAATGGAATTATGTTTCAAAATGTCGTTAACTTGTAAAACAGAGGACATCCAGGGAGTGATCTGTACACTTTCAATTACACTTTATCCCACTCTTATTTTAAATAAGTATTCAAATACCCCCCATCCACCCCATAAGCCTCATCCCTAAAAGACTGATGGCTAAATGATCCATTCTAACCATTCATCCTTCCTAATGTTTTCTTCAATACCTCAAGTTGCAGAATTTATCTGGAATTATTTCTTGACAATGTGATGCTCAATAATTTCAGCAACATTTCTACCATCATTTTCAATCATTCCTTTGCCAGCTTACCTTCTATTCCACTCCTCTTTCCAATCCTTAAACTTGGATTAGCATAACTATCTATTTTCTTTCAAAGGTCATAGGAGCATTGCCTAGGGAATCACATAAATATGCTAATTGAGCCATCACAAATTTATGAGATTCAACTCCAGCTGCTCAGCAATCCATTAATTTATCTTTCCTCTGCTCCCCTTTCCATTGCCTAAAACTAGATATTCCAAACCTTTATCACTCACTGCAAGCACTATACCCCCTGCTTCTGCCTCTTTCTCAGCATTTGTCTAAAAAAAAACAGAAGACTTTAGCTAAGAACTCCTTCAACTGCCCTTCTTTTCATTTATATTATTTATATTATTTCCATTTGCCCCACTGTAGTAGACAAACTATGTTAGTCTTGCTTATTCCCAAACCTATACTATCCTTCAGTGCATTCAAAAAAAGCTCTTTACATCTTTTCCAAAGCCATCTATTAACCACACCTTCTTTTATCAATGTTTCTCTTCCACTCCAGAGCCTTTTCTACTTCTACTTGGGATATGTGCTCAAAATTTAAACAACAAATTATCTTCCATTAGACTTTCTTAAGGTTACAGGGCATCTGGGAAATGTAGTTTCTAGTTAAGCACCTGCATCACAGTGATAATTCCATAGCCTAGAACAGAAAAGCACAACTTCTCAGTAGACGGGTTGTCTCTATCATATCTTATCTCTCACTAGTTTCGGTGCTTAGCTTTTCTGACTCCTTTCAGTAGATCTTATTAAATCTTCCTCTTCTCAGACTCACAATTTAAGAGCTGTGTTCTAAAATTCTACTCTCTTTGCCTCTCTTCTTGCTCTCTAAGACCTGCTTGGTTTAGAACATCAGTTCCATGACTGGACCTATTTCTGCTATTTGAACCCTCCCATATCTCTAACTCCAAACTTAACATTTTTTTCAAAGCTCCAGTATCACGTTTTCAACACTTTACTTAACACGAGTCATCCATAAGCAATTCAACATGATGGTATCATGATAGCTTTTAGTTACAAGTAATAGGAAACTTCTACTTATCCTATCTTAGACCATAAGTAAATTTACAGCCCCACCTAACAAGAGGTAGAGCAGGCTACAGGCACTGTTAGATGTGCATCAAGACTCTGGATCTTCTTTTCCACATTTTTCTTGGCTCTGATGTTTTCTACATTGGGCTTCATCCTCAGGCTGGTAGCTAGTGGATGCAACAATTCTAAATGTCACATTTAAACATAAGATCATCCATAAAAAGAAGCGTTTCACTTCCTTAAAAGAAAAACTTTATAGATGTCCTATTGAATGAGGTCCATGCTAATTCCTAAACCAATCACTGGCAAATGGAATGAGATCACCATATTTAACTCAATAAGATTTCTAAGCCTTGAAACTATTAGCATTCAGGGTTAGATAATTCTGTATCCTAAGAGGCTGTTCTATGCATTGGAGAAAGTTCGGCAGCATTCATAGCCTCCATCTACTTCATGTAAGTAGCATTCCCCACTTGTGACAACTAAAAATGTCTTCAGAGGGGCACCTGGGTGGCTCAATCGGTTAAGCCTCTGCCTTCAGCTCAGATCATGGTCCCAGAGTCCTGGGACTGAGCCCTGCATTGGGCTCCCTGTTCGGCGGGGACCCTGATTCTCCCTCTCCCTGTGAGCACGTACACTCTCTCTGTCAAATAAATAAAATATTAATAATTAATTAATTAAATTTAATAAAACTAAAATTTCTCCAGATATTGCCAAATGTCCCTTGTGGAGGCAAAATCATTCCTGGTTGAGACTGCTGAATTAGATGAACCATGATATATCCTTAGAACACAAATATGGGTCATATTCTCTTAAGAAAGTAGGAAATAAATGTTGACTAGGCAACTGGTAGTGACCAATACAATGTCCAATACCAAACTTGTTTTTTACTTCCCACTTCCAAAATATATTTCCTCTCTTGAATGCCCATTATTGATTAACATGCCACTGTCTAGATACTCAGTGGCCCAAACTAAGATGCATGGAGTTATCTCGATACCTCCATGATTGCCCAGGTCCAATCGCCGATAGTTCCCATCAATATGGATGATGAAGCATCTGTGGATCTGTTCTCTTCTCTCCTTTCCACTGTTATCTCCTCACTATGTTTCCTGCCTCATTGGCTCTCCTGAATTTGGAGAGCTAGCTTTTAAAGAACAAACCTGATCAAATCAGTCTCCAACTTCTCCCCACTGGATGACTCATCACCCACAGAACTGAACTGAACATCTTCAGCTATCATACAAAGCCCTTACTGATGTATCCCTTGCCTGCTGCTGCAACCTCAACTCCAGCCATTTTGCTTATCTTATTCTTTAGCTACTCCAGAGTATTACTGTTCCTCAAACCAGACATAACATTTGATACACTAGTTACTTTGAATCCTTCCACTTCTCAGGCATTCTTTCTTTCTTAGGGACTTCTATTCTCCTCATGAGAAAATTAATTACTCTAACAACTGTATTCCTGTGGGAATATATAGGATAAGAAAAAAACACTAAGAAAAAAATATAATTTTCACTGAGGCCCTTAATGCATCATATTACAGCTTTATTCAGTCTGCACAGCTAGATCATGGGCTATTAAAGATGAGGTATTATCTCTATCATTATCAAGAGTTTCTGCTACAGTGCTTAGAACATAACAAGACAGCTCTAAATGAAGGGTTGTTGAAATAAAGAACTGAATTGCATTGATTTCAGTGTATCTATCCCAAATTATAATTAAGTCTCAGAGACTAAGTCTAATCATTCGGGTTAAAGTATTGTTAAAAAAATAAAACCACAGACCCAAAATGGCATCATTTAGACTGAGTTCCTAAACTGAGGCTTAATACCCGTCTAATTGCAGTTTTAACTTCCCCAGAAATTTGGCCTTAACCAGTCAGGATTTTTTTTTTTCCATTAGCACCATTGAGTCTGCTCTCTGGGTCTTCTCCATCCCCCAAAGAAAGTTGAGGTCATCTGCATGGTAAGACTGTTGCTTTTCCCCCTAGTAAACAGTCTTGTCTGGAACAATCCTTTTCTTTTGCTAATAACCCTCTTGCCCCCACCCTCCATCTATAAAAACTTTCCAGTCTATACAACTCCTCAGTGCTGTGCCTCTCTTCTTGCTAGATGGAATGCTGCTCAATTTATGAGTCTTTAATAAAGCCAATTAGATCTTCAAATTTACTTGGTTGAATTTTTATGTTTAACACTATTTATTTTATTTAATGGTAAATCATCTGAAAAATTAATATACCATGTGAGATGTTAATAAATATTCACTTAATGGTCAAAAAAGTCAAAAAAGTGAAAATCAGTGTGACAAAATTATCACATTACCTATAAAATCATTAAAATGTGAAGAGGGATAGTAGTGTCCGATTCTCTGCATGATTCAGAGAGGCCACCTCACCTGTGCATTCCTGGAGACCATCCAAATCCCTCCTCCATTTCACCTCCAGTGATGAACAGAATATAGGGCTGGGTAGGTCTCTGAGAACAGAGGCTAGAGTGCAGTCTCCTTAGACCCCAAGAGATGCGAAACTACAGAAGCAACAAGGTCTGAGAAATTAACCAAAATTCACAGTTCTAGAAGGCAAGAGGGAAGTTCTATTTTGTGTTGTGTTGTTTAAGTCACACTGAGGTAGAAACTGAGTACAGAGCATAGAAGTCATGGTAAATGGAGACTAGCTGGGGAGAGTCACTAACAGGCATAACTGTTTCAGTTTGCTGTTATCTTCCCTTACTACACAGGATGCCTGAGTAGAAGACAAATATCTAGTACAGGATTTATAAAGACCTGTAAATTGGAAAAGCAATGTGCCAATATATGCAAAATCATAAAAATGTGAGTTCTCTTTATCACAGAAGCCCTACTTTGGGAATCTGTGCCAGACAAATAATCAAAATCCCAGAAGGAAGTCTGTAAGCCCAAAGATGTGTCCACATCCTTCTTTATAAACAAGAAGAAAATGGAAGTGACATACAGATCCAGCATAAAAGACTGATTACATCTTTTCACATTCACTCAATGAAATTATCCCTGAGGACTGTAAAACTATGTGAGAACATTAAGAGATGTTTATGACGCTTGATACCTATGTTCCGGTAACAATTACAAAAAAAAAAAGCATATGTGGAAATGTTCTACCTAAATATACCAAAAAAAAGATAATGGCTATGCCAAAACACAAGCAATTTCTAAACTTTGTAACTTTCATTATCTTCCAAACTTTCTATACTGTGGTTATACTACTTTTTAAAAGTTTAATTTCAAGTCAGGAAGAGAACCCCAAAGGCTAAGTCATGATTAGATATTGTCCATTTATGTGCCTTCAAGCACAGGTAGTATAAAGCACCCATCTCCAGCAAATGGTCAGTGTTTGGATGGACTGCCACTGAGGAAGGTCTACAGGGCCTGTTGGAGGCATTGGCCCAGTTTGATCTCACTTCTTAGAAAGTACTAGGGGCTTGGAATTCAACTCAGAACTGCGGTCATAAGCCTCAACAGCATTGTCTAAAAGAATGTGGATTAGCTAACAGCAGTTTATGAAGTTTCACTCAGGAAAAAAAAAAATCTATAATTAGCTGCTTCTGGGGCACTTGGGCGGCTCAGGGGTTGAATGAACATCTGCCTTCAACTCAGGGCGTGATCCCGGAGTCCTGGGGGAGCCTGCCTCTCCCTCTGCCTATGTCTCTCATGAATAAATAAATAAAATCTTTTTTAAAAAAGTGTTTTTTAAGCTGCTTCTGCCATCCTGAAGGAAATCCCCATCTGGACATTTACTTTGTCTAGTCAGGGCAAAGAAGCACCTGTGGTTAACTGCCAAACCTTGCTGACCCCTCCCGTCCTTAACAGCATTAAACTACTGGCCATGGCGCAAAGGAGTCACTATTCTGGAATGCTGCTTTTCCAAGGGCTTCCTCTTTTTGTGCACACATAAAATCAAACTCTTAAGTCTATTTAAACGGATATAATTAGTGCCCCAATAAAACATTACTAAAGCTCATATCCAAAGCAAAATTTGTATAGTAATGTTATAAAGTGACCCCTGTCCTCTCTGTCCCTTTGATTTCTATTTAGCCCCATTTGTCAGGAACAGCCCAGGATCCAGCTCCTCTGTAATGACACAAAACTGCTACAAGGCAGCAAGAAATGGGGCAAGAGGTAATCAGAAGGCCTGAGTTGAGCTGGGTGTGGTGTGATTCTATTGCCTCTAACTAACAGTCTGGTGACCACGAATATTGCCTTAATAAGGTCATGCACTTAAATGTCCCTTTTATTTTCGCTTCCTCCTCAATCAGCTGGATTAGAATGAGAGCTGTTGCTAAATGAATGCTCTACAGAGGAAGCAAGTGAATATCAGTTATGGGCACATAAAGAGTATAAATTCTGAAAAAGGGTAAAGTATATTCCCACACTGCAGAACTGGAGGTGGTTGGTAGGGCTGCAAGACTCTACTTCTCCTCCCCCACATCCCATCCTGTTTACAAGTACAAAAAGATCAGATGTCTCAGAAAGTCCTGCTTGCATTTTAGGTAAACTAAAATAGGCTTAATGCCTTATTAAACAAAAGCACTACATTTCTACAGAGAAAAAAAATCATATTTATATTTTTCAGCAGAATCTGAATTTTTTTCTCTTTATATGGTCCTTTCTCTTTTAAAATTTATATAGTTCATTTGACTACTTTTTATCTAATTTGATCTTTAAAGCTAAATAATTTCTTTATCTCTACTTTATAATTGAAAGCTAAACAATTTGGTTTTTCCTTTAAAATTAAATAATTTTCTTCTTTCTGTGGAATAACTCTAGTCTCTCTGAAAAAAAATTAAATCCCTTCTTGCTCCTCTCTTCAGTATTCTTTGCAAACACAGCTCCTGTCAAGCTCCCTATCACCCTTTCAGGCCTTTATAACCAGCTCTGTTTGTTCTTGTCTCTTGTCATTCATTCTCAAACTCTTTTGTCTCATCATAAACACTACTGGAACTCACTCCCCTGCTGGAGCAGTTTGCAAAAATTGCCACAACTATATGCATGCCCTTTGCAATCTGACTTTGCCTCCCACTAAGAGGCAGCATCTATTTCTCCCACCTTGAATCTGAACTGGTGTTGTTATTGCTATAACAGAATACAGTGAAATTGTGCCAGTTCCAAGAGGATTTGCACACTTCTTCTCACTCTCTTGAAACCCCTCTTATCTCTTGGATGAAGCTTACACTAGATCCTGAATGATGGGACACCACACCTAACAGTGCAAGTCATCCCAGCTGAGATCATCTTAGTGTAGTGAGGCCCTCGCTGACTTAACAGCTTAAAACAGAAGCATCAGTGAGACCAGCCAAGACCAAAAGAACTACCAGCCCAGTTCAGCCAAAATTGTTGACCCACAGAACTGTGAACTTTAGTAAATGGTTGTTTTAAACCTCTAAGTTTTGAGACAATTTGTTACACTGCAAAAGCTAAGACGGCTGCTCATCCACATTCCTTAACTACTAAGTCTTTTCTCTACCCTGCTACTTTTCTTCTTCTATGACAGGCTAAATATCTCTCTTCAGTTAGACTATTCTTTCCCCTAAGCACCTATTACAAATTCTTATAGTTCAATTGAAAAATTATCCTCATTCCCAAAGTACCTGGAAAGGGTGTTCTTAGCCACAGTGATACTGAAGAAGGTATTATGTAAAAGTTCTCTCAAGAATCAAGCATTTAAGATTATATTAATTCATATAACTTTCATAGAATATAGAAACAAATCTTTTTCTATTCTTTTTAGGATTATAATTTGCTCTGTGCCAGATATTGTGCAAATTATATCTCCTTCCATCATTTTTTTTTAAGCAGGCTCCATGCCCAACATGTGGCTTGAACTCACAATCCTGACATCAAGAGTCACATGCTCTATGCTCTATGGACTGAGCCAGCCAGGGGCCCCTCCTTTCATCTTTTCTATGAGGAAAAAAAACGTTAATTCATTTCTCCATATCTTTCATTCCAGACCCTATGCTTCTTCCATTAAATCCTACTGGCTATTCTCACCTTAAGAGTATGTGACTAAATGCCCTAGTTTCTTTAAAGACTTAGATATACTAAAATTTGTATACCTCAACTTGTAGAAGTTTGTTTACTCATTCATTCAAGTGGCAGATGAAGCATAAAAATACACACTCTTTGGATTTCACCATTCTTTTGAGCACCGAATCTCAGGGCTTACCTGCGTCTTTTCCTGCTTTTTCTTCTTCTCAGAGGTTGTGACAATAGGCTATGCCACTTTTGTTTTACCTACTCCTTTCTGCGTGTGCTTTCCTGTGGAACAAATCAGCCATTTTCTCTAAAAATTCCTACTTTTTCCAGCCTGCCTTCTAATCTTTGACTGAAGTAAATGCAGGAGAAAGGCGGAATGCAAATCAAGACATGAAAACATTCATTCATGGTAAGATGCCAACTTACGTTTGCCTGGGAGATTCATCCCCTGGCCCTTGGTTACACATATTGTAAGCTTTCTGGACAAGGTCTGCTTCTTCCTTTATATTTTGACATGATGGCTGGTCAGTTAATGAATGTAAAGGCACAGTCACACAAAAGTGGAAGTCATATCTCATCCCCTCCCCCGGCTTTATGTTGCATTCAAAAGAATAATTTTTATGGCCTTTAACTTGAACTTTATGTTTTTTCCTTGCTAACGGCTATTAACCTTAATATTGCACCACGGAGGGGATTTTTGTTTTTCTTCTGATAGCCATCTTTCAACAAGTCTGGCTGCAAGTAAGTGAGATCAGCACTTCAAGAGCCAACTATTGTGTGGCTGATTGTCCGTACTTGCTAAACTTTACTTTCCCCAGAGTTTGCCTCCGTCTCTATAGCTGACTCTATCTTGTACTGAGAATGAATGCCCTGATTGAAATGAAGGATATGAAATATGACCGATTCTGCTGCTGGCACACAGTGTGTTTCGTCTCATTACCACATTCTTAAAGAATAATTAGCATCTCTAGGGATGAAGTGGATATTCCATATTCAACATGTGCAGATATATTTATTCACAGTTAGAAAACAGTGATCCTTTCCACACAGTAAGCCTCAGCTGTAAGTTCCACCAGTCCTAAAAATTGAAATTATCCTCTAGGGAACACAGATTGTGTTACTGCTGAGTGAGCTGCATGCTAGTGGGGCCCAGAAACTTTCCACTTGTATGTTTATAAAATTGGCCCGCTGGTTACAGCTCTGCATTTCTTCCAAAGTTATTTATCCTCCCTAAAGCACCTTAATTAACGTGGAGAATAAAATGGAGCAATGACACCAGTTAACTGAAATACTCAGTCTCAAAATCCGTAAGTATTCATGATATATTTGGATAATCAAGGCCAATGATTAGGCCATTGCTTAATATTCTGGAGAGCTTGCTCATACATCTATTTCAATATTTATATCTCAGTTGGACATGGAAACTGAAATACAGATTTAATGTAAGTTTAATGCACTTTAAATTATCTTTATATATTGACAATTTAGAATTGAAATATTAACCTAAGCATGCAATTTATTCATTTTCAAATGAATTTAAACGGAAAGTTCACTGCATAAAATATCTCTCACAAAATCTACTCTTAAAAAAATAATACATGGGATCCCTGGGTGGCGCAGCAGTTTAGCGCCTGCCTTTGGCCCAGGGCGTGATCCTGGAGACCCGGGATCGAATCCCACGTCGGGCTCCCGGTGCATGGAGCCTGCTTCTCCCTCTGCCTATGTCTCTGCCTCTCTCTCTCTCTCTCTCTCTCTCTCTGTGACTATCATAAATAAATAAAAAAATAAAAAAAAACTTAAAAAAAAATAATACATAAAGTTATTCAGAGTAGAAAACAGTGTACATTCAGGGTACCTGGGTAGTTCAGTCAGTTGTGTCTGCCATCAGCTAAGGTCATGACCCCAAGGTCTTAGGATTGGGGGGCGAGGGGGGGGGGTGCTGCTCAGCGGGGAGTCTGCTTCTGCCTTTGCCCCTCCCCTCTGCTGTGCTCTCTCTCTCTGGCACTTTCTCAAATAAATAAATAAAATCTTAAAAAAAAAAAGAAAATAGTGTACATTATGTTTTATCATCAGTCCCTTGGTTTATCTTTTTTCTTTTCCTTAAATTCTATCTTTTTTCTCAAATCTGCTAGGATTTTATTTTTCTATTCCCTCAAAAAAATATTTTCAAGCTCATGGTATGTCTTTTTTTTTTACTTTTTATTTATTTATTCATGAGAGACAGACAGAGAGAGAGGCAGAGACATAGGCAGAAGGAGAAGCAGGCTCCATGGAGGGAGCCCCATGTGGGACTTGATCCTGGGATCACGCCCTGGGCCTAAGGCAGGCACCAAACTGCTGAGCCACCCAGGGATCCTCGTGGTATGTCTTTAAAGAAGATTATGCTTTATGACCTGATAATTCTAAAACCTTACATTTTTTTATTGGTCTGTTGTGGCAGTTGGTTGTTGCTGCTGGTTCTTGTCCTTGGTGCCTGGCATCATCATGGGCCAATTTTACCGTGGTTATAACCCATTCTCCTTGTGGAACTATTGTGGGCATTCCCGGAGGCCGAGGATTTGCCTTTGCTTTCACCAGGGACACACGGGGCTACTACCAGTGTGACCACCTGCCACCAAATTCACACCTAGCATTCTTTGTACTGCCTAGCTGAGGTGTATTTAAGCAGCGCTCCCTTGAGTCCATCAGCGTTTGCCTATAACTTCTTAATGATTTGTTTACTTCACGTGGTTTGGTTTTTGTGACCTCTTGTATCCAGCACTAAAGGGAGGCCTCCTGCAGTCCCCTGGGATTGGAGGGCAGGGAGTTTTCACCCTTGTCCTGAGGGTACAGCCCTTGTGGGGGGAGGAAGTGTCTCAGTTTTATGCAGGGGGAATGTTTCCCCTTAAACTCCCAACTATGGCTGGGCCCTGAACTCAAGGGGACAAGGCTTTGCACCCTAGAATAATGGCCAATGTCCTGGCCATGGTCCTTTAGCAGAATATCTTCAGTGCTTCAATGCTGGGTTCTCCCTTTTCTCTGGGATTTTGGCTGGAGTTTCCTTGTTAGTTTTTAGCTTTCTGATGCTTGTAAGATTATATTCATGTTCCTCTCAGCCTTTTTTAGCTGTTCTCAGTGACAGGATTGTTCTGACTATCCTAGCCCACTATGCTTCCAGAAAAAGAATCTAACCTAGCTTTAATAAGTCTCATTAAAGCAAACTTGTTCCAGGGTTATGTAGTGTCTGCTTTAATTATATCTTTTAATTGCAAGAAACAAACACAGTTCAAGCTACCTCAAATAACTCAGGGTAGTTCTAAGGGTATGGGTGCACAGGACCCCCGAAGCAATTAAACAGTCCAAACCACAGAAAGAGGAGGAGCTTTTTACGATGGGCCACATAGAGACAGGAAGAACTGGAAACAGTAGGCGACTGTGCACCTATGCTCTCAACCTCCATAGTTCTTAAACTTCAGAGAGAATCAGAATCACCTGGAGGACTGCTGAAACACAGATTGCTGCCTCCCACCAGCAGTCTGTGAAGGAAGGCCTGTGAATGTGCATTTCTACCAAATTCCCAGGTGATGCTGATGCTGCAGTTCTTAGGACCATCTTTGAGAACCACTGCTGGGCTGCACCATCTTCGAAGAATGAAGGCTCCGAGTTTCACTGCTGACATCTCAAACCTAGTTCGCCGTCTACTACATGTGTGAACTCAGACATGCTCTCCTACTTCTCCATAACCCACTTTCCTGGCCCAGGGATTCAGATTCCTCACCTGTAAAATAGCTACATTTGTAGCATCTGCCTCAAAGAGTTTGTTGAGCAAATTCAATGAAATAAAAGATGTAAAATGCTTGAATAGTGCCAGTATTTAGAAGTGCTTGGAAAAAGCAGCTATTATGGTTATTCTTGTCACTCACCTATTTTAAATAAATCGTATTTTCAGCACTTGTTCTCCTTTTAGGCCTTTGTATATGTCCAATTTTGCTTCCTATTTCTAACTTGCTTTTTCTTCTCTCTCTCTCTCAGCAACTAAATCCTTATTTTTTGGAATCTGCCTTTGTTCCTCTGTAATTCCTGCCAGCTCTCGACCCTACACTTCACCCTTAGAATTTTCTCTTTGGCCTAAATTCATCTCTGTGGTCATGAATCTATCTCTGGCTGCCGCAGCGCTGGTTCTCAAGTATCTGATACCATATCTGGTAGCGGCTCTCCCTCACATTTTGTTGTAGAAGATGGAATCTCTCTGGGCCTTATCAATTTACCGGTGTCCCCGGGTTTGGGGACCTAGGTACTCCTCACTCAATGCTGACCTTTTCCAAACAACCTCCCTCAGAGGACAAATCTCCTCTGTTCTTAACTCTATTCCTTCACCTTTGGGCAATGATACCATGAGTGCAAATTAAGGGATAAGTGAGTTAACCAGGGGAGAAACTTGTATCATTTGAAGAAGATAAGAAGGAGATGGGGAATACCATTAGAGGAAACATGCTTTGCATAAACATCCTACATATTAAAACATCTGGGATCTTGTGGTCTTAGCCAACATCTAAATCTCTTCTACATTAAAAGCTTTCAATTCAGGCTCCTGATGTATTTTTTCCCTTGATATTGTTCAACATTTTTATTATCCAGACAGTGTTAAAATATATTCACTTAATGAACATACTTTATGCTTATATGTCAGTATTGCTGAAATCCATTCGGCCTGTCCTCTTAGCCTCTCTGTTTGAACTCACACTAAGAGGGTAAAATTGCCTTTTCCTCTAATTAGTTACTGATAGACTAATAGCATGGCAGCTTTTAGCTTCCTACTATCCTTGTTTACTTGGAACCATGACTATGACAACTAAAATTTTAGGATTAAAAAAAAAACAAGGACATGTGGGTCCTGTTACTGTTTACCGCTCAGTGGTTGAGTATCTGCTTTGGGTTCAGGTGGTGATCCGGGGGTCCCAGATTAAGTCCTGCACTGGGCTCTCTGCAGGGAGCCTGCTTCTCCATCTGCCTATGTCTCTGCCTCTATGTGTCTCTCATGATTAAACAAATAAGATCTTTTAAAAATAAAGAAAAAATAAAAATAAATTTTAAAAAACATAACCACAATTTTCATTCACTTTAATTATATCGGGTGTTCAAGCAAAATCTGAACACCTTGCCACAAGCTACCAGTACCCAGATGATGTGTGCTCAAAAAATGCCATATTCACTCAGGCATCTGTAAATGAAAATCCTACATAACATCTGTAAATCTTTTCCTGCTAAAACTAGGACTTCATTAAAACAAGTTATTGCAGTTTGTTTTTTCTTCTAAGTGTAGAGACATCTAAAAACTTTCTCAGAAAAAAAATCCCTTTAAAAAATAATAATAGTGTCAGTTATACCTTTCCAGACAGAACCGAAACTCTGGGTGGAGTTTAAGTCTTCCCCTAGAAACAGAGGAAATCATTGTAAAATACTCCTCCCCTCTTTTTTCCCCTAGGGTGCAAATCACACAAAGCATTTTACATGGAAATTCTGGTCCCCTACAACTGGTAAAGCTGAAGTGCCTGCTGCCAGCCTGTTTATACCCTGTTTATACAGGGTAACGGGCCAGGAAATTATCCTTTGCACACTATTTTAAAGGTGGATACCATTTTAAGACATGCCTTCATATTTATCTCTATTCTTCCACTCATGCTAAGACACTTGAATTGAGCATTCCTTTTTTGATATTATGCCTGGGTGGCTCAGCAGTTGAGCGTCTGTCTTTGGCTCAGGGCATGATCCCAGAGTTCCAGGATCGAGTCCTGTCTCAGGCTCCCTGTGAGGAGCCTGCTTCTCCCTCTGACTATGTCTCTGCCTCTCTCTCTGTCTCTCATGAATAAATAAAATCTTTTAAAAAATAATAATTATATAGGATTTGTGGTCTTATTAATGGTCAAGTATTTCTCTCCTCAGACTCCACCTGCCCACCTCATTCTCCTGATCATGTTCTTTAGTTTTTGCGTCTACAGTCAAAAGCCATTCTCCATGAATCTACTAACTTCATGTTGAAGCTCACATATGAGCCAACAAAAACAGCTCCACCACTCCACCTTAACTGATTGCTCTCCAATTTCACCATTTCCTTTTGCCTTTAAGTTTTGAACATGCTTTCTCTCCCCCACATCCCCTGTGCCCTGCACTATCTACCTTTCTCCCCAACTACCCCCGCCTCCCTTCACTCAGGTCTTAATGCAATGTTCCCGCATGGGGAAATGTTTCCTGGCTCCTTGTCCTGGCCCCATACCCACCTTCCACTGAAGACCTGAAAAATTAATAGGCAATAGAGCAGTAGGATAATGTAATGACAAAGACCGTGGATTCTGGAAATAAATTATGGATTTCAAATCTTAAATTTACCACTGACTGGCTATGAGGTCCTGAGCAGGAAAATTTCACCATTCTGAAGCCCCATATATAAAATATAAGCCATACATAAAATATAAATAATATTAACACTTACTTTGTAGTGGTGTTGTGAGGATTAAATCTGTTAATGCCTATAAAGCACTAAGAATAGTGCCTGATGCACAGTTAACTACTCAATAAGCATTAGCTGTTAGTATTATTTCCACAAAACCTGAATTTCCCACAAACTATTATATATATTATTATTATACTATATATACTATTACACTATAATTCTTATTTTATTTACATGACCCTCCAAACATTATAAGCTCTTTAAGGAAAAGGATCTTGTCTGGCTTGTTAACTGTTGCGTTCTAAGCACTACAAACTATATAAGGTATAGAACACTCCGTCAATAAGCATTTAATGAATCACTGAATAAGTGAATTATTGTCAGAAAGTGAATCTGCCTCCAAGCCATGAGTACCATCTCCCATTTTAGAGGATTGTCACTGTATCCCTACAAACACAAGTCCTCCACTAACAACTACAGGTGTTTGCCTGCTTTAGAATTATTCCTGCCTTTTCTCACTCAGCTCCACTGTGTATTACCTTCCAGGTTTTGGATTTGAGTTGGCTATTGGAATATTCTACCTAACTTGATAATTTTCTCACTTGCTCGCTCCCACACAAAACTACTTAATTCTAAGACTTGCTGGATGTCCAGACTTGCTTGTTTCCTGGACTGTTCCAGGACTTTGTACTCTAGCTATACATAAGGAATACTTGTCATGGGTAACCATTTCCAC
This sequence comes from Canis lupus dingo, assembly GCF_003254725.2. Taxonomy (NCBI): domain Eukaryota; kingdom Metazoa; phylum Chordata; class Mammalia; order Carnivora; family Canidae; genus Canis; species Canis lupus. Next base: position 18,520,946 of record NC_064249.1, on the reverse strand, counting down.
ACATCTAGTTTATATCCTATTCCCACCTGTAACTGAGAAAAGTGACAATACAGCACCCCAAAATATGACTTTGTTCATCAACTAGGTAGCGCTAAAGAAAAGAATGATCTGTTCTGTTTATCAACTAGAATTATATTTGTTACTTTCACATTATTATGGTACAGTGACAACTGGTATTTTTCTTAAGACTTTATTTATTCATTCATGAGAGATGCAGCAAGAGAGGCAGAGACATAGGCAGAGGAAGAAGCAGGCTCCCTAATAGGAGCCTGATGCGGGACTCAATCCCAGGACCCTGGGATCATGCCCTGAGCCAAAGGCAGATGCTCAACCACTGAGCCACCCAGGTGCCCTGACAACTGGTATTATTAATAATGCTTTAATTAAATACATTCAGTATCAGTTTACTCTTCTGTGTTTTATGACTTGTAATGTTTAAAAATCTTCTATATTCATAACCCCATGACATAACAGAAAGTGTTTCATACTAACAAAATCATGGGATGATACTGGTGTGTCAGATTTAAGTTCATATCAAGGGTACTTAAACAATGTTATTTCATCTGGTCATTGAAAAACATGCATTGAATTCCTACTATATTGCCATGTAATAAAATAAAGGATAAATATATAAAGATGAATAAATCATATTCCATGCCTTTAAAAGTTCACAAGTTACTGTATTTAAATTTCAGTAAAAGTAATACCTTTTGAAATTAAAGCATTGTTTTCCAATTTTGCTCTTCACCAAAAAAAAAAAAAAAAAGGTGTCATCATGACTTTGAAGGATAGCTGCTCAAATGATATCTTTTGAAGTGCATTGTTTCTCTTAAATCTCCCTAAACATATATACAACATATTCAAAAGAACTTTCTTTCCTTACAACCCTTCATTTTTAGGTAAGGATAGAGTCTAATAGAACAACCAAGTCATTCTAATACCCTAGTCTTAACATTCCAGGAAACATCCCAGGAAAGGCAGGAAGGAAAGCAAAGTTCAACATCCATGGAACTGATGCCTCCACAATTCTCCTCATCTGTACAGGGCACTCACATTACAACAATGAAAATATGTTCAGACAGCAAGAAGTAACAAGGGGAAAGGACAACACTCTCAAGTGTTTATAATCATACATAGTACAAAAAACAGGGTCTAGTCAAGTTATGTTTACATGTCCACACTTTCCTTCCAATATAGCTGTAGTCTGTCAGGAATAGATGTAATTTGTGCTACTAAATCTCCAACCATAGCCTTCAGTTAGGTCTATGCTGTTTCGTCTACTGATACAGTTCCAAAGAACACTTGAATCCCACCTCTACCACCTGTAGAGGTCTTGGAAAAGCTGTGTAATAACCTCTGATCTTTATCTACAAAATGGCTAAGGATTTTTTTTAAAGCTCTATGAAGATGCCTAACAATTTTTGTTCTCTACTGAGTCAAAAATTAATTTTTAAAAAAGGAGAAGGGGGAAGAGGAATACAATGGAAAGGTTTTTTAAAACATGAATGTTGTCAAGCATGGAAATTGCAACCCTCTGGCTTCAAAAGCAGAACAGCTATTAACATTCAAAGAATAAAACTAACCTATGAACTGGTAATTTGCTTGAGATGCTGTGAATTATGTATAAATGAATAAAGAATGCATTAATTTTCTATTCATTCATACTCAGGGCTAACAAAGAGCATGGGATGTGGAGAGCATCTCTAGAGAATGTATATATCTTCCAACAAGTCCAAATGCCACAACTGTCAAAGGGTGCTGAGAAATAGTAGTGAGCCAGACAATCGCCATCATATTCAGGACTCCTATCAATATTTTAAATAAAGATGATTTTATTGTTTGTAATTAATTCATCAGTTTAACTATTTATTAAATACCCTCCAGTTCTGCCTTCCAGCACTCTATAGTCCAGTAGAGGATAACATAATATCTATAAATAACTAAATGCAAGGAATAATGTGATAAATATGATAAGAAATGCAAATGAAATTCAACAGGACTCCAAGGAGGAAAAAATTACCTTTGATGGGAGTATTCGGAAAAGATTTCACAAAGAAAATAATATTGATTCATTCATTCATACATTAAGCAAATGTATTTTGGCATTTTCCCTTATACCAGATACTACTTAAGAACTCAGAAACATAGCCATGATCAAGATAAATGAAACTTACACTCTAAAGCAAGAAAAAACAAATAAGCATATACATGTAGACATATATAATAATTTAGATAATGAAAATTGGTTTCAAAGAAATTAAAATAGGGCAATTTGATGGAGAACAATTTGGGAAAGGAGGAAGTGGCCAAGAAAGAAAGACCCCTCTGGTTCTAGCATTTGAGCTGAAAACTGAAAACATTCTTGGCATAGAAAAGAGGAAGTGCAAAAAGCCTTGGAATGAGAACGAGCTGAGAATACCAGAACATTCGTAAAAAGCTGGAATTAATGAAAAAGGAGAAGGTTAGGAGAAGAGTACTAAGAGAGATACTCAGGGGCCAGATTGCATAGGGCATCACAGGTGACAGGAAGAAATTCACATTTTATTTAAAATCTATGGGGGGAAAAGGAAAATAAAATAAAATCTAGGGGAAGCTACTGAATGGTTTCTTCTTTTTTTAAAAGATTTTTTTTATTTATTTATTCATGAGAGACAGAGAAAGGGGCGGGGGGGTGGGGAGACACAGGCAGAGGGAGAAGCAGCTCCTTGCAGGGAGCCTGACGTGGGACTTGATCCGGGGTCTCCAGGATCACGCCCTGGACTGAAGGTGGCACTAAACCACTGAGCCACCAGGACTGCCCTACTGAATGGTTTCTAATGTTATTATTTCCATTTATAAAAGATTACCATGGCTACTATGTGGATAGGGGCAAGCTCGGCAGCATGGAACCCAGGTGGAAAGCTACTGCAGAAGCTGACAGAGAGGATGCTGGTAGTGGCGACTACAGTGAGCAGATCCAGACTGCATGTTGAATCAGAAAACACATGTTTAATTAAATTGTGTGGGTGGGTGGGTGGGTGAGTATAGGTGGGTGTGGACATATAAAACTGTTTTACCTAACCATTTAGAATACTGGCAGCAAAAAAAGAGCAACCAAAGGAGAGAAAAATGAAAAGAAATTCAGGGATCCCTGGGTGGCGCAGCGGTTTGGCGCCTGCCTTTGGCCCAGGGCGCGATCCTGGAGACCCGGGATCGAGTCCCACATCGGGCTCCCGGTGCATGGAGCCTGCTTCTACATCTGCCTGTGTCTCTGCCTCTCTCTCTCTCTCTCTCTCTCTGTGACTATCATAAATAAATAAAAATTAAAAAAAAACCCTTTCTTAAAAAAAAAAAAAAGAAAAGAAATTCACATGTATCGGTCTCCTGCTACCTCTATTTATCACACTCTTAATTTTTGAAATTTAGTCCTCACAACAACTGCAAAAGTAAATTTTATTATCACACTTTCTCCCCTTTTTTTTCTGAGATAAAAAAGTGTCTTTATGACCCAGTATCTCCATACGGTTATGAGAAAGGCAAGAGTAAATTCACGATGGCAGAAAAGATGTGCACAGAAAACCTAAAGTCTCTGACTGGAGAATGAATGTTTAAAGAGGAATGGTAAGAAACTGAAATGGCTAAAGCCCTTAACAACTCTCTCTTCTCAGAATTTCACCATGGAAGCCCTACAAAAATCCTGGCTTAAAGTATCTCTCCAGGCTTCACCTCCCAAATCCCATTCGTATTGTCTTATTATCTTCCACTGACAAACCTTCATTTGGACAGCTTTTCCGGTCCATCTGATAGATTTGATATTCTAGAAATGCCCAAGCCTTGTGAGTTTGCTGCACAGGAGATAACAACTTTGGTCTGTCTGCTTCCCTCGCGAGTAGCCCCTTCACTCCCATTTCCATCTCCCTGGAACCCCATCAGCCCCAGAGAATAATGGGTTTCCGAATCTCCTCCAGTTCTCATCAGGCATGGCTGCCCAGGCCTGCCACAGTCCTCAGACTATTCCTGAACTCCAGGTGTGGTTGTCAGAGCCACTGTGATTTCCTCTGCCAGCTGATAAGGCAATACTTGAGGCTTTACACTCTAGGTTTCCCAGCCTCATCCAGCAATGTCCAAGCAGCACATGATGGTCTCACAGTGGCTAAGGATGAGTTCTAGAGCCTTTACCCCAGCACTGTACCCTGAAGTTTGGCAGCACCCTCCAGTGGAAAACCAATGAAATACAGCCTTAGACAGGTTTTGGCCAGTTGTGATGCTGTTTGGCAGAAAAGCTATAAGGCATCATGAACAACCTCCTGAATTGGCCTTAGGTCAAGGTGCCTGACGCACAGGATGTGCCTTTTTCTAATCTCCACTAAGACATCTGGATTAGGGAAAGCCCTACATTAAAAGGGATACTACAAACTAATAAATCCAGTAATTAAATATTATAATAATTCTACATGCACACATTATAGCATTATGACAAAGAGAGTAAAGACTGATCAAAGTGCAAGGAGAAAAACATAAATCATGAGTGATTTCAACATGCCTCCATCTCAAATGGACAGGGCAAGCACATAAAAGTAATCAGAAATATAGATTTGAACAATAGCTTTTTAGCCATATCCTGTAGCACTTAATATGTGCCAGTAACTGTTCTAAACATTTTATATATTAATTAATTTAGCCCTGACAACAATCCCTATAAGAATGTACTATTCTTATCCACAGCCCAGGTTCACAGAACTAGTAAGTAGCAGAGCCAGAACTGAAATTCAGGAAGTCAACTCCAGAACCTGTGTCCCTAACCACCATGTTATACTGCCTCTCTCTCTAATATCTAAACATATTTATCTAAAATATATGTAAAAAATCATATATCCACCACATGTTGCCTGGATGGCTCAGTGGGTTGAGCATCCGACTCTTGATTTTGGCTTAAATCATGATCTCAGCATTGTGGAATCAAGCCCCAAGTCAGGATCTACACTCAGCGTGGAGTCTGCTTGAGGTTCTCCCTCTCTCTCCCCAGCTCTCTCTCTCTCTCTCTCTCTCTCTAAAATAATAAATAAAAATAAAATCTTTAAAAAATCACATATCCAAAAAGCAGAGAATACTATAGATTTTCAAACACACTCAAATATTTCAAAAGTAATAACTGACCAAACAGGTTCACAAAAGAAGTCTCAATAAATTGTTTTGAATAGAACAGAAAGAAAAAAAACAAATGTTCAGAAACTAAAAACCACACTCTTAAATAACAGATGGTTATGCACCAAAAATAATAAAATACCTGGGAATGACATTAATCAAGGAAGTAAAAGATTTATACTCTGAAAACTATAAAACACTGATGAAAGAAATTAAAGACAACATAAACAAATGGAAAGATATTCATTCCATGCACATGAATCAGAAAAACAAATATTGTTAAAATGTTGATACTACCCAAAGTAATCTACAAACTTAATGCAAACCCTATCAAAATACCAACAGAGCTTTTCATAGCACTAGAGTAAATAATCCTAAAATTTGCATTGGAACCACAAAAGACCTCCAAGAGCCAAAATAGTCTTAAAACAAAACAAAACAGGGATCCCTGGGTGGCGCAGAGGTTTGGCGCCTGCCTTTGGCCCAGGGCGTGATCCTGGAGACCCGGGATCGAATCCCACATCGGGCTTCCGGTGCATGGAGCCTGCTTCTCCCTCTGCCTGTGTCTCTGCGCCTCTCTCTCTCTCTGTGACTATCATAAATAAATAAAAAATTAAAAAACAAAACAAAACAAAACAAAACAAAATGAAGTTAGCGATATCACAACTCCAGATTTCAAGTTATACTACAAAGCTGTAGGGATATCACAATTCCAGATTTCAAGTTATACTACAAAGCTGTAGTAATCAAAACAGTATAGTACTGGTACAAAAAAATAGGACATAGATCAATGGAACAGAATAGAAAGCCCAGAAACAAATCCATGATTACACAGTCAATTAATCTTCAACAAAAGAGGCAAGAATATGCAATAGGAAGAAGTCTCATCAACAAATGATGTGAGGAAAACTAAATGGCTATATGCAAAAGAATGAAAGTGGACCACTTTTCCCATCATACACAAAAAATAAACTCAAAATGGATTAAGGACCTAAATGTGAGACCTGAACCCATTTAAATCCTAGAATATAGTACAGATAGTATAGTATCTGTACTATATAGTATAGTATATAGTATATAGTATATAGTATAGTAATTTCTCCAACATTCTTCTGAGGCAAGGGAAATAAAAGCAAAATTAAACTACTAGGACTACATCAAAATAAAAATCTGCGCAGAAAACAATCAACAAAACAAAAAGACAATCTACGAAATTGGACAGGATATTTGCAAATGACATAACTGATAAAGAGTCAGTGCCCAAAATACATTAAAAACGTACACAACTCAACACCCATAAAACAAAGTAATTTTTTTAAAGTGGGCAGATGATATAAACAGACATCTCTCCAAAGAAGACATCTAGATGGCCAAGATACACATGAAAAGATGCTCATCACTTATCATAAGGGAACTGCAAATCAGGGAGAAAAAGGAACTCTTGTGAACCCCTGGTAGGAACACAAACCAGTGCATCCACTGTGGAAAACAGTATGGAGGTTCCTAAAACAGTATGGAGGCTCCTAAAAAATTAAAAATAAAACTGCCCTATGACCCAGTAATCTCACTACTAGGTATTTTCCCAAAGAATATGAAAACATGGGCAGCCCCGGTGGCCCACTGGTTTAGCGCCACCTTCAGCCCAGCGTGTGATCCTGGAGACTCAGGATCCAGTCCCATGTCAGGCTCTCTGCATGGAGCCTGCTTCTCCCTCTGCCTGTGTCTCTACCTCTCTCTCTGTGTGTGTGTGTCTGTCATGAATAAATAAAATCTTTAAAAAAAAAAAAGAATATGAAACCACTAACTAAAAAGATATATGCACATCTATGTTTATTGCAGCACTATCAACAATAGCCAAATTATGGAAGCAGCCTAAGTGTCCACTAACTAATGAATGGATAAAGAGGGTGTATACACACACACACACACACACAAAATGGAATATTACTCTGCCATAAAAAGAATGAAATCTTGCCATCTGCAACAAAATGGATGGAGCTAAAGAGTATAGTGCTAAGTGAAATAAGTCAGAGAAAGACAAACATCATATGATTTCATCATATGTGAAATTTAAGAAACAAAGCAAATGAACAAAGGGAAAAAAGAGAAAGAGAGAAAGAAACAAACCAAGGTACACTCTTACCTATAAAGAAAACGCTGATGGGGATCCCTGGGTGGCGCAGCGGTTTGGCGCCTGCCTTTGGCTCGGGTCGCGATCCTGGAGACCCAGGATCGAATCCCACATCAGGCTCCCTGCATGGAGCCTGCTTCTCCCTCTGCCTGTGTCTCTGCCTCTCTGTCTCTCTCTGTGTGACTATCATGAATAAATAAATAAAATCTTTAAAAAAAAAAAAAAAAAAAAAGAAAACGCTGATGGTTACCAGAGGAGAGGTGAGTGGGGGGATGTATAAAATAAGTGAAGGGATTAAGAATATGCTTATCATGATGAGCACTGTATAATGTATAGAATTGTGGAATCACTATATTGTACATCTGAAATTAATATAACAATCTATGTTAACTACACTGGAATTAAAATTAAAAACTTAATAAAATTAAACGGAAAAAGTTCTCTTTGCAAAGTCCCATTTAAAAAAGACATGGTTAAAGTAGAAATCACAATGGAACTTTAAAAAAGTTATGGCATTGGACAACAATATAAATACAACAGATAAAAATCTCGGAAATGCACCTAAAGTGGTCATAAAAATATAGAAAACATATGAATTAAAGTTAAAAGCCTCCAATATCTGTATCATAAGAAAGGTAAAAATAAACATTTAAATTTAGAAATAAAAAGGGACAACTGAACAAAACTAAGGAAAGTGGAAGCTTAAGAAATAATTAAAATAGGGCCACAAATTGATAAAAATAAGAACAAAAACTGGAGATGATCAAGAAAACAGAGGCTGTTTCCTTGAAATAGAAAAATTGATCTAAACTGACCATAAGGAAAAGAGAAGGCATAAGTAAATAATACTGGAAATGAAAACTGTGTCATCTGTATACATACAGTATAGTTAAATGTTATTTCATCTTTAACTTGATTATAATTTCAATGGAAAAATCTTAGTTTAACAATCAAATATGATAATTATTTTAGATGAGTTCTTTATGAGGTTTTTATTAGATTTAAAAAGTTACTGCATATCCTACTTTTCTAAGAGCTGTTTCCTTGTTTGATAATGAAAGCATATATAACATTTGATATATATCAAATGAATCTATTGAGATGATCATATGATTCTTCTCCTTTTACCCACTAATATAATAAATTATAATGATTTACTTCTGGTGTGAAACTAATCATTTTCATCCTGGCATAAAAACAACCTAGGCATTACTTAAGTTTCTTTTTATGTATTTCTAGACTGATTTGTTAATATTCATTTGGAATTTTTGCATCTAGACTTATGAGGGAAGTTAACCTATGATTTTTCTTTCTTGTATTTCCTTATTAGTTATTTGGTACAAGGGTTATGCCAATCTCATGAAAAGTGTTCCCGTTTTTCCTACTGCCAGGAAGTAGTTCTGTAAAATTTTGATTATTTTTTCTTGAAAACTTAGTAAAGCTCTCCTGAGAGATAATCCAGGCTTTGTAGGCAAACATTTTACTATGAAGAAAATCTTTTTTTTTTTAATGGGAGAATTCTGGACACGGGAAAAAATACAGAGGCAAGAAAAAGCGTGAATATATGAGAAGTGGCAGACTAAGCGGACATGGAAGCCATTCCCCCTACAAAACAGAAATGCTGGATAAAATATAAAGTTTCCTTTTTAATATAACAGCCAGACTTAAGTGATAAAAATAATGAGAAATCTTCTAGTCACCTAAAATAAAAAAGGAACTCAAATCAGAATTAAACTTCTGTTGTCACCATGGCAACAAAAGAGCATATCAGATCCTGATAGAGGGTTTGGCTGCTAAAATTTTAATGTCATATAGGTATAATTTTCTTGGTATCAGCTCTTTTGGATCAGAGAACTACAACAGAGTACTCTGCTTAAATCTCAGCCGCATCAGCAGAACAGGGACCAGGTAAAATTCCTCTCACTAACCTAGAAAATTGGCAAGAAAACTTGGCCATCTATCCAGGTCTCTAACGGGGTGAATAAATCTCCTGAGAGAAACTGAAATCCTAGACCAGAAACATATAAGGGTTAGTAGGAGTGTACTAACTCTATGGTACAAGAATCCAAAGCCAAAAAAATTACCCCACAAAGTAATTTTAAGACGGCAACAAAAGCAAATGTAAACCTCTCTATAAACACCAGTAGTGCACAATCTGGTAGTACACTAGCCTCCCTGCTAAAGATGCATGCACAGTCAACAATTAGCAACCACACAAGGAAACAAATCACAATGAGGGAGAGTCAGTACACCAAATACTTGGAGAGAATTTGTGCCACTGTAAGAGGTAGCAATAACGCAACAATATTAAAAAGACTACAATATTGAAGAATATATGATAAAAATAAAATAGACAAATTTGAAAAAGAACTGAATGAAACTTCTGGAAATAAAAAACTGGTTATTGAAATTGAAAACTTGGGCAGTGGGTGGCTCAGTGCTTGAGTGTCTATCTTTGGCCCAGGTCGTGATCCTGGGGTTCTGGAATCAAGTCCCACATCGGCCTTCCTGGAGGGAGCCTGTTTCTCCCTCTGCCTGTCTCTGTCTCTCTTTCTGTATCTCTAATGAATAAATAAATAAAATCTTTAAAAAATTTATTTAATAAACTGAAACTCAATGGATGATTTAAATAGTGGAGTAGATAGAGATGAAGAGAAGTGTACGCAAAATTTGAGGCAATTACTAAGAATGCACCAAAGAGGGAAAAAAAAAAAAAAAAAAGGAAAATATGAAAGAAAGATAAGGAAGCTTGGTGAACAGAATGAAAAGACCAAAAATATACTTAATAGAATTTTATAAAGAGGACATTATAGAATAAAGAGATGAAGTATTTGAAAGATAAGAACTATTCAAAATTGAATACAAACAAGTCCTCAGGTTGGAGAGGCAAACCAGGTTTCAAGCAGGAAAAACAAAATCAAATCCATGCTGAGACACTTTTAAGGAACTGCAGAAACAAAAAAGCAAAGAAACTATCTTAAAATAATCAGAAAGAAAAGATAGCTTAACCAAAAACGAACAATTAAACTGACAGAAGATTTCTCATCAACAAAAGAAGTCAGAAAACAATAAAAGAATATTCAATGGGCTAAGTTAGATACCAAACCCTGTAGTAACTAAACTATTAGTCACAAATTAAGATGCTATACATAAATTCTTAAAAAAAAAAAAAAAAAAAAAAAAGACCAAAAGAATTTCCTACTGCTGAAGGAGATCATGGAAAGGAGGTGACCACAGATTGAAATGCAAGGTGGAGGCTTTTCACCCTCTCCCCATTCTTGGAATGTACATTTGACCCACTGTTCCCACATGAGGAGCTACTTTCAAGGATGAAGCCTTGAGAGAATAATGTGTTATTGAGACCATTAGAACTATATACATGACTGAACCCCATGAAGGCCTCTACATAAACTCTTAAGATTCTGGGGGTGGGGGGATAGATGTAGAGGACTATTCATCTTGCTACTGCCCAAGACAAGCATCATACGCTCCCCTGCTTATTAAACCTGCCACCTACCCATCTGGAGTGGCCTCTCTTTCTTTGGTCTTTCCTTGCTTGCTGTGTACAGGGGGCTAGTTCAGAATTTTACCCAGGAAACTCCTGAGATTATCAACTAACATTTATATACAATTTTACATAAAATTTATATAAAATTCCTGGAAGAAATGACTAAAGAATGTAAGGAAATTAAGAAAGAATGGGTAAAAACATGTAAGAATCCAAAATAGAGTGGGAAGCTAGAAGTAACAAGAAGGAAAGAAATTAGTAAACAAGTCAAACCTATACAAACACTGACTATATAAATGAAATGACTCAAATAAAAATAAAAATAAAAAATAAACGAAATGACTCATTAGGGTTCAAAAACAAGATGGATCTAATATACTAGTTAATACTATGGAGGGTAGGAGTAAGATGATTGGAATAAAGCATCCCAATGCCTTTGTTTTACACAGTAGCATAGACACTAACTGAGTTCATTAAGTCAACTAAATTAAGAGTAGTGGTGATAAAAGAGAAATGCAATCTATAATTATCAAACAATAGCATAATAATTCAATTTAATAGCAGGAAAAGGGGGGGAAGGATTAACAAAAATCACAGCAAATATAAAACAAAAAATAAGATAATAAGTCCAAACATATAAATAATCACAATAAAAGTACAAGATGAAACTTGATTATCAAAAATAGTTTGAAAACAAGAGGACAAAAGATATATGTCAAAAATGCCAACCAAATATGAAATAGCATTATGAATACCAAGCAAAATGTATTTACAGGCAAAAGTATTAGAGATAAAGATGACCCCATATTTAATGTTAAAATGGAGAATTTACAAAGAACATAGAATAATCCTGACCCAGTATACCCCTAACAATACATCCTTAAAGCAAAAACTGATTGGAGTTCCAAGGAGAAATTAACAAAACCGCAATCACAGTGGAAAATTTTAATATAATTTATTCAAAAACTGATAGATCAATTGGGCACTAACTATAAAGAGAATATGTGAGTAACATAGTTAACAAGCTTGATCTTATGGACATATACAGAACGTGGCACTCAACAATTAAAGAATTTCTTTCAAGTACACATGGAACATTTACAAAAATTCATCCTTTCACTGAATAACTATGTATTAAGTGCCTTCTATAAGTCAGGGAGCCTTATTTGTGAGGCTCTAGGGAATTCATGCATGAGAATTAAGTCTCCGCCCTCATGGTGTCTATAGTGAGTGGAGGAGATAGACCTCAAATAAATGGATTCACATCATCTCTAATGTTAAGCAGTGCTAAGTTTATTAAAAGAAAAAATAAAGCAGGTTGACAGGACAGAGTTGTATGGGGAGCTATTTTAGATTGGTGGTCAGGGAAGGCCTATCTGAGGAGGTAACTTTGAGCCAGGAGCTTTATGAAGTCATGATATATGCCAATCAAGATTCTGGGGAAAGAAAGAACAGCAATGGTTCTGGAGAGGGTGTGTGCTTGGCTTGTAAGAATTAATAAAAATACCAATATGCTAAAAGTAAATAAGAAGCTCAGAAAGGGGAGTGGGGAATAGTGTGAGCTGCCTTTCATTTTAAAAGCTCCCCTGACAGCTCTGGAGAGAGTAACAGGGAGATCAGTTAAAGTGACTCAGAGTAGAGGGGGTAAGCAGTGGTCAAACTAAAACTTGAAGACAGAGCCAAAAGAATTTGCAGAGTGACTGGAAGTGGGGTATAAAAGAGAGGAGTCCAGGAAGACTCCAAGGGTGTTGTCTGGAACAGCTGTGAGAAAACGGTAGCACCCTTGCTGAGTCGGGGAACATAGGAAAACATGCACGTGGTGTGGAAAGGGGATGCTGATGGATGTGAGATATCTCACATCCCAGCACCTGGGATGTCCCAGTGAATATTTAAGAAGGTGCTGGGTCCTCCTGTTCCACTTCTGCACTGGTGTTGCCTGTGGTCTCTCTGGCTATTTACTGTTGAAATTTCTCAAATTGTCATGGAGAAGACAATGTTGCTTCCTCCAACATAATTAATTCTACAGTCAATAATTCTATCCCTCTAAAGGACTTTTCCAAGGAAAGTGAAGCTAACATTTAGTGAATACCTACTACACTAAGTCCTTTCAAAATACCACCTCCTTTCAACATAAATATCCCCCTCTGTGGAAGGCTGGGTGAGACAATTGTGCACATCTATTCTCAGCTCCACATCCAGTGACATCGCGGTGGTAGTTTGAAATTGGCACTGGCAGAGTATTTACAACATGGAAATTGTCAAATGCTATAAATGAAGACCCCTCCCCACCCCCAGCTCCAGAGCCAGTGGTTTACCATTTAACAGCACACTAATGATTATATCCTTATTTTAGACAGAAGGAAACAGGTTCTAAGAGGTCAAAGGACATGTCCAGTTACAGAGCCAAGCCCCAGGTGTTCTGACTCTATGTCAAGTGTTATTTCCTTTGAAAAATCCTCTTGAGGCCTGACTTTATGTCAGGCTTCATACCAAATGTTTTAGTGCATTTTCTCCTCTAATTCTCACAACTCAACAAGGAAGTGTGACTGTATGTATAATGGTAAGGAGACTAAGGCTTTGAGAACTTAGTAACTTACTAATAATCAAACACTGGTCTATTTGAGTTTAGACTCCATTCACTCAAAATCTATGCAATCCTGTCTAACTATCAAATTTTGCTTTGTCAAGATAAATCAAGTCAACTGTTAATCAAGTCAACTATTATAATGTAGAAGGAGAAAAAAAAAGCAGTGAGGTTATCAAAGGCATAAATTAAGTCCATAAAAAGTACAATAAATGTAAATGGGGATCTCAATGTTGAATGACACTTTTCCAATAATCCAGGAAAATTCTTTGGAAGAGGTGAAATTTTGAAGAATATTTTAATTCTAGAAATGAAAATGTCTGGCACACAGGAGACATTCCAACATAGGGTGTGGCTTAGGAGAAAACTTAAAGGCAAAAGTGTGACCATCTGATCCAGGGGGTGGTGAACATGTTCACCTAAGAAGAGCAGAGAAGGCTCTCTGGGGAATACGAAACAATAGAAATGAGGTTTTCTGTGTGCTCTGGCAAAGGACTTTGAAGTAAAAATAATGAACTAAACAAAAAACAAAACAGACTTCACTTTGAATCTTAAGAATTGATATTCCAGATACTGCAATACTTTTTAGAATCCTGTTCTCTATTGCTTCTTGAAATAATGTATTGTCTCGACTTTCTACCTAGTTTTAAAAAAATTAAAGAATAAAAGCCATCTCATGAATTTATTTCTTTCCATCACCCATAAGTCTCATTTAACCGGCCTCACCCGGTCAGATCTTGGCAAAAACAGCTACCATTGCCCTGAGGCATTTTCAGTGGTAATCAGAGTTCCTTCCAGCCAGCGAACTTCAAGGAACTCCTCCCACCTGCTATAAAACAGTGCTTAAAGGTAAGCTCTCAGAGATTTGGTGCTGTGGAAAAATTGCTCCAATTAGTGCGTTTGAAGTTTCCAAGAAAAGAAACCTAGAGGTATACAAACTCAAATACTTTGGAACACACATGTAATTCTCAGAATTCCTAGCTCCTATAATTTTCTCCATTTCAAAATTAAATGTCTCAACATCACCAAAAAAAAATCAATAATGCTTAATTAAATGTTTTAAGAGTGAATGAATTCAAGTACCAAATGATTTAAGAGTAAAATGCACAGATTTTTTTAAAAATTCAAATTACTTTTAAGGACTTAAACAGTACAACCACTATATTGATGCCTCTCTCCAAAATTTCCATTGAGAATCCCATTCCTATCCAAAAAGGGTTTAGAACTTAGAGTCCATGATACTCCTGATACAAACACTGTTATTAGAAATCTCTAGAACAAACTGACTCGTAAGAGTTAAAGACTTTTGTTTTCTTAATGTTACTTACTGAGTGGTCTCAGTATGGGTTGAATTGTGTCCCAGCAAAATGCATGTTAAAGTCCTAACCCCTAGCACTCCAGAATGTGACCTTATTTGGAAATAAGGTTATAGAAAATGTAGTTAGTTAAGATGAGATCATACAGGAGTAGGGTGGGCCAATAATCCAATATGACTGGTGTCCTTATAAAAAAAGAAATTTGACATAACACACGGGGAGACCACCCTGTGAACATGAAGGCAGAATTCAGTGCATCTACAAGCCAAGGAACACCAAAGATTGCCAGCAAAGCACCAGAAGCTAGGAGGGAGGCATGGAACAGATTCTCTCTCACAGCCCTCAGAAGGAAACAGCCCTGCCAACACCTTGATTTCAGACTTCCAACCTCCAGAACTGTAAGACAATAAATTTCTGTTGTTTAAGCCACCCAGTTTGTGGTACTTTGTTATTGGCAGCCTTAAGCAAACTCACACAGTGGTCCCTTTGCTATGCCTTCTTGGGTACATTCCCACAATCTTACACATTTTTCACAACAAAAGAAAGTGGCAAAAAAAAAAAAATAACTTATAGAAAGCTATTCTTTTCCAGATTTTGTACATTTTGTGAAAGTTCATGTAATATATGTTTTAGTTGTCTCATATGTAAAACAAAGATAATATCTATCACTCAAGAGTTTTTGTGAGTCTTAAATGAGATAAAGCACGGAATGTATCTAGCTCATTCTCTGGTCTAGTAACCACTCAAAAAACTAAAATGGTAGCTGTTCTTACTAGAAATAAAAATTATGCTACTCGCCTATGTCAATAAGACATGTGAGATGAGATGTTTCCTCTGGAGTCCCTACTAGCCATACTGCGCTCAGAGTTGCCAACAGTTGCTAACTTCATAAGGTTCCAACTCTTCCAGGGTCTGACCTGTATCTTAAATTTATACACAAGCCTCGGTTAGACTTTGCAACCAGCGTATTCACCCTGCTTTATGTCACGATTGTCTGTGGTTGCTGCTTCAAATGCAAAATATTCCTCTTCTCATTAATCTGCTTCCTCTCTTGACCCATTCATTCACCATCCTATGCCCTCACAAATCCCATGACCTTCCAACCCATCTTCCCACAGAACTCTCCATCTACCTCCCACTTTAGCTGAAACAGGGTTGTCCTTGGATGGCACCACCTCCCCAACAGTCCTACTGGGGTCTGCTCATTCTCCAACATCTCAGATACACCAGAGTCAGGAGGTGGGTCAGAATTTTACCCACTCCCAGTTCATTATTTCTCTACTTTCAGAGAAAACATCTGCCATTTTGGGGTGCATGCCACCTCTAACACCCTCTAACCCTCTTCATCATTGTCAACTGTCACCTGGAGACTTCTCAATAATTCATATTAAATAAATATGTGATGCCTGACTATCTTCCTCATCATTCTGAGCTCTGTTATATCTGGGTTACTTTAATAACCACATTCAACTCTGCAGACTCAAGTTCCCTGATCTAATCCCATGATCTTCATTCTAGCCAAATTTCCTTTGCTATTGCAAACTAAATTCTTTGATAGTCACTCTGGCTATTATTCACCAATGACCTCAACTTCTTTGTCATATTGTCCTTCACATGCATCATCTCTACCTTTGTCAGTCCAATATATCTAAATCTGACTCCATGATCTATCACTTCAGTCTCTCTCTTAATCAATATCCTTCTCAGCCATATCCTATTCCTTCAGTCACACCTGCTCAACAAAATCCCAGTCCTGATTCAATGCAATGGTCAACCTCACCAGTTATGCCCAAGCTGCTGAGAGCTGCTAAAGAAATCGCATAGCTAGGCAGTGTTCAAGCATTACAAATTCATCTTCTGAACTATACTTATCCTGAGAAACAATCCATGTGTCCCTAGTCATCTTCTACCTCCAAAATTCTATTATTCTAAAATCCCTTATTTAACCTCTGCCACTTCCCTCCTCTCATCAAATGACTATCTATTCTGTTTCTGTTAAAAAAAAAAAAAAAGAGTCCATCAGACAATAAGTGACCCAACATCCTGCACCCCCACCTACCAGCTCATCCATGACCATGCCTGTCTGTGATCTGTTTCTCTAAGGAACTGAAGGTCTTCTCCTGCCAACAACCAATCCCTCTACTTTGAATCCTATCCCTTCTTGCTTCCTTAAAGTCCTGGTTTCATAAATTATCTGTTCTCTCTGGCATTTTCCATCTCTTCTACTCTACTGACTCTTGCCCAGCAGTACTTAAACATTCTCTCCTCTTTCCCCTCTCTCTTATATTAAAAAAAAGTGCTTTTCTCAAAACTAAGTCCCAATAACTAACGTTTACTGAGAATTTACTGTGTGCAAAGGGTTGTGCTAAGTTTTAGACATCTATTATTTTAATCCTCACATTCTCACAATTCCGTTACCAAAACTTAAGCACAAAGAAATTAAGATCCTACAACAAGTAAATGATGGAGCCAGGCTTCAGCCCCAAGCATCAGACTCCACAGCCCATGCTTTTAACCACAATGTTATATTTCATGAAATAAAGAGACTACACTTGCTAGCATCATTTTCTTACCCATTTCAGCCTCATAGCTCCACAACACTAATGAACTACCCACCTCAGCCTATGAGTTTAACTTTTATTTTTAGTAACCTTATAAATGGAGAGAATCGACAACTTCTTTCGCTTAAAATTAATAAACTTTTAGATTTTCAAATGCTGCTCCTTCAAGTTTCTCTTCCTATTTTCCTGAACTCTCCTTTCCAGAATCCTTTGTGAATTTCCCTTCTGTCTTGTAAATGCTTGTGTTCTCCATAGCCTATTGTCCTTGTTTTCTCAGTGTACATACTCTCCTTGGATGATCTCATTTATTCCAATGGCTTCAGCTGTCATCTATATAAGTTTCAAGTGGACAGAACAGCTCCTTGGCACTATTCATACTAACACTGACAGTTGGAGATTCTTGAGGAATGATACCTGGAGACAGACAGGCCACCCAAACAGACCCACACAGGGAGACATTTACTTTGTAATATTCACCACCAACCAAGGTCTGGCTCTCAGACTTGCAAACTCAAAAATTTGAACTTGACACTGTCAGAATATTTTAAACACTACAGACTGATGCATAAAACTGGTATGCCAAAGTATGAGTTACCAGTGAGGAATATAACTGTCTAGTGAATCTGATGTATGTACAAGTCTGACCAGAGCATTCTCTCCCCATAAGGAAAGTGCATTGTGTTAAATTATCAGAAGGCTGTTCAGTGAGCATGCAATCAAAACAAGGAGAGTTAATGGTATGATCCAAATATGTAATGACATCATTACATATTTATAAAGATAAACAGTCTATTGCCACAGTTAGAATGTTACTAATGGGTGGATTGGTTATTTAAGTGAAGAATGAGCTAACATTCTGAACCTTAGATAGAACTTGGCAAAAAACTCAGGCAATCCAATTAAAAGCTGGGCAGAGGATCTGAATACACATCTTTCCAAAGAAGACACATACAGATGACCAGCAGGTACATGAAAATATGTTCAATATCACTAGTCATTAGGAAGAGGCAAACCAAAGCTACAGTGAGGTATCATCTCACACCTGTTAGGATGGCCATTATCAAAAAGACAAGAAATAACAAATGTTGACAAAGATATGGAGAAAAGGGAACCCTTGTGTACTGTTGGTGGGAATGTAAACTGGTGCGGCCCCCTACGGAAAACAGTATGCAGATTCCTCAAAAAATTAAAAATAGAGCAACCATAATATCTGGCAATACCACTAGGGTATCTATCTGAAGAAAACAGAAACACTACCTCAAAAAGATATATGGACCCCCATATTCATTGTAGCATTATTCGTAATAGTCAAGATATGGAGACAACCTAAGTATCCATCAATGGATGAGTCCATAAAGGAAGTGTGTGTATATTTACAATGAAATATTATTCAGCCATAAGAAAGAGGGAAATCTTGTCAGTTCCAACAACATGGATGGACCCAGAGGGTATAATGCTAAGTGAAATCAGTCAGACAGGGCAGCCCAGGGGGTTCAGTAGTTTAGCGCCACCTTCAGCCTAGGGGTGATCCTGGAGACCTGGGATCGAGTCCCACATCATGCTCCCTGCATGGAGCCTGCTTCTCCCTCTGTCTGTGTCTCTGCTTCTCTCTCTCTCTCTCTCTTTCTATCTCTCTTTGTCTCTCATGAATGAATAAATAAAATCTTTTTTAAAAAATCAGTCAGACATAGAAAGACAAATATCCTAAGATCTCACTTATACATGGACTTGTAAAACAAAACCAAGCTCATAGATGCAGAAAACAAACTGGTGGTTGCATGGGAGTTGGGGAAGGTGTCAAATGGGTGAAGGGGTTAAAAAATAAGCAAGTAAGTCATGAAGATACAGTGTACAGCATGGTGACTATAGTCAACACTGTATTGCATATTTAAAAGTTGCTGAGCAGTAAAACTTAAAAGTCCTCATCACAAGAGAACAAATTGTTTTAATTAAGTATAGTGACAGATGTTAACTAGACTTATTGTGGTGATCATTTCACAATATAAACAAATAATTAGGTTGTACACCTGAAGTTAATGCTATATGTCAATTATACTACAATTAAAGAACTTGGTTGTACTCTCATTTTCATTGTTGATCCCCACCCCCCCGGCCCAACACTTTTGGTTGCAATTTTATTTTAGGCAAGTTAATGTATAAGGAGCTTATTATCAAGACAACCAGCCTAAGACTGACAGTGTCTCTTAAAGTTAACTTTATATACATTTTCTCTTCAATTGCATGCCAATTGCATATTTTAACCTAAACAGTGATTCGGATTTCCTTTTTCCCATGTTCTAAGGGCTAAATCCAGTCCACTGGACTTTCCTAATAGCTCAGAAATCTATAACCTCCCTTCTTATACCCAAGCCATTCAGTATTTCCCCCATGAATTACTGTGATAGCCTCAGATTTCATCTCTCAGCTCTCAGGACGCCTTACTCCAATCCATCCAACAGATAAAGATCTAAAATGAAAGCCCAATTATGTCACTCCTCACTTACAATACTCCAGGCTCCATATAGCTTTCGGGATGAAATCCAAACTCCTTAATATTTTGATAAACTGCTTTTACTTGTGTACTTTGTTCAGGTTTCAGCCCAGGCGATACTTCAGAAACCCTGTGGGGACCATCACCTTTTGAATTCTGAATCAGGGGCACTGCTTTGGGCTCACACAGCACCCTATTCTTCTTTCCACTATAAAATGTATCATGGTATATAATATAATATTGCTATTTCTCTTGTTCTTCTCCACATTGACTGTTAACTTCTTGTAAGTTATGTCTCATTATTTTTTCATCAAAAGTACCTACCACAGTCCTTGACAAATAGTAAGAAGTCTATTATTGACTGATGAGTAAGAATAAGTGGATGAATCAATAAATATGATGGCTCATCTTTATATTTTTAAATTCTTTTGCCGGTTTCCCCAGTTAGAAAGCAGTGGTCAGGTGTTCAAGGGACCAGTGTGGCAAAGAACACATGCTTTGTGTAGTGGGATAAATGGAGCAGTCCTTGCCCAAGGAGGTTAATGTCAAGTCAGAGAGAAAGGTAGGTAAGCAAAATTATAAAGACCACTGAGGATGGATATTGTTGGTTTGACCAGAGACAAACCACAAGCAAAACCAAATTCTGATTTACCAACAATCAATTAGAAGGTGCTCCTCAACTTAACAGCAACAACAAAAAATAAAAACAAAAACAAAAACAAAAAAAAAACACCATTCTGTGGGAGTCCGAGAGTTTTTGGTTAGAGAGAAACATCCCTAACACATTTAACATATTGGATTTATCAAAATTTGGTCCTTATATATTTTGGGAGAAAGTTTTCATTGTACATAGAAAAACACCTCTACATATCCTCAGAAAACATCCAGAGACATAGTATCTACTCTCTTGGGTTAAAATATTCTATCACCTTAGGAAATGAAATTATCATCCTCCAGCCAAAATATCTCATTAAATGTTAGTTCATTGCCTTTGGCTGGATTTCTCTTGGACTTTAAAGACCAATCCTTTTCTTCATGAAAATCCTTCTTCCTATAGAATATGCTAGAAGCAAAAGGAGACTAATAATTTTGTAGCTCTTTTTCCTATACTATCGGAACTCAAAACATTTCAATTTGAAATTCAGTTCATATAAATTTGTATAGGTTTTCAAAGTCTAAATGTACAATATTTTCTTTGTAAAAATCTTTTTATTCATTACGGCTTCTGGTGATTATGCTATTGCCTAGAAAAAATATTCCAAGAGAATCTTTTCATAAAAGTCCTTAAGTGCTTTCTTAACACTGTAAATCCTATGGAAAGAATCATACCAAGTTACTGAAGATTCACAGGTTTTTTACAATGAAACTCTTTAAGTGCAAAGATGAATAACTTTGATATTTCTCCAAATGAATCAAGTCCTTGCTACTTTGAATCTCTTTGCAGTCACTTATCTTTCACCATATTAGTCATTAAAATCACAAACTTTAATAATAACCTACCAAGGCACTAATTTTATAGATAGAGAAACAGAAGTCTGGCAAGGTTAAATGATTTGTTCAAATGACAGATTAAGGAAAAGAAAACAAATCTTCTGTTCCAAATTAGATGTTCTTTCTAATACATTGAATTTGCACTTTGTAAAATACTGGTTGAATCATTTATCAAAACTATTTCAATTTTTGCTTCATGAACAAAGCAACCATTCCAGTAGTTGGAAACAACAATATAATTCCAAAGATTTCCAATTATTTTTCTCCTATTCTCTTTTGAATTCTCGCCAAACAGGCTTTCACATGGGAGCATCACTACACTTCACTATGGTTGTTGAGTCATCAATGACTTCCACATTGCTAAATTGACTAGCCAAATCTCGGTTCTCCTCTTAATTAACCAATTAGTGTTTCTTCCTGAAAATACTTTCCTCTCTTGACTTTTAGGATAATAAATAAATAAACTCTTCTCCTCCCTCACTGACTTTAATTTCTCAGGCTCCTTTGTTGGTTGATCCTCGTCTTTCTGCTGCTATCTCAGGGCAGGGTCCTTTACTATATATATATTATATATATATATAAGGGTACCTTTACTATATATATATATTATATATATATATTATATATATATATATATATAGGGTACCTTTACTATTATTCTTTAATCAATCCCTCAGTGGCTCATCTAGACTCACAGCCCTAAATGTCATATATATATATATATATGTGTGTATATATATATATATATATATACACACACACACACACACACACACACACACCCCTTTGGATCCCAAATGTATATCTCTGACCCAGACCTCTTCCCTTGAACCTTAATTTCATATATCTAACAGCATTCTTAATATCTTCACTTGGATACCAAAAAACATCTCAAGCTTAATGATATCCAAAAATAAAAGCCTCATCCTCCCAAAATTTTCTTAAATCTGCTTCTTGCTCATTCTTCTCCATCTCAGTAAATGGCTATGCTATGTATGCTTCTACTCACTCAAAACAAATCCTCAGCATCTGCCTTGTCTTCTTTTCCTCACACATCATTAAATCCTTTTGGTTTTAATCTTCAAAATATATACAGAATCCAACTCTTTTCCCAAACTTCCACAGCTACCAACTTCACCAAGATATGCCACCTTTTTGATAAAATAATCTCCTAAATGATACCATAGTCTCCTACCCTCCCTGTTTCTGCCCTTGCTCTACAATGGAATGATTATGTGGATGCATAAGTCAGATCATGTTACTACTCTGTTCAAAACCCTAAAATGGCTCATATCTCACTCAGAGAAAAGCCAAAGTCACAGTGGCCTATGAGCCCTTTCACCAAGTGCCCCACCAACTTTCTGATCTCACCTCCTAACTTCCCCGTATTCCCCATTGTGCTCTAGATACACTGATCTTTTTCACAGTTCCTTGAACATGTCAGGATACTCTTGCCATGTTCAGAACATTTCATTTATTGTTCCTCTACCTGCAAAAGTCTTTCCTCAGATATCCTCATTGCTCCTTCCCTCCTTCATCTCCTTCAAGTCTTTGTTCAAATGTGACCTTTTCGACTGGGAGCTTCCCTGATCACCATATTTTAAATATCAGCACATTCAACTCACTTCAAACTCCTCATGCTCTTGTTCTGCTTCTAATTTTCTCTAGGCCAATTACCACCAACAAACACACCATATATGTTTTGATTATTTTCTTTATTGCCTGTTTTCCCTCCCAGGAGAATGGAAGCTCTATGAGAGAAGTATTTGTCTGTTTTTTTTTTTTTTTTTTTTAGTATTTGTCTGTTTTATTCAGATAACTGTATGCCCAGTGTCTGAAGCAATGCTGGAAACATGACAGGTGAGTGAGTAAGTGAGTGAATGAATGAACGTAGACAGATAAAAGATATCCTGGAGGGGGGGGGAAGACAGAGACATAATGAAAGAGAAGAAGGGAATTTTCCTTTATATAAAGTGACTTATTATACATACTGCACCTGTCTTACAGAGAGGAGAATTGGAAAACTGAGTGATAAAAGGAGCTGTAGTTAGAGGAAGACCATTGGCCCTCCTCAAAATCATGTGCTGAGAAAGACGGAAATTTGAGTGTTGTAAAAAGCACAGCAAAAAAGAATATGTAAGATTCAACAAGTTTGATAATAAACTAGTGTTGATAAAGATGTGAAGGAATCAGAACGCTTTTCCATGCTGGTGGGAATGGAACATGGTACAAAGGCTTTGGAGACAGTCTGGCAGTTCCTCAATTAAACATAGAGTCACTATGATCCAGCAATTCCACTCCTAGTTGTGGACCCAAGAGAAATGAAAACATACATTCTTCTGCGCTGTGAGCACCCAATTTCATTGTGGGGATGGAGGATTTCCTCACATCACAACAAGCTATTTTCCAACACCACCAGATTCCACAAATTAAGGGTTCAGTTCTACAAGACTGCCCGCCCCTTCCCCCACCCCCCCCCACCCCCACTTCAGAGGCTAGCTGCAAGTCCAGGCTGTTACCTGTACTTCCAACCAACTGGCTATAAAGCAGAGGTTCCATGACCTCCTTCTTAACTTTGATTAATTTGCTGGAGTGGCTCAAAAAACTCAAGAAACCTACTTACCCACTGGATTATCAGTTTATTATAAAAGAATACAACTCAGGAATAGCCAGATGGAAGAGATGCATGAGGAAAGGT
Organism: Canis lupus dingo; assembly: GCF_003254725.2. Taxonomy (NCBI): domain Eukaryota; kingdom Metazoa; phylum Chordata; class Mammalia; order Carnivora; family Canidae; genus Canis; species Canis lupus. The sequence goes on along the minus strand of NC_064249.1, from coordinate 18,497,042 downwards.
ATGTAGAAAGAGGTGTTAAGCTTCCATGCCATCTTTGAGAGTGCCATTCTCCCCAAATCTCCACATGTGAACCAACCCAAAGCAATACAAACCCTGTCCTCTTGAGGTTTTATGGAGGTTTCATTACATAGTCATGACTAAGTCACTGGCCACTGGCAATTGATTCAACCTCCAACTCCTCTCCCCTCCCCAGAAGTCAGTGATGGGACTAAAAATTCTATCCCTCTAATCACATGGTTGAACCTCTTGGCAACCAGCCTCCATCCATAGGTGGGATCCAAAAGTCATTCCATTAACACAACAAAAGACAATTTCATGGCTCTCATCACTTAGGATATTATAAGGGTTTTAGGAATTCTATGCAAGAAATGGGAATGAAGACCAAATATATATTTATTATAAATTATAACACCACATATATCCACACAGAAATTAGTACATTAATGTTGATAGAAACATGATTCATGATAGCCAAAACCCTAAAGAGCCGTTATGGATTAACAGGTAAGCAAAATGTGGTATATCCACACAATGGAGTACTATTTAGCCATTAAAAGAAATAAAGTACTGACACATGCTATAACATGAATGAACCTTTAAAACATTACGCTAAAGTGAATGAAGTCAGTCAATAAAGACCACATAGTGTAAGCCCGTATTCAGATGAAAGGCCAGAACAGGAAAATCTATAGACCGGAAGTAAATTAGTGCTTGCTAAGTACTGGGAGGATGATGATAGGAAGCTAAGGGAATGATAAGTTAAAGGCACAGGGTTTCTCTTTGAAGTGATGATGTTCCAGACTGCAGTGATGGTTGCACCCGCCTGGGAATAAACTAAAAACCACTGAATTATACATTTTAAATGAAGGATTATATAGGAAGGGAATTATATCTCAATAAAACTGTTAGAAATGAATACAGTAAATATAATTATGGAAGTGAAAAACCCATCTTAACCACAGCCAGCATCAAAACGGTTGGCTTGACTTTTCATGATCCTCATCCTCCCTGATCCTTCCTCCTACCATGGGTGTGTTTTTGGTCCTCTGACACTGGCTTCCTTGCATGCACATTTTCTGAATGATTTTACCACCTCCTTGTTAACTTGTTAGACTTCTACTTCATGTATGTCTGTGTTTTCCATGTGTCTTAATTTTTGCCCCCACCCACAAACATACACCTTGAGCCAAATTGTAATGCAGAAGTCCAAAGCAATCATGTGCAAAGGCCTACAGGCTTTTGTCAAATGCCTTCGAGTATATCTCAGATCTTACCCAGCTTTGAAAAGCTATAGGTAGTCAAGGTTATAATTATTGTATTAAAGTCCACATACTTCTCTCCATGTCAGTTGTAGCACCCAATCATAAAGATAGGTGTTAGGAGCATGAAAAACCATCACAAGTAAAACAGCCAGCCATAAAATGTCATAGTCAGAAGTGAACTTTAGAGATGCTCAAATCCAATTCTCTCATTTCATAATTGAGCAAAGAGGTAAATTGACTTCTCTAATGTCACTCAGTAAAACAGCCAATCCCCATTCAAGGCTCTTTGTGTCATTCCATGCTGATCACCAATCAAAAGTACAAGAGAATCAAAAACTCTTAATGATTATACACACCATATACACAAACACACAAATATCACACAAAGATGATATTATAATCCAGTAAAGTGAATCAGCAAAGTAAATTAAAGGCTATTAGTATGTTTTAATTTGTATCTCTCTATCTTCAAAAATATTTAAATAGCCTTAGAAAATATAAACACTTGGCCACTTCTCTCTACTTTGAATCACAATAATGTTAATTCTGCTGAATTATACATGCAATTAACTTTATGGAACCAATTTAATCATTTTCTCATATTATTTCAAAAAAGCTATAGCGTGCCAAGTTTTCCCCACTTTGAAACATGATTGCTAAACTATAGGAAAGTCAACTACAGCATACTTTCCCATTTGGTAACAATTGGAAAGCAGCACACCACAATACAATTTATTCCAATAATTTTTCATATCACATCAAAATATCATGATGATCTAGTTTCCATTTATGACTTGGGGTGATTTTTGAGTTGTTTGCAGCAACGTCATTTCATAAGAGTCTTTTGGAGAAAAGTGAATTGTGATGTTAATTAGAGACAACAATTTTTACTTTACTTTTTAGCCAACTTCAGCTATATCCCCATAGAAATAACATATTTAAGCTATTCCAAAACAGCAAAAGTCTTGAACTGCATCGCAACTGGCATCTTGACATTTAATAAGTCGAAACATAACACATGAGGTGTCTTACTAAGACAGTAAAACAGTAAATGACCATTTAATTCTTTATTCAAATATACAGAACATTTCATGTTTAATCAATATAGAAAAACCTACCTTACTCTTCTATATGCCCCCCAAAAGTAGGATAAGTTCTTATTTTCTTTTAAAGATTTTATTTATTTATCCATGAGAGACTCAGAGAGAGAGAGACAGAGACAGAGAGAGGCAGAGAGAGAAGCAGGCTCCATGCAGGGAGCCCAATGTGGGACTCGACCCCTGGTCTCCAGGATCACACCCTGGGCTGAAGGCGGCGCTAAACGCTGAGCCACCAGGGCTGCCCAAATTCTTATTTTCAACATCTGAAGAACAACAACCAAAAATCCCAGAAAGTTCTATTTCCCTCTTAATTTCTCCCCCATGCCACTTTTTTAAGAAAGCTGGAACCTGCCACATTTAAGACCTAGCAATCATCTCAACTCATATGCTTATCAAAATGCACAAAGCAAGAATTTGAGATGCTCAATATCAAGCTCCCATTGTGAAGAGGTTGAGTCAAGGTCTTTTGGGTGAAGAGAGAGACTTTCAAACCAGGAAAAATGTGGGAGAACAGTGGGGGAGGACCGTTAAGAAACCACTGCTTTATTTCTTCAACTGGGCAGGGACTTGCGCTAATGAAACTCAGGTGGATGTCAGAGGGCAAAAGCCCCAGGGCTCCCCCTGCAAAGCTGCCCTCAGCAATGACAGTGAGGGGCTCCTCTGAGCCTCCAGAAAGGTGCCACTAGAAATAGAAACTGAGATAAAGTAAATAGGATCCTATAACAGCGGAGCAACTGAATCCCATGACTTTAGGGGGGAAAGTACAGTTATTTTGCTTTGACTACCTTTAAAGAGTACCCACAACCAAATTACATGCATCTCTACTAGATGAGACATGGACACAATGTTTCTGCCCATCTGTGAACCTACCTAGTGATGACTTGGGGCAAAGATGCATAGATTCAGTTAAGAAATGAATGGCTTCTCTCTTATTTTCATCTCCTCGGTTCCACTAGTAATTACTCACAAGCTCCCCAGTGTCTCACACAACAGGTTTTTCTTCCCTCTCTAATGTGAGCGTTATCCTGAGTGTGCTCTCAAGCGGGATGTTAGTTAGCCGAGAGCAGCGCTGCTGGATGCCCATGTCCAAGTCTGCCTTCATAATTAAGCATTCTTTAGCTCTAAAATTTAAAAAGCCAATGAACTCCAATTTCCACGTCCTTGCTCAGGACTCCGGGTTCTGGTTTTTGCTGTAATTCCACACTTCCAGGTTTAGGGACCACTGCACAAGACCTGAGTAGGAATCGGGGAGCAAAGAGAGATGCCAAGTGCAACTCTTTGTTACAATGGCTTTCAGCTACACATTTAAAAATAAATAAATAAATAAATAAATAAATAAATAAATAAATAAATAAATAAATAAAAAGTTCGGAAACTTCCCAACCCTGAAATAATTCCTTAGCATAAGACATAATGAGAAAGAACACAGACACAAAGAATAAATCGTTAGTTCCCTTACCTGGATCATGGAAAGGCACCAAAGCAAAGTTGAAAAGTGGTCTCTTAGGTCTTTTCAGAGACGTCTCCAAAATTTTGGAAGCCCCTTCGATCACCTGAACCAAATCATCATACATGGAACCAGTCACATCAAACACAAAAGCCAAGGTGGAGGCCCCCTCGGGAATTTCCCCGGCCCCGGGCTCGGGCTCGGACTGGGGGCTTGCATCGTGAGCTAGGGAGGAATAAAGAAGAGCAAACAGGAATACGGTGGGGACAATGTCCCGGGAGATCATGGTCTTTTCTTTCCTTTTTTTTTTTTTTTTTTTTTCCTTTTTTTTCTTTTTTTTTTCCCTGGGCGCCTGAGTGCAGGGCTCAGCCCTCCTCAACAACACGCAGGGGGTCTCCTCTCCGAGCAACTCATGAGGCTCTCGAACGCTCTCTCCGACCTAGCGAAAGTTTGGAGGCGACAGTCCGCTGGGGACCGGCACCAACGCCGAAGCCCTGCAGGGGCCGACGGGCGGAGAGGCGGCAGCTTTTGTCTGGACGCAGCTTCCTCCGGGACGGCTAGGTGCCCGCGGGCCGCGCGCGGCGTGTCGCTCCGAGCCGGCAGCGCGCCCGGCCCATGCCCCGGGGGCCGCTCCGAGCCCTGCGGCGCCGCGCCCAGTCCCGCCGCCCGCGCCGCCCCCGCCGCCCGCGCCCGCGCCCGCGCCCGCGCCCTCGCCGCCGCCGCCGCCGCCGGAGCCAGCCACTCCGGCTCCCAACTTTCCACTGTGCGCCGCTCGCTCGGGAGCGCGGAGGGAAGCCCGGCGCGGCCTCGCCTCCTGATTGGCCAGCGGCGCCCCCCGCCCGCCCTCCTCGGCGCTGGAGCCCCCCCTCCGGGAGGGCGACTCCTCTCTCCCCCCTGTAGGGTCAGCTCGGAACCCGGGAAGCGCCCCGGGTGTCAGCTCCGCTCCCGCCCCGCCCCCGCCCGCGCTGCTCCCCACCTACGGCACCCCCCCCCCCCGTGCGAACAATGGCTTTCAAGAACGTGTGGCAAAGCCCCACGCTGCGGGGACTCCACACCAAGTACACAAAGGGAATCTTGCTTTTCTACTGTGTGCAGCGCTGCTGCACACACCTCTCTCCTGATCTCCCCACCCCCCACCCCCAGAAGCCCAGCCTGCAGCCTCCCAGCCTCCAGCCTCCAGCCTCCCAGCCGGCAGCCTCCCAGCCTCCAGCCTCCCAGCCTGCAGCCTCCTAGCCTGCAGCCTCCCAGCCTCCCAGCCCGCAGCCTCCCAGCCTCCCAGCCTCCAGCCTCCCAGCCTCCCAGCCTCCCAGCCTCCAGCCTCCCAGCCTCCCAGCCTCCTAGCCTGCAGCCTCCCAGCCTGCAGCCTCCCAGCCTCCCAGCCTCCCAGCCTCCCAGCCTGCAGCCTCCCAGCCTCCAGCCTCCCAGCCTGCAGCCTCCCAGCCTCCCAGCCTGCAGCCTCCTAGCCTGCAGCCTCCCAGCCTCCCAGCCTGCAGCCTCCCAGCCTCCCAGCCTCCAGCCTCCCAGCCTCCCAGCCTCCTAGCCTGCAGCCTCCCAGCCTGCAGCCTCCCAGCCTCCCAGCCTGCAGCCTCCCAGCCTCCAGCCTCCCAGCCTGCAGCCTCCCAGCCTCCCAGCCTCCAGCCTCCCAGCCTGCAGCCTCCCAGCCTCCCAGCCCGCAGCTCAGCCCAGCCGGGAGGGGGAGCTGGGAATGTCTCTCCCGGCTGCAGCCTCTCGCTGTCACTCTTTGATCTCCTCGGGGACTGCAGCGGGAGGAAGGAGAAAGCTGCAAGGGCCAGACGCGGGAAGAAAAGGAAAGGGGCTGGGGGTTGGGGGGTGGGGGGGGAGCGGGGAGTGAGAGACTCGACGGGGACCGGGGAGCCACCGACTGTCGTGAGGAAAGGTGGTAGAAGGCAAGGCCGCTGGATGTGAAGACGGGATGGAGGTCCAGGGGAGTGGATCAGGACCGAGAAACAGCGCACACTGAAAACTGATTGCTAAAATCTCATCGTCCAGATTCGTGACCCCGAGCAGTCTGAAACCTCCTCCTAGCATGGTGGGATAGAATAATATCCCCATTTCACGTTTCCTCCTACAGAACAACGATGTGCCAAGCCTCAGCCAAAGATCCCATTAAAAAGGTGTTCCCCCTCCGTGGCATTTTCTTGCTGATAAGTAAGGAAACCTCGCCCTGGAAAACATTACAAAGCTTTTCCATGCTTTAATTATTATATACGTTTTAGAACCAATAACAGAGATAAGGGAGACAAAGAAAATCAACCATAAACTAGGGAGTCTTTGCTTCATTTTAATGAAAACGTTATTTCCTCTGTGGAAAAGGAGTTGTTGTTGGGATCCTGGCATTCTAAAGAGGGGCAAGTGTGCATCTTGATTCCCAACCCACCCACCCCCCACCCCCGTTTTGTGTGTTAGACCACCCATCTCTCTCACACAGACGCAGCCTAAGGAAGAGCCAGCTCCCATCAGCATTTTATATTCTGCAACTGTCTTCTTTTTTAGACCTAGCAGCAGTAGGACCTGAGTTTATGATACCTATAAGTCATGTCACTTAAAGGAAGCAGACAGGCCATTTGGGCTGAGTGGGAATATGAGAGGAGATGGGGAAAGTACTTCCTTTCCAAGAAGTATTTACAGAATGCTATTTGAGTAGCCTACTCCTTTGTTTATTTAAAAAGGATTGCATTCTAAGGCCTAAAGTTTTCATTGAGAGCTGAGCTGTCCCAGGTGTTCAATGAAGGTCACAGAGCCTAGTGATTAAGAGTTCTGGGTCAGAGATACTCCGGGTTCAAAGCCCAGCGGTGACACTTAATAACTCTGTGTCTCCAGCAAGTTACCTGACTTCATACCTTCATTTACTGCAGCTGTAAATACTAAGAATGATAGTACCTACCCAATAAGGATTAAATGATCCATCTTGGTCAATGTTCCAGGAGCACTTAAAAAGAATGTTTGTTCTATAAAAAACATTGGGTGGAATGTTCTATAAATGTCAATTAAGTCAAGTTGTTTGATACCGTTATTCCAATTTTCTATATCCTTACTGCTTTCTGCCTGTTTGTTCTATCAGTCAAAATCGATGACTATAATCATGGATTTGTCTATTTCCTCTTGTAATTCTGGGAGGTTTTGCTTTGTGCATTTTGAAGCCCTATAATTAGATGCAAAAACATTCAGTTATCTTATTCTCTTAACTAATTGACACCTTTATCATTATGAAGTTATCTTCATTACTTCCAGTAATATTATTTGCTCTGAAATGTATTTGGTGCTAATAATATAACCACTCCAGCTTTTCGATTAGTATTAGCATGATCTATCCCTTTCTAACCTGTCACTTTTATCTTATTTGTGTCTATACTGAGAGTGTGTTTCTTATAGTCATCATTCAATTTGGTCTTGCTTTTTTTTTTTTTTTCTGGCAATCAAATAATCTCTGCCTTTTAATTAGGCTGTTTTGACCATTTACATTCAATGTGATTATGTATATGGTAAGATTTAAATCTACCATCTTGCTATTTCTTCTCTAATTGTTCCCTCTGTTCTTTCTTCTTTTCTCCATTTTATGCTTTCTTTTGTGATTCCTTGTATCTCCATTGCTAGCTTATTAGCTATAACTCTTTATTTCAGTTCTTACTTCAGGGTTCATAGTATATAAACTCAATCACAATTGTCTTTCAAAGAATAGCACCTCTTCATGTAGAGTAAAATAACTTCAGAATTGTATTAATTCCATTATCCCCCTCACAACCTTTTTGTTATTGTCATCCATTTTATTTCACATTTACTCTAGTTTAAACCCCATAGTATGTTGTGTTATTTTTTATTTAAATAGACAATTACCTTTTGAAGAGATGTATATATGAAAAAAGTTAATATATTTACCATTGTATTCACCATTTCTGATGCTGTTCACTTCTTTGTACAGATCCAGATTTACATGTGATATCATTTTCCTTCTCCCTGAAGGACTTGCTTTAATATTTCCTGTAGTGCAGTTCTGCTGTTGAAAAAAATCTCACTTCTGTGCTTTTGAAAGACTTTTTTTTTCTTTTTGCTGGGTAGAACATTCCATATGGACAGGGTTTTTTTTTTTTTCTTCCAATACTTTAAAGATATTACTTCACTGTCTTCTTGCTTGCCTTGTTCACAGTAAGAAATCTCTATCATATTTACATTCTTACTTTATATAAACTACATCTTCTTTTTCCTCTAATGCATTTGTTTTCTTATTACCATTTTTAATCAGTTTGATTATGATTATGCCGTGGAGGGGTGCTTGTGTTGCTTAGTCAGTTAAGCATCTGCCTTGGACTCAGGTCATGATCCCAGGGTCCTGGGATGGAGTCCTGCATCAGTCTCCCTGCTCGGTGGGGAGTCTGCTTCTCCTTCTACCCCTCTCTCCTGCTTGTGCTCTCTCTCTATATCTATCTCACTCTCTTTCTCAAATAAATAAATAAAATCTTTTTAAAAAATGATTTTGCCTTGGTATGATTTGCCTCATATTTCTTATACTTAGGGATTATCAAACTTCTTGTATCTGTAAGTATATGGTTTTCATCAAAACTGGAAACTTTGGGTCTTTATTTCTTCCAGAAAATCGTCTTTCCTGTAAGGAACCCAAATCACATATCTGAGGCCACCTGAATTTGTTGCACAGCTCACTGATGCTCAATTCATTTTTTCTTTAATTATTATTTTCTTTTCTCATTGGGTTTCATTTCTTTATAGTTTCCACAGCTGTTTCTTCAAGTTCAACCATCTTTTCTTCTCCACTATCTATTCTATTATGTCCCATCCAGTGTATTTTTTTCATCTCAGACATTGTATTTTTCATTGCTAGAAACTTGAATTGGATTTTTTATATCTTCCATGTCTCATTTTAAGTGTATGAATACAATTATAGTAATTGTTTTAATGTCCTCAACTGGTAATTTTAACATCTGTGTCAGTTCTGCATCACTTTCAATGGATTTTTTTCTGCTTGTCATGATTTATATTCTTTTGCTTCCTTTCAGGCCTCATTGATTAGACGTCAGATATTGTGAATTTTACTTTTGGGGTGCAGGATATTTTTGTATTCCTACAAATATTCTTGTATTTATTTCAGGGGCAGAGTTAAGTTATTTGGAAACAGTCTGATCCTTTTGGGACTTACTTTCAAAATCTGTTGGGTCAGACCAAAACAGTTTTCATTCTAGAACTAGTTATTTCCCACTACTGAGCAAAGACCCATCTGTCACTCTACCAATACTCTGTGAATCAAGAGGTTTTCCAGTCTGACTGGTGGGGACAGACCTATCCCCATGTGAGTGTAGGCATAGTTACCTTTATTCATTTCAAGTGGTTCTTTCTTGGGCCTCAGGCAATTTTCTAACATGTATATGTTGGTCAGTACTTAGCTGAATATACAAGAAGGACTCCATTAAGATCTCTGAGGTTTTCTATCTACATGGCTCCTTCTGGTTCTTTCTCCTGCAAACCCTATCCTCTTAGTCTCCCTAAACAATCAGCTCCATCTTCTCAACTTAGGCAGCCTTCTAGGTTCTACCTTAGTTCCACCTCCTCGCATCATGACCTGGAAACTCTTCGAAGGTGGTAAACAGGGATAATCCTAGAACCTGCCTCATTTGTTTCCAGTCTTTCTAGAATCATTGTCTTTCTTTGCCTAAGAATAAAATTTAAAAATTATTATACTTCATTTAGTGCCATGCCTAGCAATGCAGCAAGCTCTCAACAAAACTTAAGTGTTATGCCTACTATTATATGAATTTGAGGATATAGTTTTGAAAGTTTGAACCTATGTTTATATGCACCAGAGACACAATGCTTTGGAAGAAACAGATAAGCAGAGGGGGCTTTTTTATTTATTTGTTAATAGAAGGTCTTTTTATAGCTTTGTTAACATCCTGATATCTAAGTGGGTAGTAGCACTTAAGAACATGCTTAAGGTCCACTGGGCACTCTGGTAAAAAAAAGAGGGTTAAGAAAGAAAAGAAATATTCAGTGTCACAGAAAGCATTTGTACTTATATATGTATAGATATAAAATATACATTTATTTTCCATAATCTCAGATGCATGTCTCGACTTTAGTCCCATATAATTGATGACCACATGATTTGCAATGCAAGAGAGACACACCTGAGCTCTGCACTCCTTTTCTTTTTTTTTTTTTCTCCATTCCTTTTCAATAAAGTTTGATCTCTGTTGAAATGCAGATCTCTGAAGACAAGGTAGCCTGTGGACAGAAATCTTATTTACACTTTGAAATAAAGTAGACTTTGGCAGGCAGTCAGTCAAGAATACACATTGGGAGAAATGACTGGCTTAGGAAAAGGGCATGGCCCAGGGTGGGGGTAGGAAGGGTTGGGCCAAAAAAAAAAAAAAAAAGACAGTACTGCTTAAGTCAGAGTATTGCCCAGAAATAACAATATATCCTAGTCTCCTGCTTTTGTTTTTAAAAACAGTCTCTAGGGATCCCTGGGTGGCGCAGCGGTTTGGCGCCTGCCTTTGGCCCAGGGCACGATCCTGGAAACCTGGGATCAAATCCCACATCGGGCTCCCGGTGCGTGGAGCCTGCTTCTCCCTCTGCCTGTGTCTCTGCGCCTCTCTCTCTCTCTCTGTGACTATCATAAATAAATAAAAATTAAAAAAAAAAAACAGTCTCTAAGGATGCCTGGGTGGCTCAGTGGTTGAGTGTCTGCCTTCTACTCAGGGTGTGATCCTAGAGTCCCAGGATAAAGTCTCGCATTGGGCTCCCTGTGAGGAGCCTATTTCTCCCTCTGCCTGTGTCTCTGCCTCTGTATGTGTGTGTGTCTCTCATAAATAAATAAAACCTTTAAAAAACTAAAAATTAAAAAAAATTAAAACAGTCTCTTAGAGGTTGGAAGGAGCACTGGTCTGTGAATCTAGTCTTGCTTTAGCCACTAGTTACTCCAGTTCGCTCACAAAACCATCACACTAAACAATTTCTAAACTTCATTTCAACTGTAAAATTATCTGACCATTTTGGCAGAAGCTCCCCCAGAAAGCAGAGCCTGAGATGAAGGTCTGGGTGTGATTCCCAAGCTGTAGGCATGAAGGGTAAGATGAATGAAGTAGGGAAGAAGGAAAAGCCTTTGTAAGGGTACACTATGAAGTTGGCCTCTGCTCTACACTACTGGTTACCAGGTCCCACAGAACTGACGGAAAGCCCTGATGTTAGATGTCTCCAGACCATCACAAGGGAGAAAGGGGAGTTCATGTGGTAAAAGGGGGAAGTGCTTCTTCATCACCTCCCATTCTCAAGGGTCAGTGACTTACCCCATGAGGCCCAAACAACCCCACATTTTTGGGTCTCACACACACAGATGCAGATTTGATTTCCTGGGCATCCTGCTCCAAGACACCCATAGACAAGCCCCGGAAGGGACAAGAAACACATAGGGGATGCCTGAGGTGAGACGCTGTCAGGTTGTACCTGCATAAAGCTGGTTTGGAGCTTGGATCATATCCTGGGAGCATATAAAGATCTGAAGGCATTGAAGATGAAGAGAAAAAAAACTTAGTTTTATTTCAGCAAAATCACTCAGACAACGAGTGAGAAATAGAATAAGGAAAGCAAATTGGGGAACAGGAGAAAAATAGGAGTAGGTTGCAGTAATAATATTAACATTCTTCACCGAAGGAAAGTGAAACTTGGAGAATTTGAGTAATTCGTCTCAAGGTCAATGTCAATGAGCAGTAGAACCAGGCCTTGAATCCAGGAGCTGATTGCCAACCCAGTGCTCCTCACTGCTTTCCAGCTCTGCCTTCAGGCTGTAGATTTTGAGGGTGTGAGCTAAAAATAACAGCAATGGGTAACACAGACAAGGAGAGACTGTGAGAACAATATCAAAATTATTATTATTATTCAGTTGCTTTTTTATGAAGAGATCTGTGCAGGTAGCAACAAATAGGCACAGTCAAAAACACTCTTTAAAGGCTCTGGGACAGAAACAAGGACAAGAGGAAGAAGTGAAAGAATTTTTTGGTTTAGCTGGAGCTGGTTTGGTTTATCTATCCTATCATAGATCTATCCTAGACCATCCCCCGACCCCCAAACTCCTCCAGGAAAGTCCTAGAAAGTCCCAGGAGGTAGAACGTGGGAGTGGAAAAGAGATAATCTCTGCCTGCAGATTTATACATAATGTCAGACTTTGTAGAGCATTTCTAGTGTCTTGGTAACAATCAGAGAATTAGCTCTCAAAAAACTCTACATAGGTTCTCATCACTAATATTATTTTTTGGGGGGAGGGGGAATATGAAAAAGTAACATCTTTTTAAAAATAGTGTGGCTCATTTATAGCAAAGTCGATACTAAAATTCTCTCTCTGATTTAGTTTTCTCTCTTGAAATTCTTCTTCCTGCTCTAGAGAAGGTAAGATCTGCTCGCTGGTTAAGTATTTCAAGGCATCAGCCTAATTGGAAGCAACATCACACTAGGTCTGATAAAGTGTAGCTCAGAAAAACATTGACTTAAAACAAAGTCCTGAAGATTGCTGTAAAGTGGTAAGTACATACACTGCTTTATTGTAAACTGCCTCCTGCAAATCACTAGATGGTTTGATGTTATCCTCAATGAATGATCCTTCCCTGAAAGTCTGGTTCTCTATGTAATGAGGCCCAGGATTATTTTATGTTTATTTTAGCACACTTCTACTCATTGTAACTTGTTATTACAACTGAATTAAAAGTAGAATACTCGTGCACCAACCATAATGGTTATACTTGGCACTGTTAAGAAACTAAAAAAAAAAAAAAAAAAAAAAAGGTTATTTTTTTCTTCTCTTGTCTCCTTTAATAAGGCAATAAAAGAATGGAAAGCCATTGTGTTGTAACTGGAAAATTAATCACATCAAATATTCTTTTATACTAATCAAGTTAAAAGCCTAGAATTAGCTTATATAAAACAGATGTTTACATTCTTATTCTCTTTTGGTACTAATGTCAAGAGAAGAAAGCACAGAATAACTATGTTATGGAATACTTCAGGGAATGTAACACTCTGCTTTTACTTTCTGTGAAGCCACAAAGCCTGTGGTCAGCAAGGACAGTCCCAGAAGGCAGGAAAGGCACCAGGGGCCTAGTCTCCTACTCCTTACATTGTTGAAATTCCCATCATCTGGAATGGAATGGGAAGTAAGCTGCCTAAGGAAGAGAAAACTGGCTCTCAGCAAGTGGGAGAAGACACAGGCAACATGTGTCTGGTAGCTTGTCCAAAGGGAGCCTCCCTTTTGGCTCAGCCAGTGTCCTAGTTCTCTAGGACTCGTGATTCTGGTTTGTGTTTCAATTGTGATCTTCTCTATAAGGACCTCAGCTATCCACCCCCTCCCAAAATAAAGACCAGAAGACCTATAAGCTGTTCTCACGCTACTTGGGAAAAATAGTTAATAGTTAAAATAGTTAAAAGCCTAACTGAATACTTAATGGAAGGAGCCTGATCCCCCTCCCTCCCGCCCCCCTGCCTCACTCTCTGCAAAAAATGTTGAAGAATTATGGGCAGCCCGGATGGCTCAGTGGTTTAGCGCCGCCTTCAGCCCAGGCCATGATCCTGGAGATCCAGGATGGAGTCCCACATCGGGCTCCCTGCGAGGAGCCTGCTTCTCCCTCTGCCTGTCTCTGCCTGTCTCTCTCTCTCTCTCTCTCTCTCTCTCTCTCTGTCTATCATAAATAAATAAAAATCTTTTTAAAAAATGTTGAAGAATTAAAATTTATTTTGAATGACTCCCTCCAGATGTCCTCTCAGGCCTCCATCCTCGCAGCCTCTGTCCCCATAAAGTCGGGCCTTGGCCATATCCACATACCCAGTCTTTTCTGCAACTTTATCCTAATTCAAAAGCTGGAAAGGATTCTAGACATCATTTTTCTACCCCAGGGTCTTAATTTTGCAGAGAGAAACTGAGGTTCAGAGAGTGATTTGTCTAAGATCTTATAAAGTTTTGGGATCATGCTGGCAATCTATTTTGAACCAGTAATCATTCCTCTTCCACCACACCAGATGGACTAGCTAATAATCATTGAGTGCTTCCTATGTCCCAGGAAAAATTTTAAGTGCTTTACATGTATGAACTTTTAATCCTTATTCCAAAAACTATGAGGTTGCTAATAGAATGATCCCCATTTCACAGAAGAGGAAATTGAAGATGAAGTTTACACAAAGAAGTTAGATCATCTGTCATGGTTCTCGTATCTTCCTCCCCTTCACTTTTATTCTCTACCTTTTGTTTCCTATCCACATTTTCCCTATTATTTCACAATAAAGTTGAAAATTTTAATAATGAAACTTTGAAGTATATAATTGCTTTATAGTATATATGAGAGTCTAATCATTAATATAATACCCATACTGTATAGGCCCTTTCGGGAAAAAAGAAATGAACTATAGTCTTGGTTTCTTTTGCTTTGTGAATTACCCATCAAGTATTCTTTGGCCTTGAATGAGCTCTTCCTGCCCCTAAGCCTATTTCTGAGCTTTCTTCTTCATTATTTATCAGTTTAGGGATGCCTGGGTGGCTCAGCAGTTGAGCACCTGCCTTCAGCCCAGGGCGTGATCTTGGAGACCTGGGATTGAGTCCCACATCGGACTCCCTGCGTGGAACCCGCTTCTCTCTGCCTGTGTCTCTGCCTCTCTCTCTCTGTGTCTCTCATGAATAAATAAATACAATCTTTTAAAAATATGTATCAGTTCAAACTAATTTTATATTTTTCCCATGATGCTATGAATTCCTTAATAAGGGCTGTATTTGATTGATTTTTATAAATACATACTGCCCAACACACTGTAGGAATTCAATAATGTTTAATGGACTGCTGAATGAGATAATGATGATAATAATAATAATAATAGCTAACTAATGAGTACTTTAACCCTGTTCTTAGCACACGGATGCACTCATATACATGAATAGTCATAATAGCCTTGTAAGATAAGTATTTCTTAACTATTTCAGAGACAAGTAAACTAAACTCAGAACATCAAGCAGCTTGCCGTAAATCACATCAGTAGTATGTGGTACAGCCAGGAATAAAATCTAGGACTTTTAGGATTCTTTCTAATACACTCCGTTGCCACCATGCAAAATAATTTTATTACTAGCCTGAATATGACATTTCTACAAAAATAAATATTCTGTAGAAAAAAATAATCATTATAATGTCAAAATAATTGCTTAAACCATCTTGTTTTAAACCATTTTGTCTATGTAAAACTTATCTTTACTTACCTCCAGATAGATAATTAAACAGTTGTAGAAGTAAGGACTGTTAAGCAGGAAGAAACTTTTTAAAAAATTCTTTAAAAAGGGAATGGTATAAATCTGTGACTATCCAGCCATTTATCTATTGATTAGAAGGAAACATCCATTAGTACCTGTGACCACTTTCTATCAACTATCAGGAGCTATGAAAAAGGGGAAGATCAATGTTCCAATATGGATTTACTTGATATTGAAAAGTATGAAAAGGTATGAAAGTATAGCTGAAGTAGTAGATATTTTCTATTTTCTATATTTTCTATTTTCACCTTTGTTCTAAGTATGATTCTTTTTAAGGGTGAAATATTTCTTCTCTTTTGCACCCCTTCCTCCCACATCTTCAAAGGAGGGCTTTTCTAGGCTAAGGTTTTGATTACAGATGTAAAGAGTGTCCGAATTCAGGGAGGGAAAAGAACTTTGAAAATCAGAAAACACCTACTATTCTAGACAGCTGGGAATCTGTCCTAATTTTTAAAAACAGAGGAAAAATTCTAACTTCTCTCTTATCTTACATTCCAACATTTAGCAACTCTCTTTATCAAAATATTTCCCCCTTATATTTCTTCCAATATAATTTAAGCCTCTTTCTTCTTTTTCTGTTTTCAGAAGAACTACAGCTGGTCACAACCTTCGACATAATTTTTTTTTTTCTGTACCAATTAATGAAAGGGGAAGGTGCTGGCTTCAATAATAATAAACTGGATTCAGCTTTCTGCCTTTAATTTTTATTTAACTACCTTAGTCTTACTCAAAACACATTAATCAAAATATAACAGATAATTCCAGGTTCCTCTAAAGAAATAAGGGAATATATCATGAAACCCAATCTTCTTTCCTTCTTTCTTTTTTATTTTCAGCCTATACTCATTTAAAAATCTTTTTTTTTAATTTAAGTAAAAAGGAGGCTAGTTTGATACTGTGATAATGGTTTAGAGTTGGAGGCATCAGAAGTTTGTGCCACTTTTACCATGTTGGGACACAGGAACCAGCAAGTGGTCCTCTGGGGAGAGCTTAGGGAGACACCTAGTCTGCCAGCCAGCACCTTGATCTGGACTTCTCAGCCTCCAGAAATACCAGACAAATGTCTAGTGTCTCAATGAGTTGAAGGACTGGATTCTACCTGAGGTAGAACAGGGGTGGGGAGATGACAGGAGCCAAGCTGAGCAAAGCTCACAACAGAGCATACAAATTTACTTTCCATAACCCATGGAACTCAATATCCCTCTTATTACTTTAAGAAATAAACAAAAGAACATGCAAAAAAAATAGACTGAACTCAAGTTTGACTTATTATAGACACATATGGATATATGCAAGAATACTTACTGAGATGTGTATATATGCAGGTGAATATACATGTGGATTTCCCTGCTCTGTCAGTTGAGACAACCTAGAAATAATGACAGGTCAATATGGTATGTCAATGGCAATCAGTATACTTAGTGCCCAAATCTTGGTTTCTAATGGCAATTTCCAATAGAAGAAACCAGGAGTCCTTGGAGAAAAGGCTGATTCTAACTCTGGGATATGGAATATACAAGATAAGCTCAGAGCATCTTATAGAGCCATAAATGAAAGAAATGCAAAAACAAAACAAAGATACACAAACATACACAGACAACGGTGTGATATGTCAAAGGGATATAGAAGCCAACTGAAAGAAGTCTCAGCAGTCAAAGTTGGAACAATTTGGGCAAAAAATTTTTAAAAATGTAATATTAATTATAACCCAGTGTGAAATAAATATCCCTGAGTCCACTACGATACAAATAAATAATTGAATAAATGAATGAGTAAAGGATTATTTCCTCATGTAGGAGAACTCCAAATAATATATATACATAACCCCATGTCAAAAAGATGGAAGGTAGGGGATCCCTGAGTGGCGCAGCGGTTTGGCGCCTGCCTTTGGCCCAGGGCGCGATCCTGGAGACCCGGGATCGAATCCCACATCAGGCTCCCGGTGCATGGAGCCTGCTTCTCCCTCTGCCTGTTGTGTCTCTGCCTCTCTCTCTGTGTGTGTATGACTATCATAAAAAAAAAAAAAAAAAAAAAAAAAAAAAAGATGGAAGGTAAATACCCATCCCTTAAATGTGTGCTGCACATAGTGACTTAGCCCTCAAGAATACAGTAAAGAAAGGGGGAAAATAACTTTACAAAGGAGAAACCTGGCCAATGCTAAATCCACCCAGGTGATCAAGGTTAACATCAACAATGAAAAGTCATGTTGCAGTGCATACTCCTAGTATGATGAGATGAGAATAGCATCTGTCATCTTCCATCTAAGAATCTCCCCAAGACTTCTTGTCACAGTCTAGAGAATCCTAATGTGCAATATGCTATCTTCCAGGAGATTCTGGAAAAGGAAAGGAGTACTAGGTAAAAACTAAGCAAATATGAATAAAGTACGATGGAGTTCAGTTAATATTTAGTTAATTGGTTCACTAGTTGTAACAAATCTACCATAACAATAAAAGATGTTAACGGTAGGGGAAACTGGAATAGAGTATAAGGGAACTTTCTGTTCTATCTGCATAATTTTTCTATAAATCTAAAACTATTGTAAAATAAAGAGGCTATTTATAAAATAAAACAAATAAATGGCAAAAGTAGCCCCCAAACCATTTTTAATGAGTCATGAATAGGATACCATCAAGAAACTCCAACTAATTTTTATTAGTCATTTGTCATTCATACAATGAAGTGAATTAAATAATTCATGGTAATTCACGAGTGTATTTTACCAGCAGAGTAATGTCTTAAACTTCAAAGACTGAACATCTGAAATAAATTCTACTGGGCCTATTGGAAATCAGACTAAAGACATTATATAGCATAAATAAACATTGAAAATGTACCCTAAAGCAATAACGCTACTGTTGCTCACTGCCATATGGCAAATCATTGCTGCTCAAGCAAAGTTTAGAAAGTATAGTGTTATTACTGAAACGAGGGTGGAAGAGATTCATGATTATTTAAAAAAATCCTATTTATAGTAAATTATAACTGTTATCTCAATCAGAGCAGCCTGTTAATGAAACCAGAGTCATCAGCATGTCTATGACTTAGTTTGACTATGGTATTAGTGACAAAATCCAGCCCAATACCAGCCTGTGGCCTTGTAGCCCTTAGTCAACGTGGTAAAAAAGTGTCAAGATCGCGTAAACCTAAATCCTTCTCTAGAAAAACTGCTCAAACAGAACATCTTATTGATGATAGATCAGGTGTGTTATTTTCTTATGGCACTTGAGCTGCCTTAACCTATAAATGACTCTAGTGGGAAAACTTTGCTGAGATGTGATGGACAAAATTTCAGCAAAATCCTTCCACTCACACTGTGGCTAATCCCAAGTCTCTCAGTAGAGGATTTTCTGTACTACATATAAAATATCTCTGCAAATTTCCTTTGCTGTGACTTCTAGGCTAGCCAAAAAACTAAACATCAAGAGTGCACAGAAAAAGGTTTCTTCCCACTGGGCTTGTAGTTTATGCCTTAAAGTTGATTTTCTAAACAGAAATGCACAATGAATTATTGGAAGCATGAAAACTCATTCAGTCATCCCCAAAGGGCATTTTTTAATGCTAAATATTTAGCTATATGCTGAAACGGAGTATAAAATTAGAACCATATTTAACAGATGTTGAAAAAAATGGCATTATGCCAACTAACTCAAACTCCCAACATTGCTGCTATCATCCTATGTAAGGAACAAAATAAACGATGATAAAATAACTGCACACCAAAATTGACAAAATATGATTCATAGACCTCCAGATGCCTATTGACTCACAATTTGTGTTATATCTCTCAACTGAATTCAGCCCAATGAAAATCATGGTTTCAGTTTTTGGTGACTATTTCTATCAAGTGGCTCATTAAATTCAACCAGCAACTAATCAAAAATATTTTAATGTTCCTGATCTTACTTTTCACAAATCCAATATTTACCAATCTTAAGTAAGCCTCAGAACTCTCATATGGAAAATTCAGTAATAGTGTTTGTCTTCCACTAATGCAAAGCTATGAAGATTGAGCTAAAGGTTGTGAGTTTTCTAGAGTTTTCATTAATTCTTATCAGAGATGTTGGAATTTTAATAATCAATATTATGCCTTCTCTTTGCTTCCACTTTGTTACTGGTCTTTTTTGTGTAGAACGACAGCAACAAATTACAACCTAAGATTTCTACTAAATAGCTATTTAATGGTTTACAATCAGTAGAGGCATTAGGAAAAGTGTGAAAACTACTATTGCCCTCTGCTGGCAGATCCCTCAAGTAAAAAGCATTGTGTTTATTTTGCCATTTTAAATTATTCTTAGTCTTTGGGGATACATTTTGTCGTTAAAAGATTAGAGTTTGCTTCTTATAGGTAATATTTGGAATTCCTTCTGAAACAAAGTCCAAAATGTCTAGGCAGTGATGATAATCCCCATTAGCTCGAGCCAAAATAAATACTTTTTAAAATACAGCTCTACCGACATACTAAGACATTGTCTCACAGCATAGCGGTTCAAAATTCAGGGACGTTTTAATCTTAATTTATTGAACTTGAATCTAACTAATTCAAGACTTTCCTGGTTCCTGCCAACTAGACAGCTCTGAAATTTGAGTAGTCTTTGTCAGCCCACATGACAGACTATGACTCTCTTTCGACCATGGAGGTGTATGAAATCACTCCAGTTAAAACTTCAGATGTGGCATGAGATTTGGAGATGGAGATCTCAAGATATTTGTAGAAACTCTTAGTTCTAGATGACCCTTATTAATAGAGAGACTTCATGAAATAAAAACTCCTTGTTAATTAAAAAATTTGAATCATACATGGGAGTTGCTTCCATCTTTTTTTAAAATGAATTTCTCTTTTTTTTTTTGATCAATGTAGATGAATTCAAGAAGCTTTTGTTGTGAACAAGTGCTCTCTTAATTGCATCTTTGTATTTCTAGTACTTAGCATAGTGTCCCACATATAACACATATTTAAGAAAGGCTTATTGAATTGGTAAGTTAAAAAAAAAAAGAATTGGTAAATGAATTGGCCTATGCCTTTTACTATATCTAGTCAAATCTGTCCTTATTTCACAATAAAATGACTTGAGCAGAATGTGGTATTGTATGTAGGAAGAACATATGCTTTGGAGTTGGACAGACTTGGATTTAAATCCTAGATTTGACACAAATCTGAGTGGTAAGAAAGCCACCTGACCTCACCAAGCTGCAGCTTTCTCATCTGTAAAATAAGAACCATACTACTTTCTTCTTGTGTGGTTGTAGGGATAATATGAGATAAAATATGTAAAGTGTCTGGTACATAATGAGCCTTCAAAAATTTCATTCTCTTCCCTTTACATTCAGGTGAATTGCTAACTTCTTTCTGTCTAATCAAGACTGTAGAACAGACTTTACTCAGAGATTTTGAGAAAAGGATAAAGGGAATGTGTTGTAGTTACACTATTTGTTTACATTTTCAAATCCTTCTTTCCCCTCCAGGAAAAGTGGTCCCTCCTTATTCACAGGGAATATGTTCCAAGACCCCCAGTGGATGCCTGAAACTGTAGATAGCATCAAGCCCAATATATACTATGTTTTTTCCTATACAGAGCTACCCATAATGAAGTTTAATTGACAAATCAGGCATAATAAGAGATGAACAACAATAACTAATAATAAAACAGAACAATATGTGCAATAAAAGTTATGTGAACCTGCTCTCTCTCAAAACATCTTATTGTACTGTACTCACCCTCCTTTGATGATGGGAGATGATAAAATACCTATGTGATGAGATGAAGTGAGGTAAATGACGCAGGCGCAGTTGTGGCTGCTATTGACCTGAGGAGGATTCCTCAGAAGGAGGATTACCTGATTCCAAACCACAGCTGACCCCTCCTGAGACTGCAGAAAGCAGATCCATGGATAAGAGGGGACTGCTCTATATAAGCTCCCACACTGTGCTGCTTTAGAGCTTCTTCTGACTTCAAAGTAGGTTACCAACACTACAAAAGGCACTAGAAGGATATATTTTACCTTTCATTTTCCAATTATGTGAGAGTGGAGAAATTATAACGCCTTCCATTGCCAAATCATTGTTCAATGATTTGCCAGGTTTCAAAACACTTTAATCTCTACTCTCTTACTTCACTCTCACTTTAGTCCCATTTCAAAGCTAAGGAAACCGAGAGGAAGAAAGGGGGACTGCCGAATGTGGGGAATAAAACCAGAAGACCGGTGTTCTGACTTGTCCGGGGGTTATTCCCGACCCATCTGGGATGCAGCGCATCTTGTGCTCGTCAGCGCCCCCTGACCCCCACTTTGGACACTGCATCCTGGAGCCAAGCCCTCTCACGTTGCCCATGGGATGGATTGTGGTCTACTAAAGGACACAACCAAGTCATGAGTCCTGGACCTCATTTTTTTTTTTTCTCAGTGACTCACAATGAGACATGTGATGAGTTGTTTGGGATTAACTACTTTTCCAGCATTTTACAAAGTCTAAATGCCCTCAGTGGTTTAAAAAAAAAAAAACAATTCTGGGGACGTTCTCAGTTTATTTTCAACATTAAAGATGCTACAGCAAGTGTGAGCAGAATGGAAAAGTTGAAGCTCTTGTCTGTAGGGCTACAGACTCAGAGTCTCCATTAGAAACAGCTGTGGCTGTAAGTTTTCTTCTGTGATGCATTTATTGACATTCTTGTCGTGTTGCCAGTGCTAGCTGGCGGCCAGCTGTTCTCATGATATTTTAATTAAAGAAGCTCCCACACCATCAAGAAGAATTCTGTGCAAAGATGTACAACACCTGTCTGCTGCTGTTCCTGGACCAGATCAGATCTATCTGTACGTCTAGTACCTAACAACATAATTCACTCTTACTCTTGCTGCCTCCCATCCCAAATAAAGTGTACTAAGCTGGGATGCCAGCACCTTTAAGAAAATGTTATATCTCCGAAATGGTATGCAAAATTGGGTATACATATTTTAGGAAGATAAGGCCCATACTTTCAGCAGATTTTCAAATGGATTCATTATTCAGAAAAGGGATAAAAAGAGATTGACTAGATAGGTACCCCTTTCTATTAATTTTCTTTGGAAAAATAATAATAATAATCGTTTCTTGTCTTAAAAACCTCAGTCACCAATGGAGGCTTCTGAGGGTAAGTTAAAGACTAAATAAAGTAAGGATAAAAACACAGGATGGGAAAGCTAAATATAAACAGTGTATCTGCTAGCAGGCAACAGATCATGAATCACTTGAAAAGAGTAGGTTAGAAAATAGAAGCTTTACTACCATAATTTTACCATGTCAATATATTTACAATAAAATATTAACTTCTATAGGAGTCTTTCTGAAAGGCAAATGTCATCTTTCTTTCAAGTATATGAGTCATGCTATGTCCCAAAAGAAGGTATGTATTTAATTTTAGTAAATAATAATTTATAAATCAATGAATCATAATTTGCTATTATGTCCTGATTTTCTCCACTCATCATCCCATTGACCAAGTAAAGCAGCCAGTTCTAAGCCATTGTCCATCTTCCTTTTCTATCGTAGTATAGAAAGAATTTCAGAAGTTCTGAATTCGCCTAATAATACCCAACACCATAATGTCTGAAATGGTATTGGCCATCAAGATATTCCCCCAAATTGCCTTCAAGTTTGGAATTTAATTAGAAACCTCATTTCAGTTCCTACAGATATACATCCTACCTCCACCTCCCCTTCCCATTTCTACCTGTCCTTTCCTTTTCCAACATCTCTCCTGGCCCTGTGTCTGCTCCCCACATCCTCTCACCCTCTTTCCCCACAAGAAAAAGAGAAAAGAAGTAACACTAAGAATAGACTTTCGGGGCACCTTGGTGTCTCAGTTGGTTAAGTGTCTTCTTTGGCTCTCAGGTCATGATCTCAGGGTCTTGGGATTGAGCCCCCCAACCTTGGGCTCCCTGTTCAGCAGGGAGTGCTTCTCCCTCTGCCTCTGCCCACCCGGGCTTGTGTTCTGTCTCAAATAAATAAAATCTTTTAAAAAAAGAAAAAAGAGTAGACTTTCTTTGGAGGCAGAGAAGTTGATCCAGGACTTTATTAGTAATTATATAATTATTATATTATTATTATTATAATTGTATATAATTATTATAGCGTAGTAATTGAAGAAATGAATGTGTGGCAACAATTTCTACAGCCTCACCATTTCCACCCTCTTTATATTACTTCAGTTTTCTTTCTCTTTAAGAATCTCTCAATGATTGATTGCTTCCAAGAAGCCATAAGAAAAACCACTTTATCACTAAAGTCATCCCAAATCCAATGCTTCTCACAACCTTCAATTTGGCCTATACTTATCTTTGGTAAGAGAAACAACAGAAATAAGGAAAGGGAACCATGACAATGTTTTTTTTTTCTCTCTCTTCCACTCTGAAAGAATAAACTGTTAGATGATGGGGAAGGAGCAGACAAGTAAGAAAACAGCAGCAAAATGCACACACGTAGGCACCTTGCATAACAGGCAACACTTAACTTGAAAGGAATAACTGAGTGGTAAAATGAAGTCCACCTTAGTGGTGAAATTATAATGCTAACACTTAAATTTGGGGAAAGAGTTAAACTTGGCTCACTTCTAGTAAAAATCTCAATTACAACCTCTATAGATTTATTAGTACAATAATGGAGCACAACCAGGCAGTAAAAAGTTTCTGCTTTGAAGAAAAAAGCAGGTTCAGCAATAAAATGTGTAAACTTTGTTTCTTCAATGCCTGAGGCACTGTTTCCAGAGAGTTTTTGTTAGTCTAGTATTATGTACACATACAGAATATCAAAATAAAACTTTCAGTGGAAAATTTAGTAAGTTTAATTCCTTTTTAAAGAAAACTGATGGGATGCCTGGGTGGTTCAGTGGTTCAGCACCTGCCTTTGGCTGAAGGGCGTGATCCTAAAGACCTGGGATCGAGTCCCACATCAGGCTCCTTGCATGGAGCCTGCTTCTCTCTCTGCCTCTGCCTCTGCCTCTGCCTCTCTCTCTCTCTGTGTCTCTCATGAATAAATAAATAAAAT
Organism: Canis lupus dingo; assembly: GCF_003254725.2. NCBI lineage: Eukaryota > Metazoa > Chordata > Mammalia > Carnivora > Canidae > Canis > Canis lupus. The sequence goes on along the minus strand of NC_064249.1, from coordinate 18,472,906 downwards.
CTTTAAAAAGAAAAAACTAAAACTAGTTTTAGTGAGAGATGCATGCTGGTCTTCACATCCTAAGATTTATTCCAACAGCAGTGAAAATGTTTACATTTACTACGTGGTTCAGGACAAGTTAATAATTAGTTCTAAGTCTACTATATTTCTGTATTATGTCAAATCTAACAAAATTCAGTCAAGATTTAATCAAAACTCATCAAATGTTTTAAGACTTCCTAAAATTACATCTTCTCCACAAAGACTTGCTTCAGTAAGGTGGCAATGCCCAGCCCTCTTCTTACCCTACCCTTGTCTTGCCAATACAACATTTATAAATCTGATCCCATTTTAGGCATTTTAAGAGAGATGATGAAGCTGTACCAGAAGACCTAAGATAGGCAAAGCCCTGATTTTCAAAGGAGTGGGGAGCAGGAGATACAAAATACATGATCTTTAAAGTTAAAGACTGCATCTTATTTGTTTTTTTATGGCCAGTACCTAGTATAGCATCTGTAACATGAATGAGTAAGTGAATGAATGAATTATATAAATGAATGAAGAAATGAATTCAAATAGATTCTAAAAACCATAGATGGGCAAATATGACATCTACCTTCTCTTGAAATGGGAAATAAGTCAATGAATTGTTTACCTTTTATAAAGAGAGAGAGAGCTGGGATGCCTGGGTGGCTCAATGGTTGAGCATCTGCCTTCAGCTCAGGGCGTGATCCCCGGGGTCCTGGGATCTAATCCCATGTCAGGCTCCCAGCAAGAAGCCTGCTTCTCCCTCTGCCTGTGTCTCTGCCTGGGGGCACCTGGATGGCTCAGTCAGTTAAGTGTCTGCCTTTGGCTCTCAGGTCATGATCTCAGGGTCCTGGAATTGAGCCCCCCTACCCATCCACCTTGGGCTCCCTGGCTCAGCAAGGCATCTGCTTTTCCCTCTCCCTCCACTCTTCCCCCTCCCCCTGCTTCTGCTCTCTTTCTCTTTCTCAAATAAATAAATAAAATCTAAGAAGAAGAAAGAAAGAAAAAGAAAGAAAGAAAGAAAGAAAGAAAGAAAAAGAAAGAAAGAAAGAAAGAAAGAAAGAAAGAAAGAAAGAAAGAAAGAAAAAGAAAGAAAGAAAGAAAGAAAGAAAGAAGAAAGAGAAAGAAAGAAAGAAGAAAGAAAGAAAGAAAGGAAAGAAAGAAAGAAGAAAGAAAGAAAGAAAGAAAAAAAAAAAAAAAAAAAAAGCAAGCGAGCCTGGAATCACTAAAAACAAATCATGTTATCCTAAACCCACCAGGGTCTTACTCTTTGATCTGCTCTGATCAACTTAGATCAAAACATAATCAGCATCCTAATCAAACTTGTAAAGGTTACAAAATTGGTGAGGACAGTTAATACATTAGATAATACAATGGGCATTCTACTTTATTTCAAAGTTCTGAAAAATGGACTGAAAGCAATCTATTTAAGATTTAACACAGAGAAATGTAAATGACTATATAAGATTCATTAAAACAATTTAAAAATTCAAGATGAGAGAATCTGGGTTCAATGACATGAAAAATATGGTATGGTCACAGCATGAAAAAAATAATGCAAAGGTTTCAACTGACCTCAGTTCAGTATGAGCCTATGATATGAGATGGTTACTTAAAAAGTTAATGTAAATCTTAGTACTAATAGAAATATTCCATATAGGTTTATAAGAGTAAATAGTCCACTGTATTCTGCATTAGCTAGAATCCATCTTTACCCTCTCAATGTGACGCTTTAACAGAAATGTTGATTAATTGGAGAATGTTGAGGAGAGAATGACAAAGATGGTGAGAAGTTTTTTTTTTAAGATTTTATTTATTTATTCATGAAAGACAGAGAGAGAGAGAGAGAGAGGCAGAGACACAGGCAGAGGGAGAAGCAGGCTCCACGCAGGGAGCCCGACGTGGGACTCGATCCCGAGTCTCTAGGATCAGGCCCTGGGCTCAGGGTGGCGCTAAACTGCTGAGCCACCCGGGCTGCCCGGTGAGAAGTTTTAAAGGCACACCAGATGAGGAAGATTTAAGAGATTTGGGGCATCTAAGTTGAGGGAGATGAATATAAGCTTCATGTTTGTTTTTATTTATTTATTGGACTCCAAAGACATAAAGAATAGGAATCATAATACTTAGTTTAAGACACATTGTCTTCACTGATCCTCAAGTGTTCTTAATTATTTATTTTTATGCTTGATTGTTTGCTTGTCTGTTTTTCATGATGTAGCAAGATCCCATGAACCCACCACCCTAAAGAAAATAAGAACTTGGAAATAACTTACTTCTACTCTGGCAGTGGCCACAAGGTATCTCTGGTAGATGGCTACAAAACTAACTCCCATTCTTATAATATGATATTGAAATTATATCAGGTGGAGTGGTGAATTCTATGTATCCTCCTCTTGAAACTGAACCATTGAAACTGCCTTGACCAATAGTGTTTGGCAAAAGTGACACTATACAACTACACTAGATCATAAAGATGACATGCACTTTTTTTTTTCCTTCGGATGTTTGCTCTTGGGATGCAGCCATCATGAAGTGAAGAAGCTCAAATTTCCCACACTGAGGATCCATGTGGAGAGGCCACAAATAGGTGTTCCAGCCATTAGCCAACATCAACAGCTTAACATCTCCAGATGATTCCAGTTCCCAACTGCCAAAAACTCAGCCCATCCTTCCAGTCTTCTCAGTTGAGGCTCAGATACCACAGAGCAAACGTAAGACATCCCCATTGTTTCTTGGCCCAATCTCTGATGCATAGAATCTGTAAACATTATTCAATGGTTGTTTTATGACACTAAGTTTTGGGTGGTTACACAGTTATAGTAACTGGATACCAGTATGTGCTCATTACCATGCATTTCCCTGTTGCATTAAACTTAAACCACATTCCTGTATCTTGTGTTTATCTACCCCTTCCTTTCATCTTTTATAATTAGATCTCATCTCCAAGTAAGCCTGAGAGTAGAGTTTTAATTTTATTTTATTCTTTACTTTATAAAAGGTATCATACTTAATGAATGCTTTTGGAACTTTTTCTTTTAACATTATATTTGTATTATCCATCCTAAAAGCTGTTGTTCAATAATTTTGACTGCTAAATAGTAGTCCATTGAATAAGTATACTCTTATGCCCACCTCTTGTCAATGGGCTGTTAGGTTTTCCTAGGTTTTTACTCTTGTGAATACTGTTGCCAAGAATATTCTCATAATATATGTGAATATGTATTCATAGAATATTTATTTGTACAAAAGTTGATCTTAGGAATAAAACTAAGAATGAAACTACTAGAAAGTAGGATATGTGAATGTTTGGTCAAATATTTAAAAGAGTCTGATAATGAGGTGCCTGGGTGGCTTAGTTAAGCCACTGACTCTTGATTTGGCTCAGGTCATAATCTCAGGGTTGTGAGATCAAGCTGTGTCAGGCTCCACGCTGAGCATGAAACCTGCTTGAGATTTTCTCTCTCTCCTTTTGCTCCTCCCCCCTGCTTGTGCTCTCTCTCACTGTTAAAAAAAATTTTTTTAATTAAAAATTTTAAAGTAAATAAATAAAAGTGTGGTAAGGAAGAGGACTACAATTAAGCCATAATATAAAGAACTGGCCATAGAATCAGCTGACTTTCAAGCAATCCAAGTTTTGCAGCTCAAAGGTCATATGACCATGGACAATTCATTTTGTTAATCTACAGGTATTTTTATTGAGGTTTAATTTGACAATATGAAATCTCTTTGTAAATTATAGTGATACAAAATATAGCATTGATTGTAAGCATAAATGTATTGGTTTTATTTGTTACTACAGGGAAAAAAAATAGGACCAAAGCCTGGAAATGATACAGACTCAGATTTTGTACCAAAGATAAAAAAGAGCTTTTAACAGTTTAGCCTATCCTACAAGAGAAAAAGCTTTTTGGAATGGCTATGACTGGATCTGGGGTAAGTCTGGGGTAAGACTGGATCTGGGATCTCCCTGTAACACCAGGTCAGACTAGTAGGGGAGGGGGGATCACAATGAAAGAATAATGGGCTAAGCTTCAGGACTGGATAAATGTGAAGGTTTCTTAGTCAAGGAGCCAAGAACAGAAGTACGAGCAATGATTACACCCAGGCAAATCATTTAGCTCTTTCAGTTATACTGTGTGTTATGGATTGAATTGTGAGCCCCACCCCAAAGATATGCTGAGGTCCTAACACCTGCTATCTCTAATGTGACCATATTTGGAAACAGGGTCTTGGAAGAGGTAACCAAATTAAGATGAGTTCATTAGAGTTGGCCTTTAATCCTATATGACCAGTATCCTTATAAGAAGGGAAGACAGCCATAAGAAGAGAAACACCAACAGAAGCATAGACCAGAGTTTTGCTACCACCAACTAAAGAATATCTCCAGATATTACCAGAAGCTGGAGGTAATGAGGAATGATCCTCATCTAGATGCCAATTTCAGTATTCTAGTCTCCAGAACTGTGGGAGAAGAAATTTCTGTTGTTTTAAGCCACAGAGTTTGTGGTAATTTATTACGGCAGCCCTAGAAAAACTAACACACTGTTAGTCATTAAGAGTCCAAGGAGGCACAGACAATGCCCTACAATTGGACAATTGTACAGCAGGGATGTTGTGAAAGAGATAACTTCGCTGAAAGAGAATTTGGACATGATCATCTCTATAGGTCCTTCCCAACTCTGATTCTCCAATGCACTGATCCGGCAAGATTCTAGAACCAATAGATACGTAGAATAGATACATAGATTGTAATTAATGGGTTAGAAAGGCCAGACAAGGTACCTAACACATGTATTCACCTAAACCTCACAAATCTTTTTTTTTTTTTTTTTTTAGAGAGAAAGAGAGGCAGAGACACAGGCAGAGGGAGAAGCAGGCTCCATGCACCGGGAGCCTGATGTGGGATTAGATTCCAGGTCTCCAGGATCGCGCCCTGGGCCAAAGGCAGGCGCCAAACCGCTGCGCCACCCAGGGGTCCCAAACCTCACAAATCTTAAATTAGATATCCTTGGTTTCCTACAACATAGGTGCCTACACATCTCTACCCATGAATTCCAACATTCTCTCCTGGCAAGATACAGGAAGGTGACAGTAATAGATTAACACCATGATAAGTATTTGGGATTATTTTCTACAAAAAAAAAGTAGAAAATGAAATGTGAATATGAAAAATTTGTGTTTCTTAAAGACAAATTTCTTTTTTCTTTTCTTTTTTCTTTTTTTGTTTTTGTTTTTGTTTTTACAATCCTGAGGTCTTTTATTTTCTTTACATCTGTCATGCCGATGAATTCATAAGGGATGGGTTCCAGCAGTTCAGGCTCCTTTCCGTTGGTTCTCACAAAGTGTGCTTCTCTGGGTGGGGCAGGCTGGTGCTTCAGTTGGACCCAAGTACCTTTCTCTTTGGCTTCCTTCTTTTTCTGATCATTTTCCTTCACACGCTTCAGGAAGCTATCTCAGCTCTTTGAGTGTTTAATATGCTCAACGCGGACATTAATTCTCTTGGCAAGAATCATGCCCCTAACTTGTTCGTTTACAACAATGCCAACAGCATGCTGAGTAACATTGTAGACTCTTCCAGTTTTGCCATGGTAACATTTGTGGGACATTCCTTTTTGAACAGTGCCCATTCCCTTGATGCCCACAATATCACCTTTCCTATGGATTCGCATGTATGTGGCCAAAGGAACAACTCCATGTTTTCTAAAAGGCCTAGAGAATATATAGTGGGTACCTCTCCTCTTTCCTTTGTGCTGGTCATTTTGGCAAATTACTGGAAGATGGCGGTTCTGCTAAGGACAAATTTCTTGTCCTGCCAAGATATTTCTTGCAAAGAGATTAAGAAGGAGGAGGAGGAAGAGAAGGAGAGGAGGGAGGGAGGGAAGGAGGGAGGGAGGAAGGACATCAGGGTATATAACACCAGTTCCTGAATTCAGGGCCAGGAGTCAGAAAGTCCAAATTATTGGACTAGTCTCTGCACCTTCCTAATAATAAAGCAAGCAAAAAAATAATAATAATAAAGCTTCTCCAAAGTTAGCAGTTACCAATGATACATTTATCTCAATGAAATGTTCACAGTGCTTTAGGAAAGCTATTAATGGTATATGATTCACATCTCTGTTTAATCTTTTTCTATTCAATATTTGCATAGTTTTATAAATGTCAATATGTTCTTACATTTACACAGTCTCTCATGGATTATAAACTGAAAGAATTTATACAGATATTCTATGCCACCAGACATTTGGAGATTCCTAAATTAGAACAAATAGTGATCTGGTTAAACATCATTGCATTTTGCCCGTAAACTAAAGGTGCTTTTTAATCCTCCTCGTGGAGTTGCTGTGTTGATTAAATAAGACGATGACAAGGCACTTGCACAGTGGCCATCAGCAAATCTCCATGAAATATCAGCTCCAGGTTTCATACGGAGACAAATCTATCTGTGCTTAAGCCCCAGTGTTTGTAGCAGCAATGTCCACAATAGCCAAACCATGGAAAGAGGCAAGATGGCCATCAACAAATAAATGGATAAAAGATGTAGTATTTATACACAATGGAATGTTACTTAGCTACAATAAAGGATGGAATCTTACTATTTGCAGCAGCGTGGATGGAACAGGAGGGTATCCTGCTACGTGAAATAAATCAATCACAGAAAAACAATTATCATATATTTTCATTCATATGTGGAATTTAAGAAACAAAACAAAGGAGCATATGGGAAGGGAGGGAAAAATAAAACAAGACAAAATCAGGGAGACAAACCATAAGAGACTTTTAACTATAGGAAACAAACTGAGGGTTGTTGGAAGGGTGGGGGGGGTGGGGGAATGGGGTAACTGGGGGATGGGCATTAAGAAGGGCACTTGATGTAATGAGCACTGGCTGTCATATGCAACCGATGAATAACTGAACTCTACATCTGAGACTAATTAACTATACCTTAATTAATTGAATTTAAATAAAATAAGATAAAAATTAAATGTGGAAAATGTTAAGATCTTTATCTTCATAATGAAATGCAAACAGATGGCAGAGTATAGAGTAACCTCTATAAAGTACAAGTTTAGAGCCCAAAAATCGAGGATTTAGACCATGGATGACTCTTCTACCCAGTTAGATACATGACCTCTGGTAAGTTGTCTAGCTCCCTTATCAGCAGTTGTCTTATCATAAGAGTTACTTTCAGGGTCATTACATGAGTACTGGATACAGTACTAATCTAATGTTATGCCTAGCGCGCGCGCACACACACACACACACACACACACACACACAAGAGCACTTGATAAATGGTAGTAGTACATCCAAGGGGATCTTCAGACTATGTTGCCTCATTTCAAAGTGTTTCTGTCAGTAGTCTCCATTCTTCTATACACAACTCTTATTTTATCTAATAATTTGAGTTCCTTTTCTATATCATTACATACATATTTATGTTACATCTATATTACCAAAAAGAAATCATACATCTATTAAAAATCAAATGCCTTGTGAAGGAAAAGTATCCAAAACTGGAAAAAAGGGGCAAAAAAGTGGATGGCAAGCCCTGTCAGTAACATATGGTTGAAGGTCCATCGAAGGATTATTTAGGACATGTCATTATTTAATTTACTATTTACTGCTGATTAATGATGCTACCATGCACTGTATAGATATTTGTCTAGTAGAGATGCAAATAATGTACCTGAAGTCTTCAAACCCTCTTTGACCCAGTCTTAACATCTTCCAACTTCCTCACTAATAAGTGAGTGAATAAAATCTTTGACATGTGTTCATCTTACATTTGCATGTGAGTCATAAATTTATTTCTAAAAATTATATGTATAGCAGCCCTGAGAAATCTTATTAGGAACTTAATTACCATAATCTTTTACAAAATGAAAAAATATTTGGCAATGTGAATTATCACTTTCTAATTCATCTGTTAAATCAGTTTAGTTTTTCTGTGTTTTCCTAGAACTGGGCATTCTTGTGTTCAGGCTGCTGGCATGATCAAGTACAGCTGCCACTTGCTGCAGCAAGATAAGTTGGCAGAAGTTCTAAGATCTCTTATTCGACTATATTTGCAATGAATCGCTGCAACAGTTGCTATCGGCTTCCCTTTCTTCACTTATTCCAATTTGTATTAATGGTCCGAGAGATAAGGCTCATGTTACCACATGCTCACAATATCTGGCTACTTCACACATATGAAATAGTTTCACTCCAGTGTTCTTGCCAACAAGGTAGAATAAACAAAGCTGGATTCTGAAAGAGTGGGCTTGTTGGTTTAACCTGATTTGTACCTTGTTAATATGTAACGACATAGAAACCATTCGGCAACACTTGGAGCCAAATTTCTGCTTAATCCATAACTACTTTAAGCCATGTGAATTATCATAGATTTACATGCTCAATATTTTGAATAAAGAAGGGTTTGGATAACTCATATTTCCATGTAAAATTTTATGGATAATTCATGGGCTAATGATCCTTGTTTCCATGAACAAATATTAAAGTATATGATGAATCTATTAGGTACAAAATAGGGAAAACAATGGGATGTCTGGTTGGCTCAGTCGGTTAAGCATCTGCCTTCGGCTCAGGTCATAATCCCAGGTTCTGGGATCAAGCACTGCACTGGGTGCCCTGTTCAGCAGGGAGACTGCTTCTCCTTCTCCCCCTGCCTGCCACTCCCCCTGCTTGTGCTCTCTCTCTCTCTTTTTTGTCAAATAAATAAATACTTTTTTAAAATTAGGGAAAACAAAAAAGATACAAATGGGGTGAATTATTCTCTTCATAGAAGGATTCTGCACTGTAAAAAATAATTCATCATAATACCCTGTAGGAGTGAAAAGCCTAGGACTATAAACTTTTCTTTATCTTCTCCTCTCTTTCTCACTACAAATGTCTAAAGCAGTGAGGTAGAATGTGCAAGGCTTTGGTACTGCTAGTGGTGTGTGACCTTAGAGAAAACTGCTCATCTCACTTGGATAGAATTTCTTTATCCAAGAATTAATGAAGTGAGTCCAGTGGTTGCAGACCAGATCTTTCTTCTGGCATTAATTTTCATTATCCATCTGATTTACAGATATTTAGCTAGTTGCAAGGGTAGCTAGATCAAGTCTATGTTTTTTCATTTACCAAGACTGCAAAGGGGCGTGAATCCTAGGTTTGATGCTCACAAGTTGTGTGACTTTGGGCAAGTCACTGGACACTCATAAAGTCTCAATGTCCTCATCTGTAAAATGGGGACAGAGATGCTACTTATGGCATAAGGGTTAAATGACTAAGTATTTTTAAAATGCCTGGGCAGCCTGGGTGGCTCAGCAGTTCAGCACCGCCTTCAGCCCAGGGCATGATCCTGGAGTCCTGGGATCGAGTCCCGTGTCGGGCTCCCTGCATGGAGCCTGCTTCTCCCAATGCCTGTGTCTCTGCCTTCTCTCTCTCTGTGTGTATCTCATGAATAAATAAACAAAATCTTTTTTAAAAAAGTATTTTTAAAATGCCTGATACAGTAGTAGTATGTAGTTTTACTCAATTAGTATCAGTTGTATTTACTATTACAGCCATGGTAGAATAAGACTTCTAAGCTCAAGGAAAAATTTTGCATAATAATATTTTTAGGTCTATCTTCAAAGCTGTGTGCTCATTTTGATCCAGTGCAACTCACTTGTAACTTCAAGTTACAAGTTATTATTCTTATCTAGAACTGAAATTAAATTTTGGATTTCATAGTAATTCTCTCATGAGCATATAACGATTAACAATATAATATTTGCAATACTATATTACCTTCAAAATGGAAAATACTACATACCTGTCTGAGGCATTTTATTATACTTCTTAAAATTTAAAATGTTTGCATTGACAATAAGATGGGATGACACTTAGAGAAAATTAAGATAGAACTATAGTTGGTTAAAAAAAAAAAAAAAAGTTCCTGAATGGACTGTAAAATCTCTTCATCTGAAACAGCTTCTAAAATGTTTTTTTTTTTTTAAGGTTGATTTATTGGGGGGGGAAGGAGCAGAGGGCGAGGGCGAGAGAATCCTCAAGCCGACTTCCCACTCAGCGCAGAGCCCAACTCAGAGCTCAATTAAGAACCCTGAAATCATGACATGAGTTAAAATCAAGAATTGGCTGCTTAACTGACTGAGCCACCCAGACACCCCTAAAAACCAACTAAGCCACCCAGGCACTGTCATTTATAAAGACAGTATTAATATTAATTCAAATGATACATTTTTGTTTATAGGTGCTAAAAACTATGGCTTGTATGGACTCTTCAAAGTCAATTTGAGTTTTAATTTTTAAAATTTGAGGATCATACCTAAGATTTGAAAAAAAAGATGGAATTAATCTTATCTAATTTACAGGCTTATTTATACATTTGCTGTGACTATCATCCAAAATGATAAATAATCTTAACATTGGTAATATTTTTATAGAACTTATCACTGTTTTGAGGGGAAAAAAATCTCTCTTTGATGCATTCTGTCTAAAGGACATTTAGATTTTGAAGATAAAATGTAACCTTCAAAGTCATAATAAATAGCAGTGAGAATAATACTACTACAATTCATTAAATATCTACCTTTTATGGAGTGTTTACTATGGGTCTAACGTTATTAAGTACATGGGCATTTATTATTTTTCATTTTAACTTCAGTATAGTTAGCATACAGTATTATATTAGTTTCAGGTGTCCAATACAGTGATTCAACACTCCCATACATCACCCAGTGCTCATCATGATAAATGGACTCTAATCCCCATCACCTATTTCACTCATCCCTCCACCCCTGTGCCCCTCTGGTAACTATCCGTTTGTTCTCTGTAGTTAAGAGTTTATATTTTGGTTTGTCTCTTTTTTCTTTGTTCATTTGTTTTATTTCTTAAATTACACATAAGAGTGAAACCATGTGGTATTTGTCTTTCTCTGACTGACCCATTTCACTTAGTATTATACTCTCTAGATACAAATGGCAAGATTTCATTCCTTTTTGTGGCTGAATAATATTCCATTATATATATATATATATATACACACACACACATACATATACACCCCACATCTTTTTTTATCTACTCATCTATTGATGGACTCTTGGGCTGCCTCCATAATTAGTACATGAGCATTTAATTTAATATTTACATATATGGTTTAACAACCACGAAAGATAAGTACCACTTCCTCATTTATCAGATAAGGAAACAGAGCCAAGGAAGTTTGTGACTTGCCCAGAGTTAAAAACTTCCAAATGACAGGGCTATGAGTAATTTTGATCTAAAGTCCTGTGCTCTTCACACAGTGTTATTAGCAGATTACATAAAGCTCTGGCACCTTTCATTTTCATATCCACTCTACCTTCCTACCTATCACAAGCTGTCTTTACTGGCTCATTCCTGGAAAGGGGGAAGAGATTAAAAGGAAGAGAGCTAGGTTGCTTCAGTTCGTTCATTCAACTGTGCCAGGATATGGAATGTGACCCCATCCCCATCATCCCACAATACTGTTTAATTCATAAGTCCAGAGTTGAGAGTAAAAGGCACTTCATGCTTCCACACTGCAAGTTCCCAGAAGTGCCAGCATTTGAGGTCAGCCCTACTACCACGAAACCTGAGAGAAGGTTGTCATCATAATTTTTTAAAGTCCATCCATTTCTTCAACTTTCTCATGAGCAAAGCCTTGATGGAGTGACGTGAAAGCCCCAAGGTGAAAGGGCAGGATGCGCATAGCCTTAGGAATAAGTTTAAAGTCTTTTCTATGTTGTGATGAGGCAACTTAGAAAATGAAATAATAGGATGTTCTAGTTGTCACCTGTCTCCTTTCTTGAACCAGGTTAAACCACACATTAGAGTATTTCTTGTGCTTCTGCCCAGTGTTCTGCGATGGTAATTTCTTTCTTTCTTTTTCTTTCTTTCTTTCTTTCTTTCTTTCTTTCTTTCTTTCTTTCTTTCTTTCTTTCTTTCTTTCTCTTTCTTTCTTTCTTCTTTCTTCTTTTTCTTTCTCTCTTTTTTTTAGATTTTATTTATTTATTCATGAGACACACACACACACACACAGAGTGAGAGAGAGAGACAGACAGACAGAGGCAGAGATACAGGCAGAGGGAGAAGCAGGCTCCATGCACCGGGAGCCCGACGTGGGACTCCATCCCGGGTCTCCAGGATCATGCCCTGGGCCTAAGGCAGGTGCTAAACCGCTGAGCCACCCCGGCTGCCCTCTTTTTGTTTGTTTGTTTGTTTGTTTGTTTTTTAAGATTTTATTTATTTCTCAGAGAGAGAGCACAAGCAGGGGGAACAACAGGCAGAGGGAGAACAGCCTGGGATCATGACTTGAGCCGAAGGCAGATGCCTAACTAACTGAGCTACCCAGGAGTCCCTAAAGATGTAATTTCTTTTTTTAATAAATTTTTATTTATTTATGATAGTCAGAGAGAGAGAGAGAGAGAGAGAGGCAGAGATACAGGCAGAGGGAGAAGCAGGCTCCATGCACCGGGAGCCCGACGTGGGATTCGATCCGGGGTCTCCAGGATCGCGCCCTGGGCCAGAGGCAGGCGCCAAACCGCTGCGCCAGCCAGGGATCCCTAAAGATGTAATTTCTAATCTAATCCATCCATTAGAGTTCACTGAAGGCATGGTAAGATACTACTAATGAGGTTCCCCTTAACTGGCTCCTTCAATACCAGAACTAACTTAAAAGGTCTCTGAAAGTCTCTTCAATTCTTTTTTTTTTTTTAGTCTCTTCAATTCTTAAGAAAACTTTTAGAAGGTTTCTTAAGGTTTAGAAGGTTTAGAGGGTTTCTTAAGGTTTCTTTTTTTGAAACAAAGTGGCAAACAAGTGCCTCAATGGGAAAAAATCATCTTGAAATAAGCTAACTCTGAATGATACCATTTTAAATACCCAATTGTAAGCCTCTGTTATTTTCAGACATCATCTCAACTAAGATATTTGCAGACAATGTCCATCCTGACTTCCTTTTTAAAAGAATCTGTAAACCAGGATCATAAAATCCAGAGCAATCTACACTTTAAACATCTAACCACAAGGTGGAGATCTAAAGCAAAGAGTAGTTTCATGGCTGGGCTCAACTGAGAATCCAGAGCTTCTGATCCAAGATTAGAAGTATTTGTGTTCTCAGATGGTGCAGAAATTGACATTATTGTTTTAAGCTAAAGAAAAAGACATTGCTTATCAGTGTTCTCTTATATAGATTAGAAGTGAGGGATCCCTGGGTGGCGCAGCGGTTTGGCGCCTGCCTTTGGCCCAGAGCGTGATCCTGGAGACCTGGGATCGAATCCCACATCGTGCTCCCGGTGCATGGAGCCTGTTTCTCCCTCTGCCTATGTCTCTGCCTCTCTTTCTCTCTCTGTGACTATCATAAATAAATAAAAATTAAAAAAAAAAAGAAGTGTATATGGCGTGCAAGTACTTCAGGAAGCTCTAAGCAAAACAATGTCATGCAGCAAAGTGGGAACATCGATTAGAAATCTCAAGCTTTAGATATAAAGTAAGGAGAATGCTATTGTTTTATTGCTTGACTGTGAATACATTTAACAAGGGCTAATGTGATTATTTTAGTCCAGATTTTGGAAGGCTGGTCCTGAAAACTAATTTTCAGTACCTTTAAACTCAACAGAAGTCTGAGATGTGGTTCTAAAGATTCCGCATTGTGAGTATGACTAAAATACTCCTCTAGTTTCATTTCATTTGTGGAGAGTGGTGGGACTAACTTGCCAAGTGAAGCTCTGGTGACAGCAGAAACTCCTCACCTCCCTTTCAGATGCATGGGTTTTATCAGTTTGCCCAATGATGCACCAAATGCACTTGCTTGATTCACAAATTATCTTCCAGGTCCGCTCATCTAGAAGTTTCACTATTTAAAAACTAATCTAATTTTCCTTTGATTACCTGTAGTGTGAACACTTATTTTTCCCCGTAGAAACAAACAAAAAACAATTGAAAGAGAAAATCTAAGCTACATAATAAATAGAAAATATGGTGTGATCTTTTCTGTTTCTTCTACTTCCACATGTTTTAACTTACTTTAGAGATCATGTAACAAGTATATTAACTAGTTCCACTGCAGCCAAAATTCTTGTCAGGGTAACTCCTTAAAATTCTGCTATTTTTTTTTTTTTATCATAATGAAAGAATCCATTTGTGGACATTGTTTTCCCTCCTAGCTTACTCAAGTACTAAGACCTTCAATCTTCCATTTATTAAAGGTGTTGATCACCTCACCTTAGAAAATTAAAAAGGAAGGCAATCACAAGCTCAAATATTGTTGCTTTCAGCTCTTAGGTGGGAATTTCCCCTCATTCCTCAGCAGCTGATTTATCTCTTTATCTCAGTCACCTGTCTATGTTACAACTAGTAGAGCAGAGTTCCAAGCTGTTTATTTAGATAAGCATCAAAGTTTGGGATGCTGATCTGTACTCAGGAGACCTTTGATCCTGTGCACCTTGATTTGGAAATCAAATTGGAACTCTAACAAGAAAGATTTGTCTCTTCCGCTACTTTCTGGTCTCAGCAAGGCCGGAAATACCAAGAGTCGGCTCCTTGGTAGTTTAGAACTTCCGCTTCCTGATCTGGAAGAGAGCAGAAGTGGAGACATATACAAACGTGAACCAAAAAATACAGTGACCTTTTGCAATCCACCACAATATCCAGGTCAAATTTTTTCAAATGTTGCCTGTTTACTCAACCAGTATAAGCTTCTGTGCCACCATTTCAAACCAAAACAAAGTCTGTGGAAGACTTTCAGGTCACCATGCACTGGTTGCTTTGCTGGGGATCCTGAAAAAGAGTGAGAAGCATTCTCCAGGTGTGGCATCTGGAAAGCCAATATGATGTGTGAGCCAGGTGATCAATTACCAGCTTAGATAGCAATAAAGGCTGCTCAGATCTCAGTTCCTCCAGGCAGTGGTTCTCAAACTTCATACACAGCCAAATGGCATGGAGGGCTGGTTAAAATGCAAATAACTGGCTCTATCCCACCCAGACCACGGTTTCTCATTCACTAATTTTGGGGCAGGGTCAGAGAATTTGAGTTTCCAGCATATCACCATAATGATGCTGATTCTGCTGATCTGGGGATCACAGTTGGAGAACCACTCCTTTAAGTGATTTTTGCCTGTGAAAATGGGGGAAATCCTTAAACCTTAGCAAATGCTGGGATTTCATTTTAAAGAGGAAGTGAGACATGAGCACTGGAGTTAGAATCAGCCATACTTGGGATTTGAATCTGGATCTGCCCAACACTGTGAGTCCTGGCAAATTGCCTAACTCTCTGAACCATATTTTCCTTATCTGTAAAATGGGGGAAATAATCATAACCTGTATCTGAGAACCAAATGAGATACTGAAAGTAAGGTGTCTGGTACGTGGTACTCTATAAATGGTTATTTTTACTTATTTATTTTATTTTTATTTAAAAAATTACATACACTCTTAAATAAACAAATACATCCAGATGTAAGCAGTAATTTCTGAGATCTAAGCACAGGAGAAACTTTGATCAGGATACAGTATGGGTTTGTACTGGATTTAGCTTCAATAAAAATAAATTGGTACAGTTTAAAGAACAACGTTGTTCTATTAAAATAAAAATTTCTCATAAGATTTCTGGTTCTCTCTTGAAAGTTCTCACTAATTCCCACTTTCTTTATTGCCATCTTAAAGCTCATTCTAACATTTACTTCTTTATTCTGTTTCTTGCTGATATATTTCTATACTGTGAAAGAAAGAAAGAAAGAAAGAAAGAAAGAAAGAAAGAAAGAAAGAAAGAAAGAAAGGAATTTTTTTTCTAATATGGAAAAATTCTACGGGCTCTAAACTCCTATACAGTGGAGTTAACCCTCTCCAGTTACCAAATCAGAGTCTGAACACAAGGGGATAATTAACAAAATGAAGAAAATTAAGTAAATTAACAACATATGTTAATAAACTAATCTAGGGACATTAAAATTAACTTCTACTGCCCAGTTTCCGTGTTAATGAGGCATCTGTGCACTTCCGTCAGAGTGATAGTATATTATATCCAAAAGCAAAGGGAGAGCTAGAGGGAAGTGGCCAGAAGCTCCCCACCACTTTCAATGACTAAAAATGGGCTTAACCCAAAGTTAGATTAAAAAAAAGAATCGCTCATGCATTTATTAAGCATATATTCATGGTAAACTTCCTGCGGTCTCTGTGTGACACTGGGAATATACTTAGGAGTAAAAGATATCCAGGTCTTCACCTCATGGAGGTTATAGTCTAGTTTGGAAAACAAACATTAATCAAATAAGCACATGAATACATAGAAAAAGAGAAACAGTGGTATGATTGGTATAATGGACAAAAAATATGGCCTACACAATACAGTGACAATGGGAAAGCCTATAGGAGCTATCACAGCCTGTGCAAAGTCATAAAGTAACAGGAGCATGATGGCACATCTGAAGGTATGAAAGGAAACCAAAGAGGCTGGAGGTGAGAGCTAAGGCTAAGTCAGGACCGTGAAGGGCTTTGTAGATTAGGCAAATAGGTCTTCATCCTAGGAACAGTGGGAAGCCACAAGACAGTTTTAATCAAGGGATTGGCATAGTCTAATTAGCATTTGTAGAAGATCACTTGGGGTTCAGTGTGCCAAACAGGTTAACAGATGTGGCGTCCTGGGGCTGAGGAGGCAACATCAATGGCAAAGAAGTAGTGGCAAGAGTCAGTGCAATTGGGGGTACTACCATTACAGTCCACGTGAGAGAGAAATGATGGTTGATCGGACTTTGTGGTGATAGAATAATTGTTATTCTTTGTAACTTTCTTTAGTGGTGCAAAGAAGGAAAAAATGTCATTTCTCCAGCAAGTCCAAGTATTAATATGCCTACAAGCATACAGATGGACCACATGATCATTCAAAGTCCCCTCCAACACCCTGACATGACTTAGATGAGGTTCTAACTCACACTGTCACACAACTAGTCTTATGAATGACATTTCATTTTGTTTCAGAGTTATTGAAAAGATTGCCTAATACCATTGCCTAGGTGCTTGAACTCACCATTTGCATTTCATCTTTTGTTTGGTAAAGGCTTATAATGTTTCAGGAAACCCTTGGAATAAATGCCCCCCAGAGGAAAAATTTAATTTGTTTCCTGGTTAGGCCACCAGTAAAGATTAATACACACTAGGTGAGAATGAGCTTCTGGAAAAATAGGGCTGACGGGCTTCCTTAGTAGGCCTTAGATGACAGAAGAGGAAGGAGTGTTGAAGCAGAGTGGAGAAAGAGGGAATGGGACACTAAAGACAAACGTTGCCTCCTTCCTCAGGTTTGCTGGGGCCAGCCTTATAAATGAGGAGCTATGGCAGGTTGTCACAGACAGTACGCTACCATTTTAAGTTGGTTTTACACAATACCCTCCCTCTATAGAGTATCAACCAGGAATGATGATGAATTCCAGAATGCATTTTTTATCGTGCCCTTCATTATTGGAAATGAACCCAGTAAAGGCAGAGAGATGTATCTGTGAACATAGACTTCTTGCCCATCACATCAGGAAACAACTACTTCTCCATTCTCAACCATTTTTGTGCAGAGGTCATGTCCCATGTTCCTACCTCTGGGGAAGGTAAAGAAAGCTCACAAACTGTGGCCATTCTTAGGGGCCAGACTATTTCCTCTTCCTCAGATAGGTCTGAGCCCTTACCCTCTGTCAAAAGACATACTTAAGACAAGACCACTGCTGTCTCTTCCTCTATTATTGCTATCAACTTATACTAGAATCTTTCCAGTCTCCTGCACACTGTTATTAAAGGGAGTTTTATTGCCAGTTGGTCTAAAAGAGGTTTTTGGAGCTGAAATCTTCTAAGGGAGTATATATAGATAGGATGAATAGGTGGCAACTTGAATCACATTTATCTGGAGTAATTCTGCAAAATGCCTGGGCTCTGACTCAAATCTACTAAATCAAAATCTACATTGTCATAAACATTCTTTTTTTTTCTTTTTTTAATTTAAATTCAATTTGCCAACATGTAGTATAACACCCAGTGCTCATCACATCAAGTGCCGTCCTTAATGACCGTCACCCAGTTACCCCTTCCCCCCACCCACCTCCCCTTCAGCAACCCTGTTTGCTTCCCAAAGTTAAGAGTCTCTCATGGTTTGTCTTTCTCTCTAATTTTTCCCCATTCTAAGTGATTCCTAGCACACTGATATTTAGGAACTACTGCTCTATGGCAACTATAATACAGCCCTCTATGGACACACCACTGTGTCCCAAACTAGTGAAAGGAAAGGGGTGGGTTACTGATAACCTCAGCTTTTCACACTAATATAGTAGCCTGAAGAGCCTTATTCATTAGGTCAGTCAAGTAAATTGGTCTGGAATTTTGCCTGAGACAAAAAGGTTGAGATCTTTCCTCTGAAATTCTTTTTAGAGAGAGGTTTGAGTAAAGGGAGAATGGTTATCATCTCATCTCCACATGAAGGAACCATCCCTCTAGTAGCATTTGAAAATGTAGGGGGTGGGGGAGGTCACATTATTGACTGGTGAGTGCTATGGGCACTTGGTGGTCCAAAGCCAGAGATGCTACACACCTTGCCTTTTGGGGGCCTCCCACACGGCAAAAAATTGAACTGCCCAAATGCCAGTAATTCCCAAGATTGAGAATCCTTCAGCTTTGATGCCCCTATCATGCTGAATGCAGATGTTCGATATTTGCCATAGAATCTTCCCTTTGGGGATGCCTGGGTGGCTCAGTGGTTGAGCATCTGCCTTCGCCTCAGGGCAGGATCCTGGAGTCCCGGGATCGAGTCCTGCATCAGGCTCCCTGCAGGGAGCCTGCTTCTCCCTCTGCCTATGTCTCTGCCTCTCTGTGTGTGTCTCTCATGAATAAATAAATTCAATCTTTAAAAAAAAAAAGAATCTTCCCTTTGTTCTATACATTGAATAGAGTGTATATATTTCCACGTTATTGAAGTGAGTGTACATAAAATACTCAGCATAGTGCTTGCCTTATTATAAGTAGCTCTAAGAGTTTCAGACTTATTATTTAATCAATGAAAATGAGTGGTTGAGGATTAGTGAATAGATTGTCCTTTCCTAGAGCTTGCTGATTTGAAAACAATCCAGAGTAAAAAAAAAAAAAAAAGAGAGAGAGAGAGAGAAAGAAAGAAAAAGAAAAAAACAATAGAAGAAGGTTGATATAACCTATGGTTAACTTATAAGGTCTGTGTTAACCCTTTTGGTTACCTTAAGAAAGCCCAGTTCTGTTAGACCACAATTTTCCATCACCTTCTCATCATCTTCAGTAACATTGTAGTATTCAATGGATATATGAAAGTTGGGAAAATAGAGTGCTTGCCATTAAAACAGTGTGCATCAATATTTGGCCTTAGCTTTCACTGCTGTTAACAGTAGTTTCTAAGATAAATTGAGCTTTCTATAAAAATAAATCGAGTGTTAGGAGTCATAATTCATACCAGACTCAGGAAAAAAGATCCTTGCTGAAAAAACACAGTTGAAATGGTATTCTTGCCAGAAGCCATATACCATTCTGCAATTTATTTCCTTTTTAGTGGAAGGAAGGACTTCAAAGCCGTAAGTATACACATATGCTACAAGTATGTCTAAAATCTAAATGTAGGAACCTCTGAACCAACATCCACATGACACAATTAGCAATTCTATCATTTATACCATGAGACAATATTGAAATGAGGAGATGTAGAGATTGAGAGATGACATAAAGTACCTAAGCAAAGAATAATGAGGTTTGGAAGACAGAGCTTTCTATAACTCCAAAGTCATCAATAACTTCCCACTCATCACCTTTAGGATATAATCCAAGTTTCTTTATATGTCCTGCAAGTTCCCAGTCTGACCCTTTGAAAACTAACAAATCGGTATGTATTTTGAGTAGTCATTTCTAAAGCAAAGAGAAGCATGGGGAGGCATAGTATAAAAAAGAAAAAGAGGGACGCCTGGGTGGCTCAGTGGTTGAGTGTCTGCCTTTGGCTCAGGGTGTGATCCTGGAGACTCAGGATCAAGTCCCACATCAGGCTTCCTGCAGGGAGCCCGCTTCTCCCTCTGCTTGTGTCTCTGCTTCTCTCTCTGTGTCTCTCGTGAATGAATAAATAAAATCTTTTAAAAAGAAAGAAAGAAAGAAAGAAAGAAAGAAAGAAAGAAAGAAAGAAAGAAAGAAGAAAGAAAGAAGAAAGAAGAAAGAAAGAAAGAAAGAAAGAAAGAAAGAAAGAAAGAAAGAAAGAAAAGAGACTTCCCTGAGAGATGGCGGAGGTGACATTCTAGTGTCCACTCTGCCACCAACCACATTCAAGTTACTTTTCATCATCTGTGAAACTAAGAGAAGCAAAGTGACAGGTGAAATCAGTAGGGGTCTAACAGTTTACCAATTCACTTGAATTTCTCCTTTATTGTCAGAATTGCTAGGCATGTCCAGAAAATTTATGAATGGTCTGTTTCACCTCTTGTTCTTTATCAACTGTGTCATGGATTAACATAAATTTAAGAAGTAACTGCTAAAAGTTTGAACACTGATATCTTTTTATTTTATTTATTTTTATTTTTTTAATATATTTTTTTAATTTTTATTTATTTATGATAATCACAGAGAGAGAGAGAGGCAGAGACACAGGCAGAGGGAGAAGCAGGCTCCAGCACCGGGAGCCCGACGTGGCATTCGATCCCGGGTCTCCAGGATCGCGCCCTGGGCAGGCGCTAAACCGCTGCGCCACCCAGGGATCCCAACTGATATATTTTTAAAGTTGTGAAAAGGCCTTTCTGATAGTGGAAGGCAAACAGTGAAACTCATGCTTATACTTATTTTGTTGCAATGTACAAGTTTTTTAAACTCCAAATTTAGTACTTTACCCATCTATTTCCCTTAATAGTCCTTTCAGAATGATCCTTTAAATTTTAACTAAGTTGAAAAAAAGATTGTTTTGGAAATATATCACACTGAGGCAATTCAAGTTTGTACTGATTCTAAATCGAAGGAAACCCTCCTTATAGCCATTCATCAAAGGATATTTTTGGTGTCTTTCACAGAGATATTAAGAATTTTTTTAGTATGGGAGTTCTCCAAAGGTTTTTCAAAATAAGCATGTTTCTAAAAGAAATCCAATAAAAGCAAAGATAGTGCGGTGGCGGCTGCTTAGAAAAGAAGCAAAAACCTCTCATAATTGGTTTATAAAGATTTCTTTTAAGAAGCCCATGGTGCTTAAATAAAATTCTAAAATAAGTATCAAGGTTTCAATACAATAACACAAATTAGTAGGCTATAAAAAACACAAATATAAAGTAGCCCAGAGTATGTAACAGTGTTTTACCACTAGCTATTCTAAATTTCATCCAAAACAATCCAGTCCCCAGAAATCTTATGCACTTCTAAAATCTTCCTTCTGCCAGAAACCAGCTCCTTGGGAGTCTCCTGATGGATTTCTGCCTGACATCTCCCCAGCCTGGCTTCCCTCCTGCCTAGCATCTTCTCCCTGTGTTCACAGAACAGCCCCAGGGTGCTGCTCACCACATGTGGTGGCACCCAGGCAAAATTCTTTGACTTGAGCAGTGATGCTCCCATTGACTGTACACATTGTCAAAGCACTGATGATGGAATTTCCAAGTATGTGGCGGAACTGCATTCTAGTGGAAAAGGAAAGAGACTGATTTCAAGTGTAATAACTAGGATTTGCACTCTTGGGGAAAAAAGCAGTAGTCAGAATCTCAACATCACTCAAACAGGTGCTATAGGACCCAGAAAAGTTTGTGTACTGTGAGAATGACAGAGACAAGATGTTACTTGTAAAAAAAAAAGAAGAAAGAAAGAAAAAGAAGAAAGAAAGAAAGAAAGAAAGAGAAAGAAGAAAGAAAGAAAAAAAGAAAAAAGAAAGAAAGAAAAAAAGAAAGAAAAAAAGAAATCTTGCCATTTGCAATGTTGTGGATGGAACTAGAGGATATGTTAAGTGAAATAAATCAATCAGAGAAAGACAATGATCATATGATCTCACTCATATGTGGAATTTAAGAAACAAAATAGAGGATCATAAGGGAAGAAAGGAAAAACTAAACAAGATGAAATCAGAGAGGGAGACAAGCCATAAGAGACTCTTAATCACAAGAAACAAACTGAAGGTCACTGGAGGGGAGGGGGGTCGGGAGGATGGGGTAACTGGGTGATGGGCATTAAGCAGGGCTCTTGATGTAGTGAGCACTGGGTGTTACATAAGGCTGATGAATCGCTGACCTCTACCTCTGAAACCAATAACACATTATATGTTAAATAATTGAATTTAAAGTTTAAAAAATAAGAAATAAAAATTAAAAAATAAGAACTGCCTCCTATAGAGATAAGGAGACTTCCATCTGGGCTGCTAGACTCAGGGAAACTGGCAAAGCCTGAAGCCCATCTGGATTTATATTAGAGGACAGGAAAACAAAACAGATGAGGGAAGGATAAAGCGTGAAGGATTCAAGAGAGCCTGTGTGACCTGAGTTCACATGACAGATTTTAGCAGGAGAGAAATTTAGGAGAGAAGATTTGAAGAGGTTCACTATGCTAAGGATGAGACCTCTCCCAGAATGTTTTGGGAAACATTATAATAAATATTTCCTTTCTCTTTAATTAACTTTCATTGTCTGGTTGATGTTGTTTTGAATGTGCAAGGGATCTATTAATCCCTCAGGCATAACTAGAAGTCAGTCTTTCCAAAATGAGGATCTGATCATGTCACTCCACTCCTGAAAGTCCTCTGAAAGTTCCTAATCACTCTGCTTAGCACTGCATGATCTGGTCTCTATGTGGGTTCAGTCACATCTCCTCCCATTACCCAAAATCTATGCTCCAGCCACATTTAAAATGGATTATTCCCAAAATGTACTGTTATGATAGTGTGCCTTATAATAAGAAATACATATTTGGTCTTTCTCTTGTGCCTGGTGCAAAATTCCTAAAACCATTTTAAGTTCCCTAAGTGTTGACAGAGGTAAAGATGTCTTTGTTAATAAGATGACTTTTATTAACCTAAGTTTGTGGGCTGGCTGCCTGGGAACCACTCTGTGAATAGAGGATTGGAATTTGCGGTTCCACCTTTGGGGAGAGGAAAGGAGCTGAAAGTTGAGTCAGTCACCAATGGCCAATGATTTAATTAGTCATGTTTATGCAATGAAGCCTCCACAAAATTCCAAAAGGACAGACTTCGGAGAGCTTCAGGCTGGTGATGATTTGGAAGTGTGGAGAGAGTTGCTTGCTTAGAGACACAGAAGCTCTGCATACCTTCCCATATATCTTGCCCTATGAATCTCTTCCATCTGGCTGTTCCTGAATTGTACTCTTTTAGAACAAACTGGTGATCTAGTAAGTAGAATGTTTCTCTGAGCTGTGGAAGCCACTTTAGCAAATGAATCAAACACTAGGAGGGAGTTGTGGGAGCCTCTGATCTTTAGACAGTTAGTCAGAAGCACAGGTAACAAGCTGACTTTGTGACGGGTGGCTACAGTGACGAGGCAGTCTCTAGGTAGATAGTGTTCGAATTGAGTTGAATTGTAAGATACCCAGCTGCTGTCAGAGAATCACTCAGTGGTGTGAAAACACACACACACACACACAATGATCTCATAGGTCTTCAGATGTTCACACTTGCTTCTGTCCCCTCAGCTTGAAATGCATCCTTCCCCTCTTCATCCACCTCTACAAGTATTTGCTGAGCAGCTATTATGTATTAAGTACTGTTCAAAGCACTGAGTGACCAAAACAGTGAGCAACAACTGCTACAACTACAATAGCAAAGCAGTGAACAAAACACACAAAAAGCTGCTACCTACTTGCATATTGCCTTGGGTGACTCTTCATGCCATTCAAAACGTACTCTAATATCAATAGAATGCAGTGTGTAGACTTTGTTTGAATCTCAAAAAAAAAAAAAAGAAAAATTAAAACAAATGAACTTTGAATCTAACTGGATATTTGAAAACATTAAGAAATAATAATTACTGATTTTTAGGTAAGATATTGGTATCATAGTTATAGTATTTTTTAAATAAAAACAAGAATCCTTACCTTTTGGAGATATATACCAAAATATTTATGGAGGCAATAATATGAAGTCTGGAATTGGATTCAAAATAGTCCATTGAGGCTTTGGGGGCAGTAAGGAGAGTACAGATGAAACAAAACTGCCATTTGTATTGGGGATCCCTGGGTGGCTCGGTGGTTTTGGCACCTGTCTTCGGCCCAGGGCATGATCCTGGAGACCCAGGATCAAGTCCCACACCGGGCTCCTTGCATGGAGCCTGCTTCTCCCTCTGCCTGTGTCTCTGCCTCTCTCTCTGTGTCTCTCATGAATAAATAAATAAAATCTTTAAAAGAAAAAAAAACTGCCATTTGTAAATAATTATCAGATCATCTCTCTACTTTTGTATATATTTGAAAATTTCCATCATACAAAGTTTCTAAAAAAGAAAAAAAAAGTAAAGATGCATTGGACTTCCTGCCTCCCTACAAGCTTCCCCTGGGGCTCCAAACCTTGCTCTATTTCTTGAAAGCCAAGGGCCCCTCTTGCTCTCCCAGCTGCTTGTCTCCCCTTATCATTACACCATTTCATGATTGTCATTTCATGTATCACTCCCAGTTGAGGGCAGGGACTGTCTGTGTCTTTCTAATCATTCTCTCATCAGTTCCAGCTATAATGCCTGGCAAAAAAATAGACACTGGGTATTACCTCTGCAAATGAAAAGTGATGTTCTTTATTCATGAGAGACACAGAGAGAGGCAGAGACAGGCAGAGGGAGAAGCAGGCTTCCTGCAAGGAGCCTAATGCAGGACTCGATCCCAGGACCCTAGGATCACAACCTGAGCCAAAGGCAGATGCTCAACCACTGAGCCAACCAGGTGCCCCTATAATAATCAGATTTTAATGAAGATGACATTGGTTTCAAGGGAACAGAAACTTGGTAGCTGTCTTCTGTACTACAGAAAATTTTCTGGCAGATGTGATTCCATTCACTCCACACATATTTTTGAGTCCCCCAATGTATGAAAGCTACTGGGCTGGGGACCCTATACTCCCTGTTAACAATGGTCTTTTTTCTTTGGAGTACCCATGAAAGACTAGGGGAAGATGTGGGCATGCCCCGGCACATATGTGCACACACACAGTTACTTTCTCATTGTTGGTCCTTTCAGGATCTAGTTGAAGCAAACAAACAAGTTAGTATCCCTGTAGCAGTATCTAGCACTTCTGTTAGCTTGTTTTCTGTACTGTTTTGATGAGCAACATAAGATTCTCTGTAATTTAAAAATGATTGCTAGCCCTCTTCAATAAAAAGTGTTAGCTGTAAATAAAAACAACTTTTTTTTTACTCTGAGACTTATTTTCTTCCTAAAATAATTAAGAGAGAAGATATATATGCAAATTATTTATTCTACTAATAATATGAAACTTGCTAAGTCCTACAGGTCTCTGTAAGTCAGAAGCAACATGAGTCTCTGATACCCAACCTTTCCCAATTCCAAATTAAGTACAAATAATAAAATCAGTGTAATGATAAGGTAAGATGGAAAATACACTCTAGTTTTGAGATATTCCTCTCTTCTGGGGAGATTACTTGGCTCAATTTGAGTAAAACTACATCATCTGCCAAGGAAAATTCATGTCAAATAGAGTATTTTCAAAGAATATACATTTAATGAATATACATTTAACTTTTACTGTATCTTTGTTAAGTGCCTGAGGTGTCTCAACATTTCAAAACCTGTGATTGGGATGCCTGGGTGGCCCAGTGGTTGAGCATCTGCCTTTGGCTCAAGTCATGATTCTGGGGTCCTAGGAGTGAGTCTCACATAGGGCTCCCCTTAGGGACCCTGCTTCTCTCTCTACCTGTGTCTCTGTCTCTCTCATGAATAAATAAATAAAATCTTAAAAAAAAAAACCTGTGATAATCCTTCTAATGATGGCACAGTCTGATAGCCAAAGATAATTCTTTTTTTATTTAAAATTTTTAAAAATTATTATATTTTTAATTTTTTAGAGAGAAAGAGTGCAAGGGGAAGGCAAGGAGGAATAGAGGGAAAAGAGGAGAGGTAATCTAGAAGGCTCCATGCTTAGCATGGACCCAGGGCACCAGGCTCAGCTTCACAACCCTGAGGTTATGACCTAAGCCCAAATCAAGAGTCAGTCCCTTAACCGACAGAGCCACTCAGGTGCCCCCAGAGATTTTCTTAATACAATTAATTCCATCAATTCTAAGATAAAATACACTTTGCAATTAATAGTGCACAGAGCGTTACAAAACAGAAACCAGGATCACTGTTGCAAATTCTCTAATATGACTCTACTAAGTAGGGCCAACTTATCATGATTGACACCATCATGGGACTGCACAGGGCATGCACCTCCAAGAAGCTGACCACATTTTAACTGAATGAACAAGTGAATGAATCTCATAAGTTTGGACTGATGAAGCAGGTTCAAATATTAAAAGTCTATGTTATAGAAGAATATACATCATATAGTTATTATTCTAAGAATATACTGAAGCCAAAAAATTACATCTTGATAAAAGATTGTAGAGAAACTCCTTTAATAATAGCCAAAATATTATTTTGACCAATTATCTGAATATAAATAATATTTTTAAGTGTTCAAGTATGTGTTTAAAATATTTATATATTAATTTATGGTAGTAAATTTCATTACTTACAAAGAAATATTTATTAAACCAGGAGAAGTACCTACCTATTCCTGACTTTCAATGTTTTCTAGTATGGAGGACAGCACTCAGTTGCTAACACCAGAAACCTGGTTTGGATTCTATTTTGGATTCTCCCTTTCTCCTAGTCTCATCGACCTGATTACCAACATGCTTTTTGTCTATGATCTAACTTTTCCTCGTCTGCTTAAGAAACTCCCACTTTCCCTCACAATTTACAATTCTGTGTAGCCTAACCTGATTCTCCCAACCAGACTTAGATCTTCCTAACATCTCATATATACCTCAATTTCTATTATAGCATTTTCTTACAGTTTCATTATTTGAACACATCCATCCCTGAAGTATGTGGTGGATCAAAGTCAATTGATGGGGCAAACCAATGTCCACAAGAGGGAGCCATAAATCAGGAATCAGAGATCAGAAACCAGCCCTAGAATCAAGGGGTCAGGTTAACATGGTACCTAGAAGACAAGCAAAGATGTAGGAAATGGAGATGAGTACAGAAATAAGAGCAAGTTAGTCAAATGAAGAGGGTCCAGAAAGATTGCCGCAAACATTGGTGGGTCAGAGGATGACATATACCTGAGAGAGTTATGGCGAATGTTAAACTGTTTAACAGAACCAAGTCAAGGCAATCCTTGGGAATGTTCTGTTTATGCACCAAATGAATGATGAGCTATTGGTAGTCTGAGTTCCTCTCCCAGGTAAGTGGGAACCAGGGCTTTGGTTCATCTGGGATTTCAAAACTGGAGGATATGAAAAAGTCTATGGGTGAGCTGGTTGCTGTGGGGTGGGAGTAGAAGGTAACTGAATCTATGGCTCAGGTCTCAAGAAAGAGGTAGAAGGAGCCAAGGAAACTTGCAAGTACTCATTTGTTTACTCAGTAAATATGCATTAAGTGCCTTATGTATGCCAAGTACTGTGCCAGTATCTTAGCCTGAGCTGCCACAGCCAAATACCATAGACTGGGTGGCTTAAACAGCAGTCATTTCTTTCTTCCAGTCCTGGAGACTGGAAGTCCAATATCAAAGTGCTAGCAGGGTTGGTATCTCACGAGAACTCTCTCCTTGGGCTACAGATGTGCACCTTCTCATTCTACCTTTATAGGTCCTCTCTTCAGTTTTTCCGTTGTTTGGCAGGTGGAAAGAGCCAAAGCAAGCTCTCTGGTATCTCTTTTTATATGGGCACTAATTCCATCATGAGGGCCCCACCCTCATGCCCTCATCTAAATCCATTTATCTGCCAAAGCTCCCATCTCCAACTTCCATCACATTGGGAGTTAGTGCTTCAACATATGAATTTGGAGGGGGAGGACACAAAGTCCACAGCAGCCAGTGGGGCTTTGACATTTATGATGGAGCAGATCCTTTACAAGTACAAGTGACAAAATGCAACAGAGAGGAAAAACAAAGTTTTAAGGAGAATGTATTTCAGAGGTTGCTAATGTAGCCATCAAGTTTAAGGAAATCGTAGAAGACAAGAATGGGACTCAAACCAGGGTCAGAAGCAAAGAAGACATGAAGTAATAAGAAGAGTCAGAGGAGTTAAGGACGGCAGCCTGGGAAGATGTGCAGAGGTAGCAGCATATGGGCTGGGGTTTATCTTGTGGTTCCTTGTGGTGGGTGAACCCAAGGGGAGGGCAGGTGAGGTATTGAACCTGTTCAGAAATGAGGGAAGGGGTCTGAGATTCAAGCTCCCCTTCAGGCTTGTAGCAAGCACGCAGCAGTCAAGAAACATTTGTGGAGTAACTTAATACAACTGTCCTGCTTTTAAAATTGATTTGATTAGTCTGACCCACGAGGAGTACTTTTTTAAGCCAACAATTCTCATAAACTTCTGCCCAGCTGCCCAATTTCTAGATAATCTAGTGCCTTTTCTTCTTTCTACCACCTTACTTTCCCCTCCTGTTCCTCCCGACTCTCCCTGAACATAAAGAGCTTTTTGCATCTTATAAACCAAAGAACAGAAAGGAATGAAGCTGAGCAATCAAGTCAGATACTTTTGGGGAAATAGCAAAAGATTTGAAGCAGAAACGATTGCTGTTGGTGATTCTCATTTGGCCTTGGAAGCCCTCCATCTGGATCAGGGGCATGGCAAAAATCCACTAACCCCCATTTCATTTTACCAGTCGAGCAAACACCCAGGTGGCTTACAGTTCACAGCTCAATAAATGCTATTTGGGTTCTTGTTGAAGCCTGGTTGGGGATGTTATGTAAGAGAGGAAGAAGCCTACAGGCACAGCAAGGCCACTGGATGCTTTGCTGCACGTATTGTCTTCCCACTGTTTGCCTTGCCAACGTGGGTGTGGGTGTGCACGTGGTCCTTCCCGGAGGAGCTGCTTGCACTGGGCGTCCTTGGCTGTGTTGCTGGGAATCTGTCCGCAGATTCTCCTCACCCCTTGGGGGGTGGGGGGGAGTGGTTGGGGAGAAATAGCAGGAGGAAGTTCAACCAGGGTCAAGGAGGCTTGTTTTCTCTTCCTCATCAATGGATTTACTCTATAAACTGATTTGTGCTGCCAAAGAAAAGGAAATCCTCATTGTCTTTCACACTCGAGCTTCCCTAACGTAAGCATTATCTCAGGAGTAGTGATTTTGGTCCCAAACCTATTTCAGACACGCACGTTTCATTTGTTTTTTCCTGGAATGATGATGAGATCAAGGCCTGTATCTATGAAAGAGTGTGTGAGAGTTTCTGGAAGTATATAAGGATTGATGGCAGTGGTGTAAAGCCCTTTCACACCTTTTCATTTCTGTTATTCTCTAAAGATATTAAACCTGTTGCCTGAAACCCTCACAGAAAGGATTTAGTGATAAAACTCTCCGAATACCTAAGTGTTAGAAAGCCCTAGTTCATGATCTTGCCTGAGTCTAGTAATATCCAATTCCTTAAATTTTGATATTAAAAATAAGCCTTCCTAAAGTTGCAGTAAACCTTTATATATTTCTTTAGATAATTGAAAAATAGTGTCTAAAGAGAAACTAGCCATAGAAGTCCTAAAGTTTTTAAATAATAGGGTGAAAATGGCCTTAAAGATCAATGAAATCATCAATACAGTCCTGTCACTTTGCAGATGAGGGAAGCTAAGGTTACTCGAATGACTCGATTGGCACATGGTGACAAAACTCAAGAGTGGAGAAATGGCACAGGAGAGGTCTTCTATTCCTCAAAGTCCAAGGCTGTGCTACAGAAAATTCTATTCCACAGTACATTTAAGAATACATGTTTTGTATTAAAATTCCAAACTACTATGAAGATTGAAGGCCATGTCTCCACGTATTTCCTTGAACATTTCCAAACAGGCTTTTTTTTTTTTTTTTTTTCAGTTTTTGCTCTGCATGTGGACTTTATTCTTAACTCAAAAGCTTAGCATAAAAGCAAGTCTTTGGAATTTTTTTTAAAAGATGGAGAATTTCCTCTGCATCTTAGACCTTAGAGCTTCCTCAGACCTTATTTCATTCTAGCTAGTTTAATTTTACTTTTTAAAAACTCCTTTATTTTCATTTGACTAAAAAAGTGTGTTTATCCCTTACCTCCTTGCCACTTGAAATCCTTGTCTTACTTAGCCATAAAAAGTCCAAATACAATTTAACACCTAACAAGAAAAGAGGTGTAATGGGGAAATGACAATTTTGCTAAATTGAGCAGTATTTCTTAGAAAATCATAGGGAAGTGAATTCTCTGTGAGCTCTACAGCTGTTAGCACTGAATGATAACCACCACCTTCTCTAAACTCTACCATCAAGGTATCAAATCCCAATATCCTCTAAGGTCAGGTACGGTCATCCCCTTAGAGATTTGAAGATAGCAGATATACATCAATTAAATTAGAAAGGAAAGATTATTAGAGTGAAGATTTTATTTCTCCAGGCTGACTGCACTTCTAAAGAATGAATATTAAATGAAAATTAATAAAGAATTTTAATTCAAATCTATTTAGTATTCTTGAGAAATTCATCAAAAATAACCACTGACATGTCATTATCCAACAAGTTCAAAGTACTTCCTACTTGGTAAAAGAAGAGGCTTCATGTTCTATATAATCATGCTGTCATAAGAATAAAAAAACCACTTTGATTTGACAGAAAGTATTTTTCTCCCCCAGGAATGAAAAGGAGGGGAAAACCCACATTGCTGAGTGCAAAAATAATTATAGTAGTATCAGTATTAAAGTTAGCTACAGGCAATATTAATATATACTTTATGTCCAAGGAAAGCAGTATCAATGAAATTGCTATAATGGATGAATAATAATTTTTGCACTATAACCATGTATTTTGCCAAAATACTTCCCTTATGTAACAGAAAAGTGAGTAAGTTTAAAAACAGTGACTCATGACCACCTGCTACTTCTAAAAGTCCAGGGATATGAATACCTATTATTCAGAGGCTAGTAATGCCCTGTAGATCTCTCTTTTTATTCTCTACCTTTGTCAGCCAACTCACTTTACGGCTATTAAGTCCACAAAGCTTCTGAATCCTCTCCAGCCCATCTCATAACAAAAGTTGACCACCTGACATGCAGGTCTGGTTCTGTGAAAATACATTAATCCCACCCTAAAACCATGATAACCTGAGTCAACAGTGAACACATTAGTGAAATACAATTGCTGGTTTATGGTGTTATTCCAGTTAGCCACTGAGCATGAGGCATCTTCTAGTTCTTCCATTGTTTAAAGATTCATTCAATTTGTCAGCAAGCTGAGTGGACATAAAAGACGAGGCAATGAAATCATGAGTTGATCTAGCCACTAAAATAACTCCTATTATTAAAAAAACTTAATATTAATTCAATTTTTATTTAATAAATTATATCTAGATGGAGACTTTGAGCTATAACAAGTAACAATCTACAAACTACAAAAATTACTAAAATGCTTTATATCATTTTTATTGACCTATGGGACAGCCTAGAATCCTTGAGAGAAAATTAAAACCCCTAAATGGATAAAAACAAATTTATACCACTACTACTACCACTGTAAGAAATGTCATGCATACATTTTTTTTCCAAAACAAAATTAAACTGAAGACTAGGATAGCTGATCTAGAAGAGACCCTAAAAAGTATCTCCCTTTGACAGAGGGGAAAACAGAGGTCTAGCGAGGTTAAGTGATACAGTGGTAAACACAGCTCACTGGCTGGTGTGTGAATAAACTGGAAATAGGTGGAAGGTCATGACTCTCTTCTCTGTTCTTCCCATGTAGGACAGAGTTCACTATCATCCCTGTGCCTCCCCTTTTAAGATCCTCTCTTAGTATCCACTTGTTTCAAGTGCCTAATCTATGTGCTATCCCTAAAGAGTCCGAATTTCTCAGTTAACTATTACGTTTGGAAAACAATCTCCTAAGCCAGCATGTAGTCTTAAATCACGCTGTGTTCCATGGCACATGCATAGATGCTGCCCAACAAAAGAGCTCTCTGATCAAACAGGTTTGGGAAATTCGAAGATAAACCAAGGTTTCTTTTCTATAAGATTGTTTCAGGTCTTTAATATGTTGATGTGCTTCATGAATCTTAAGATGTGTATATCCCAACTTTACTTGATATGATTTTTTAAAATTTTTTTTTATATAGAGCATATGTCACAGACACTGTGATAAAATGAAACATAATTTCGGAAACACTGTGACATAAGCTAATTCCTAATGAGCTTAGCTCAGATGTGTCTTTTTTCAGAAATGTAGATACTTCTTTTATAATTACAAATGAAATGATTACTTTGAAAACTTGCAAATGACAGGTGGAAAATTAAACTGACCTCTATTTATACTAGCCAAAGATTAGGAGATATCCAGAGGGGTGCCTGGGTGGCTCAGTCAGTTAAGCATCTGCCTTGGGCTCAGGTCCCAATCCCAGGATCCTGGGATCTAGGCCTGTGTTGCACCCCCCTGCTCGGTGGGGAGTCTGCTTCTCCCTCCTCCTCTTTCCCTTCCTCCTGCTCATGTGCCCATTCTCTCTCAAATAAATAAATAAACTTTTTTTTTAAAAAAAAAAAAGAAGATATTGAGTATTTGCATTTCAAAATTGCCTTTTGGAAGATTGTAAAGCCTTTAAGATGTGAAGGCATTATAATTTAAGATGGCCTTTCGTGTACTGTGAATAGATGCTCTACCAGTTAACATCCAATGACTTCACATATGTATCTGCTTCATTGTAAAGCGGATCCTAATAATAGAGGTGCCATCTATTGAGCACTGCATGCCAGGCTCCACTACACACTTTACATTATTCACAACAGCCCTTACGGTGGAGCCTTTTATCATTCAAACCAAAATCGTCTAGTTTTCAGGCCTATGCTATTAACCTCACTATGGCACTCCTTCCTCATCCATCCTAATTAGCAAAGCTCTCACAATTCAAACATAAACCGTGCTTTTTCCTTCATACTACAGCTCCAGAAAGTCCCAGAATTTTTTCAGCCAGGATTCTGTCTATATTTCAGAACTATTCCTCTCACCTTATATGGGAGCTTCTTTAGAGTAGGCACTTTGATTTCTGCAATGGATAATGTCACAAATTCAGCAGGCACAAGGGATACAATCGAACTAATTCTACTTCCAAAGGGGCTCAGAACCATTCATTGGCTAATGGTGACCCCATTAGTTCACTGCAGTTACTGCCTCTTCTTTGAGTCCAGTGCTACTCAAAAGGTGGTCCAAGGACCCCTGCCATTCCCCAAATTATTTATAATGAGTCTGTGATGAGGAGTTTGTTCCAGAAAGGAAATCAATTGCCTCACTCAGCACGCTATTTTGAGTGCAGTTGACATTTTTTTTCAATGCAAGAGCCTTTTGATAAAGAAAGTAGTGTGCAGATTTACACTCTGGTGCAACCTCTAGGTCACTGCAGATGGCTATGAACAGTTCACAGGGGGCGGGGGGATCCCTGTGCACCACTTCTCCAATCCACCGGTGAGGCATTATTTCCTCATGAGCCTGAGGTCTAGGTGATAAAATAGGAAGAATGTGGACTTTGGAATCATGCAGTCTGGGTTCTCCATGATAATTCTGTTGCTTACTTGCTATGTATGATGGGAAAACTTATGTAAACTCTTTGAGTCTCAGTTTTCTCATCTGCAAAATGGAGGAATTAATTGCTATTTCACAGGTTGGTTCTAAAGATCAAATCAGACAATATTTTTAAAGTGCATAATGATATATAGATCGTTTATTTGTTAATAGGTTAATAAACCTCAGTCCCTTTCTGCTTCTGCCACATGTCTTCCAATACATGACATAGTATTTTTCATTGAGTTAAGGGTTTGTTTGTTTGTTTGTTTTTGAGATTTTAATCTGAGGTTTTTTTTTTTAATTGCAGTTTTGGACAACAGTAAAGCCGAAGGAGAAGGCAAGGAAGTATAGTGATGTTAGGAAGAACACAGACCCTTAAAAAAAACATAATTCTTAAATTCACACAGAATAAAAAATCATTTATTTTACTTCTTGTGCTAGATATTCTAGAGAAAGAAAGAAGTTAAGGATTAGGGAGAAATGTTATCCTAGCTTTGATGTTTCCCAAAAAGATTCCATGAATATATATATATATGTGAGTGTGTGTATAGTATATATATATATATATATATATATATATATATATATATAGTGTGTGTGTGTGTATGTGTGTGTGTGTGTGTATATATATATACAGATGGCTATGAACCATTTGTGTGTGTGTGTATATATATATATATATATATATAACAAAGTCTCTGGTTATTCCAAAGAATTATTCCTTATTGCTTTGCTCCAGTTTATTGCCTAATAGTATCATATTAAATATATTTGGAAAGGGATGGGAGCTTATGATTTCCCAAAGTTAATCAGTATTCACCATGCTTTTAAAAAAAATTTAAATAGGCTCTAAAAAGAATAAAATAAGCATTAAAGTACACTTGAGTAGCAGAGTTCTTGCTGGATTCTCCTGGTGGCCTCCTTCTGTAATTGGCATGTTATTAGGCCAGGCTTGACTCACACATCTGTTATTGCTAATGAACCTGAGGAGAATCTTTGGAAAAGCATAGCACATTCTTTCACATTTGAATAGCTATGGCAGGAGGAGGCTGAATAAACCTACTGGAAGGAGTTTTCAGATGACCCAGAGTTTGACTTTATGACATGGGCAATTATAGTTAATCCTGAACAACACCTGTTTGAACTGTGCAGGTCCATTTACATGTGGATTTATTTTGATAAATACAATATAATACTGTAAGTGTATTTTCTCTTCCTTAATATTTTTTTAATAACACTTTCTACTCTCCAGCTTACTTTAATGTAAGAATGTAGTATATAATACATACAGTACACAAAATATGTGTTGGCCGACTGCTTCTGTTAGTCCATAAGGCTTCTGGTCAACAATAGGTTATCTGCAGTTAAGTTCTGGGGATTTATATACAAGTTATACATGGATTTTTGACTGCATGGGGTCACTTCTGCACCCTTAACCCCCCCTCTCATTCAAGGGTCAACTGTAACATTTTGCTTTACTTGTAGCTATTGCTTATTTGAAAGTTTGCTTAAGTTATGTGATTTCATATTAGGACAGTATTTCCAATAGGTTCTCAGAATTTATCACTGAATGTATTCATTACAGAGTGTTTCTGCGTACCACTGTGTACTTCAATAGAAATAGTAATAACAGGAGATCCCTGGGTGGCTCAGTGGTTTAGCGCCTGCCTTTGGGCCAGGGCATGTATGGTCCTGGAGTCCCGGGATCGAGTCCCACGTCGGGCTTCTGGCATGGAGCCTGCTTCTCCCAGTGCCTATGTCTCTGCTTCTCCCTTTCTCTCTCTCTCTCTGTGTCTATCATGAATATATAAATTAAAAAAATCTTTTTAAAAAAAGAAATAGTAATAACAGCATTTTCAGGTATCTAATCTTAAAGGAAAGTGTAGTTTAAATAAAAATGAAAATAGAGAATATGAACTTTTATCATTTCACTCAATGAATGCCTATAATTTTAATTTAAAAAATTCAATCTAATTCTAAATGCATCTGTTCAGCACAGTGAGGATAGACAAATACAGTAAGAGTAGACCTCTCTCAATGTGCTTGCAACAATTCTACCTAACATGTCTCTAGAAATATATTCTCAATCAGTAGAGATGAGATATCATAAATTATTTACTTGACTGAGAAAAATCTTTTACCTACCATTCCATATAGCTTGAGTGAATCCGTTGTTATGGCACGGTTTCCTCACTTATTAAAAGGGGGGCCAAATAAACCGCTTTCATGTGCTCTCCATTTCTCTGTTTTGAGATTTCTCCGCAGAAATTTTAAACTCCCCAGGTGCCCACATTACACATAAAAGGCACAGTAGATGAATCAGCATTCATCCTATTACCCCAGACATTATTGACTTTTGCCTCAATTATCTAAAACTTCAGAAAAAAAATGGTATCTTTTTCAATTACCTAAACGGTTGCCTCAATTTCTCCCATGAACTTTGTAGTAATCTATGTATAGTTCCATAACCTTTGTAGTAATCTATAGATAGTTCCATAACCTTTAGAGCCCCTCAGTTGAGACTGTGTTTTGAAAATCATTTTAATGAGACTCTACTGCTGAATACTTCTTCATTCCAGTCTGTGAAGAGAGCACTAACCTTCATCCCTGAAGAGCTGTGACAATGTAAGCATAAAATATTTATGTACCATTTTATCAGACAGACAAGCACAAATAAAAATTGTTAGAATGTGCTAACTTGCAACCGTGGCCATAACAATAGAAATGTGAGGAAAACAAACTTGTCAGGAGCTTATGGCCATGTTTTCATAGGGGAGGAGGAACACAGAGAGGATGTACTTCTCTTCATTTATCTTGAGCAAATGTTTGCTTTGGTCTATTTTTGCTTTCTCTCCCACTTCCTACTAAACAAGCCACACTAGAATCAGTCATGTCAATATTTAAGGGACTCATTTAGCAGCTGCATTGTCTCCACTTCCTGTAATCACTGAACACTAATGTGTAGCTGTTTTCCACTTTCAAAATAAGTTTAAAACATAGTTATCCCCGTCCCTACACCCTACCCTCTTCCCACAACCAACCTCTACATTTCAAATCAAACGTCGGTTCATCGGTTCTGGAATTCTGCTTTGTCTGGGTTTCAAACTGTGTGCTTTAAAGATGCTGGAGGAAAGATATAATATTAATCCATTAATTCAACCTACTGACATTCTGACTCAGAATTCTCTAGTGATCAGCCCTGGGCATCTACATTTTCTTGTACTTTTGATAATTTCCTTTCCTTATTTAGAAGCCTTATTAGTTAGATATTGAATATTCTGGATTGACTCTGACTTTCTTATCATTTCTTCCTTATTGTTCTCCTTTTCAGGGTATGCTTCAATATTTATCTCCCAGCTTGTCCAGTCATTTTCATTTTCCATCATATTTTTAATTTCCAGGATCATGTTTATATTCTCTTCATTTTTCTCTTTTCATTATGTCACCTTCTTTTTCTTTTAAATACGTGCAACATTTCTTTTCTCTCTAAGGATATTAAAACTATAGTTCCCATGAAGTTTTTTCATTCTCCTTGCACGATCTCCAGTGCCTGAGGTTTTGTTTTGTTTTCTCTTTGTTATGGGGTCTATCTTGGATATTAGAAGCTTTCTTTAAATATCTGAAGATCCGGGACGCCTGGGTGGCTCAGTGGTTGAGCGCCTCCCTTCGGCCCAAGGCGTGATCCTGGAGTCCTAGGATTGAGTCCTACATCGGGCTCCCTGCATGGAGCCTGCTTCTCCCTCTGCCTGTGTTTCTGCCTCTCTCTGTGTTTCTCATGAATAAATAAATTAAATCTTAAAATAAATAAATAAATAAATAAATAAATAAATAAATAAATATCTGGAGATCCTTAGTTGTCCATGAATATTTAATATTGAAGCTTTATGAAGCTGACTGGAAGCCAGAGCCAGGAGTTAGTAAGGTGAGAGACATGCTTGGGACACAAAATGTAAAGGAGTGCACAGGTACCCAGAATTGGGCAACTGCAATGCCAGGGCTGTGTGCATACTGAGTAGAGTAAGTCCTCAGGTTTTGCACTCTGGGCTTTCTCTAGCTTTACCTTGCTGGAAGCTCCGTGGACATGAGTGGGGCTTGGAGAGGTTCAGAGTGTGGGAGAGTCACAGGGGACTCAATCACCTGTGTACCCAGGGCCCCAAATGTCCATAACTCAAGATGTTTCCTCTGAGGAAATCTAGGTTCTCCAGTGAAGGATCCTCAGCCTGTCTAAAGAAAAATGAGCCTGACTGTCATTCTGGAGCTATATGGGGGAAAAGGCGCTGAGGCTCACCATTCCACATGCAGACTTTCAACACTCCCTGTTTTCAGCTGAGCATTCCACTCTTCTTCTTCCAGGGCCCCAAGTCCTAAACCTCTTTGGCTCAGTTTCTCTGGGCAACTAACCTCCCCTGGGGGGTGGAAGATATATAGTGAGTCATCTGACTGTGATGGGTGAGCACAGGAAGGTGGGAAAACTTAATATTCCTTGCCCAGACTTTCCAACAATCTCTTTTTCATCTTCCAGACTTTACATTCCATGCTATCTTAAAGCCCATAATTCCTGTAATGACGTTTGTGTACTTACACACAGGTACTTCAGACACTCAGGTTTGCCTTCCTCCTCTATGATGAGTTCTTAGTCATTGCTCCAACTGCATTATTGTCTCTAGGGTCTTAAATATCACCTAATTTCATTAAAATGGTATGGGTGCTTTTCTTTCTTATTTTCCTTATTTGGGGGGAATTTTTAGAGAAGAGAGGCTGGAAATGTCTTTGGCCCTTTCATTTTCACCTCTCAGCTTAAAAAATATACTATCCCCCAAAAAAGTTTTCTCTTAAATGTCTACCCAAAAGTTACTTCCCAAACCAATCATCTTCATGAACTACTTCTTTTTAACAATGCAGTGGATCCAAACACAAGTGAATAGATTTTGTAACTCATATTTTTTTTTTGAGAGAGAGAGAGAGAGAGAGAAAGTACACATGCACAGAAGGGAAGGGAGAGAGAATCTTAAGCAGGCTCCAAGCCCAGTGTGGAGCCTGACTCAAGGCTCAATCTCATGACCCCAAGATCATGACCTGAGCTGAGATCAAGAGTCAGATGCTTAACCAACTGAGCCACTCAGGCACGCCATAACTCAAATACTTGCTACACTTCCAACTTCTAATCAACCAAGACTTATAAAGCACTTAATATTTGACAAGGACTATGTTAGTCTGAAGGGTAAAAAAGTAATTAAGAAAGGGCTCTGCTTTGAATAGGTTTGGAGTCTCTAGAGGGAAACAAGCATATAAAGAAAATAAGGACAAAAAAAGTTAATGTCTTCTGTAGAGTTTGGTAAGGGATAGACAGAGTTCACAGAGGAGGCAGAGTGAAGTCAAGAAAGAGCCATATCATGAAGGACAAGCTAGTGTGCACTGAGGCCAGTCCTGAGGGCTGGAGGAGGGGAATTCTGGGCAGATGGTATAGCAGGAGCTAAATAAAACAGAAGTACAAAGAATTGGACATTTTCAGAAGACTCCTATCCATTCTGTACAGTCAGAACAGAGGCATAGAATAGTGAAGACAAAGATAAGGAGTACAATGAAGGCTCTAGTTCCCCACCCCACCCTGCATCCCTCCCATTAAATATGCAGAATCTGTTTTCTGAACTCTGAATCTGGGCCAGTCCTATAACATCCATTGCCAAATAAAATTCAGCAGACATGGTAGTGTGCCAAATCCAAGCTTAGGCCTCAAGAAACCTTGCATGTTTCTGCTTGTACTCTTTCTTGCACCTCTTTCATCCCCATAAATCATGCCCAGGCTAGCCTGCTGGAGGACGAGGGACACAGGGAGCACAGCCAAGCTGCCTCAGTTATACCAGCTAAGTACACCCTAGACCAGTAAAGGCCAGCCAAGATAAAGAAAGTGACCCAGCAGACCCCCCACAGACGAGAGAGCAATAAATGTTTCCTAAGTAGGTCTCTGAGATTTTGTGGTTGTTTGTTATACAGTGTTATTGTGGCAACAGACAACTAATACAGAGAGGCAGTCATTAGCCAGTTGGGAAGGGTCTTGTATAAAACATTAAGGAATTTAAATGTATGTGTATGAAATGGAACTCCTTGAAGGGTGTTAAGAGGAGAGAAACATGATTTAATTTGCATTTTGGAAAAGTCACTCTGGCTACAGTATGTAGGTTGAGTTGAAAGTGGTATTTCTTGCAGCAGCTCAAGTAAGAGATGGCAAATGCCTGAATGAAGGCACTGTCAGGGAGGATGGTAAGACGACAAACACCAGACACATTAGAGGAATGGAAAGCAGAGCATACGGTGACTGATTGGTTGAGGAAGGAGGGGAAAGGAAAAATTCTGGGATGTTTCCCAGGTTTTGAGACCATGAAATGAACTGGAACTAGGTTGTAGAAGGAAACATAGTAAGTTCAGTTTTACTATATTAGAGTCTCTATGGGACATTCAGGTAGATGTTTGGAAGTCAGTTTTATGGATAGGGCTGGAGGTCAGGACTCAGGAGAATGGTGAAGTAGAGCTGTGAGGTTGGATGGACTCACCTAGAGGGAGGGTGTGTATTGAGCAGAGAGCCCAGGACAGCGCACTGGGGTGAGTGATGTTTATTTAAGCTGCTGGCGAAGATGAAGGGCCAGCAGAGGGCAGACAGATGTATCAGGAGAATCAGATATCTCAAAGCCAGGGAACCATTTCCAAAAGAGAAAGATGAATGGTGCCTATTTGGTGTGAGTTGCATCTCCCCCATTAACAACACATGTCGATCAAAATTTTAGAACCAGAAAGGGAATAAAAGATCAAGAACTCGCACTGCAGTGACATCCATAAAATCACTTCTTCAAACCAAATAAGCAATTTTATAGGAGTTGGGCCCTGCTAATCTGACAACAAAATGAAAAGTTATTTTATTTCTGAAAATATTTTTTTAAAAATTATCTCAATAATTGTAGAATCACTAAGTGCCATTTAATTTAAGAGGGAAAAGAAGGAGAGTTATTTTTAATGTCCAGGGTCAACCCCTTCTAATTCCAGGTGGCTTCCCTAGAGAATACTAGAATAGATGTACGGTGAACAGAAAGGTCATCTCTCTCTAGTGCAAGGCATGCTGGTCGCCTGATTATTTATATCTTGTCATTCACATCAGCTGATTGAAAAACAAGCCAGGAAGCATTTGGACCAGATGTGTAAGGACTTCAAGGAGCCTATATTTTTTGATCTTCTGTGATAGTACCTCCATTTTCATCTTGCCCTCTGCAGGACAGAGACTGACCATAGGTTAGCTAGTCTATTGTGTTACGGTTGTCTTGTTTCATGTGTACTCCTGAAAAACTTACTTCATGAGCTTCCCCTTGTGAAGGAGTATAAAATTAACACCCCCAAGAACTCTGTCCTATATTTAGAAGTTGTTCAAACTGGGGATTTC
The DNA here is from genome assembly GCF_003254725.2 of Canis lupus dingo. Lineage (NCBI taxonomy): Eukaryota > Metazoa > Chordata > Mammalia > Carnivora > Canidae > Canis > Canis lupus. The sequence goes on along the minus strand of NC_064249.1, from coordinate 18,431,758 downwards.
TTGAACTCAGGTGGTCACCTAAGTTGTCACTGCCTTCTAGTCTGTACAGTTTTTTGTTTGTTTTAAAAGATTTTGTTTATTTATTTATTTGACAGAGAGAGTGAGAGAGCACAAGCAGGGGGAGCAGCAGAGGGAGAGGGAGAAACAGGCTCCCTGCTGAGCAAGGGAGCCCAAGGCGGGGCTGGATCCCAGGACCCTGGGATCACAACCCCAGCTGAAGCCAGACATTTAACTGACCGAGCCACCCAGGTGCCCCTAGTTTGTACAGTTTTTACCAACACGGTAAGTATTAGGAGACCGTGGACTCTGAGTCCGACAGATTTATTTTAGGTCTCCTACCTAAGGAAGCCTCTTCAAGGAGAACAAAGCAGCTGCTCTAACCACCGGAGGGGGCCATTTCATCAATTTCAACCCTGAATATAATTGAGCAAAACTGTTTTTGGTACCAGCAGGCTTCCCATCTGGTGGTGGAAAGGATTTGCTCACCAGTTTCAAATGAAAAGAGCCAGGATGCTGTGTCGGCTGGGGTGTGGATTGAGAGAGTGCCTCAAACCCTTGATCACTCCTGGGAGTCCTAGAAGAATTCTGGCAGAAGCAGGGTGCAGGCAGAAAGGGATTCTATTTTAAATTTACTCACATCGTTTCACCAGCAAACATCCTTGGAAATACTGGTGGTTAAAAACAGGAGATTTTATTAAAAAAAAAAAAAAAAAGTCTATGACTATTTCCCTGACCAGGAACAAAAGCCTAACTCAAACTAGCTGAACAAGAACAAACAGCAATGTCTTGGGTCATATAACCAAAAGGCCCAGCAGGATATTCCCTTCAGCAATGGCTGGCTTCAGAATTTAATGTCTTGAAGATGCTGTTGCTCCCACTCCTTCTCTTGGGTGTGCTTTCCTATGTGTTGATGTCACTGTTAGGAAAGTCTCGTAAAAGCCAGTTGGTCTGGTCAGCTTCAGATTTAAATGGCTCCTACACCCAAGAACCCCTCCAAAAGGAAAGTACTTCTTTTCCAAACACTCTGGCAAGAGTCTAAGCCCTGAAATGGCTCAGTCCATCTGGGACATGTGCCCACCAGTCACTATGGATTCATCTAGACCATGGCTACCGAGATGGCAAATCCTATGGGGAAGGAGGGACAGGTTATGTGGAAGAATAGAATGGACTACATGGCCTTAAAATGAAGAAGTACTGGTCCCCCAAACATATACACACACAGACCCAAGAGAGATTATTTCTGAAGAAGGAAAGGATGCTACACATACAGAAATGCTTTGGGTCTCTTACAACTTAAAAAGCACTTACACAGGGCCTTGAACATAAAAATAACTTTTAAAATATCTAAAAGAAATCATCAGAGTAAGAATAATGATCATGATGCTATTTCTGAGACCCAAATAGATGATGACAGAGAAGGAAGATCCTTGTTATTTCAGTAAATAACTCACCGTTCTCAGTAAAATGTATTTGGTCTATGTGGCAGCAAACGGATATAATTGATGTCAGCACTAGATGATTATTAATGAAAAATAGAGAAAAGGTATTCAGTGACTCAAGAAAAGGGATATGCAGGCATAATAAATAATTTTGTGTTCTAGAAAATGAGTAATTGAATAGCAGCCACCGGTTCTGTGTTCCTGCTTCAGCCACGACAATGTATCATTAGGCAAATCTGTATGTCATTTACCTCTGAGCAGAAATCCCTGTACCAGGCAGGCCCATACGACCACAAGCCCCTGGCTTTCTTTGTTCTGGCTGTCTTCCTGGCCAGGGTGCTGTGCTCTCCTCTCTGGTCATCTAAATCAGCCCACAATTCAATCTCTGCTTTGAATACCACCATGACTCTTCCTGGTCTCTGGGCTATCTCATGACATTTTATTAGCTGTGTAAAGTTGCTGGAAAAACCAGCAAACTCTTACTCTTACTTGCCATAAAATTTTGTGTCTAGAGCACAATTTGACATTCAGGCTATATTTGTATTGTCCCCTGTATCCTCCTTATGGTACACCTCCTTTTTCAGGTCTACCCTCTCGTAGTTAATGTTTGGTGATTCTGAACTACTCAGGCAACTTTTTGGACACCCCATGCTTTTTCTTCTCTTTGCTGATACCACTTCTTGAATATGAAACAGGACTTGACACTCTACTATGCTTTCCCCACTTCCATTCTTCACCTGACTACCTCCCGCTCATCCTACTCAGCTTAAACATTGTCTTCTCCAATGAGCCTCCCGTGACCCCAAAAGGAAGGACAGGTTCCCCCTGTCGTTTCCCAGAGTCCAGGTATGCATTTTCTGCATAAATACCATGCAATGCAAAATCCTCGACAAGGCTTTGAACTACTTGGCAATTCAAAAATAACTCACAGGAAAAAATTAAACAGCAATTTAATCCTAAATGACATTGTGCTCACTCAAAGTACATGTGGAGTTCAGTAGAAAGGAAAGCTCAGAAAGGTTTCAGGGAGTGGTGTGTTTTATTCATCACAGTGTACTTAAGCTCTGTGCTCAGTACCGAGAACAAATAGAATACCAGATGTCAGTACCCAGACAAACAGAATAATTTAGAGGAATGCCTTCAGGGATGGAGGGAGATATAGAGGAAGGGGGAAAACTAAGAGACTACAAAGCATGGACTGTATTTGAACACAAGGGCTGAGTAGACTAGTATTAGATCAAGTTTGGATGCCTTATAAAACTATATGAATCACATAATCCCTGATGGAAGGCAGATTTAAGGCAGAAGCACCTTTAAAACAAGGTGGAGGGAAGAAACGGGAGGAGACCTGAAGGTTTGGAGCAGTGAGAGTGAGGGAAGTAAGAATAAATGACCGCCACGGAGAGTTTTATAGGTTTATGCTCTCACCTCTAGAATGTCTAAAAACAAATATACCCGCCAAAGTCTGTGATTGTCTGCAATGGATTCTGTTTTAAAGAAGTATTCTTTTTAATCAACTCAAGTGCTTTAAACTTTGATCAGAGACTGAGAAATTGTATAGCTCTTATCCCAAATGGCATCTCTCACACAAATCTGGGATATATTTCCAATGAAACAGAAAACAGTGCATTAGTGCCATGAACCTTAATAAAGAGTTTGAGGTGCTCTATTGTTTATCAAACCACTGGTCTGTGTACATGGGTGGTAATGAAATAATCACTCCACAGGAACTTAATACACTCTGGGAACGATCCCCGAGTGTTGTACCCAGGGAACCTAATAAAGAAACTCGAAGCAACTGTGTAAGAGGAACAGGAAAACAACCCAGGCTGTTATCTTTTATTGAGTCTATTTTCTCATAGAGAATCCTGAGAAAACAAAAGATATCTTGTTTGAAGTGTTTTTGCCTTCTTCAAGTTTGAAGGAGGAAAAAAATCTCTTTGAAGTACTTACAAATTAAACAGTGCTAGAGACTATTTCTTCCTTCACATCTGAAATATTTACTAATTCTGTAATTAGATGATTTTGCCTTTAAAATTATTTATTTCATTAGCATATACTTGTACCTGGAGTTAAGCACTGCTGAGGAAACAAGAGACATAAAATTGTACCAGTATCATCTGGTAGCTGGTTGGAAATGCAGATTCTCAGGCTTTACCCCAGACCTAATGGATCAGAATCTGCATTTTAGCAAGAGCCCCAGGTGATCTGTACATACCTGAAAGTTTGAGAAGCAATGTTATGGCTTTAAATTGGAGTCACATGAGTTTGTTTTGGTTTTTAATACTGTTGCCTAGATCTTAGTCCCAGAAATTTCTATTTAATTTTCATGGGGTGCATCCTGAACATTAGGATTATCTCAGAGATCCCCAGGTGATTCTAATATGCAACAGAGTTTAAGAATCACTGCCCTGGTGGTGAGGGGTGGGGGTGGGGGGTTTGATCTTTGTTACACCCTGGGGTGCCTGCTAAAATGCAGATTCTGATTCTTCAGGTGAATCCTGAGAATCTGCATTTCTAACCACTTGTCCAGTGATGTTGATGCAATTTTATTTCCTTTGTATCTTCCCCCACAATACCTAGCTCCAGGCATAAGTAGATACTAATTAAATATTTTTCAAGAGCCCACTTATTTTTTCCAATATGAAGATAATTGTATTTTATGGCTAATTTTCATAAGTGTGTTTTTAAAAAAATGGCAGCATGCACTCAAAGCCTTAAGGAATAAGAAGGAAAATTAAGGTTAACTAAATTGCTAGCAGCCTGTTCTGGGTTAAATTGTGTGTCCCCCACCCACCCCACCAAAAAGACATGGTGAAGTCCCAACCTCCGGAATCTCAGAACTTATTTGAAAAGAGATGTAATTGCAGATACAATTAATTACATTAAAATGAGGTCTTCCTGTAGTAGAGTGGGCCTTTAATCCAAAATGGCTGGTGTCCTTACAAGAGGAGAGGTGACACAGAACAGACACATACAGGGCCATGTGACAATGGAGGCAGAGATTGCAGGGATGCATCTACAAGCCAAAGAATGCCAAGGACTGCCAGCAACCACCAGATGCTAGGAAGAAGCAAGCAAAGACTTCTCTAGAGCCTTTAGAGGGAGCATGGCCCTGATAACACCCTGATTTAAAACTTCTAGCCTCCAAAACTGTGAGAATTAATTTCTGTTGTTTTTAAGCTCCCAATTTGTAGTAATTTGTTAAAGCAGCCCAGGAAATTGGTAATACATCCTGTTCCTTAGTACTTATTGCATAGGCTAGGATATTTTTTTTTTTTTTGTCGTGTGTTATTTTTGTTTTGTTTTGCTTTGTTTTGTGGATTTTTTTTGTGTTTTGTTTTTGTTTTTGTTTTGTTTTTGTTTTTGTTTTGTATCCAGGACATACAGGGCACTGCCTATTTATAAAAACTAAATTGATCTGCCAACAGCTACTTCAAATCTGGCTCATCATATCCTATGATATATACCAAGGAAAACAATTATAAAATAAGAGAAAATGCAAGTAAATGGGAAGAGAGATACTGAAAGTAAAAAATGAAGGAGAGACTTAAAAACCAGGGAAAGAAAAAAGAATATACAGACTCTTATAGAGTTTATCATGAATAATCTTACATTTGAGGAAAAGCACCAGAGTTCTCAGAAATGAAATTATCCCTCAATGAAAATACACCACTTTGTGATCCTACATTTAAAACCCAGCAACAAATATGTGATTTTAAAGAAACCCTGTAATGTTCATGAATCTGTATGATGGGAACACCAATGATAATTCTTTTCCATAGAAGTTGGCATAAGAATCATAAAGGGTTTTGCAAGCTGTCAAAACATTCAGGAATGGTAACTATTATTATCAGAAGACAGAAGAAATAGCACTGAGCATAATCACTTAAGAATTTCCCCCTGTCCCCTCTTTGTATTTATTACAAAATTGTTATGTTTATCAATCCAGCTAAATGCCACTTTAAGCCCAACTCAGGAGAGATAATGTGGAATTGGTTAAATAAAAATGATGGTAGCAACAGCAGCAAACACTGCATAAGAGAGAGACTGCTGGAGCTACTGTGGTCAGGCCCACAACACAGGGCACTGGAAAGTGGCGCCTGGTGGGAGTGAAAACTCTTATAAGTGAGGGTGGGTGGCTGGGCACTGGCACCAGAAACAAACTTCCTTTCACAATTTTCCCATGGATCAGTCTTAAGTAAATAAAATGCTTTTCCTTTCAGTGTATTAAAAACGTGTCTCATCTTATTTCTAAATTATTCCTAATAAGCTTGTCTGCGCAAAGACCACAACTGATAAAAACTTTATGATGCCTATATTTTTGTACAGAAAAAAAAGAGAGTTGCTTTTTACCTTTATTATTGAACTTCATAATGAGAATTAACCAAGCCCAAATTTGTAGTATTTTTAAACCAAGTTAAATTCAGCACAAGCCAGTATTCTGGCTTTTTTTTTTCTTTTTTTTTTTAAGTATTCTGGCTTTTTAAATGTGCGTTGGACAAGAAGAAAAGGAATTAGTGAAGTTTATTCCTACTGGAGACAAAAATGAGTTTATTCCCAGTAAGGATATAATATAATCTGTCCCTCCAGTTTTGTTTTCTTTTTGTTAGGAAAACTTCTAAACTACCACCAAGCAGACAAATAACTAAATAATTGACTTTAGCCCATTAAATTATTCTAGAATTATTTAATTTCCTGGGTAGCAGGAAGAATATAGTTTATTTACTACATTGGAGACAAATTTCTTCAGACATTTGCTCATATCAATATGCTATAGACCAAATGTTTGTCCCCCCCATCCCCAAATCATATGTTAAATCCTAACCCCCACTGCAATGACATTGACAGAGGATGGGGTCTTTGAGAGATGATTAGGTCATAAGGATGGAGCATTCATGAATGAGATTAGCACCCTTGTAAAAGAGATCCCCAGAGGGTTCCTGGGCTCCTTTTGCATTGTGAGCATACAGGATGAGGAAAAGATGTCCTCTGTGAACCTGGAAGTGGCCCTCACCAGACACCGGTTATGCAGTCACCTTGATCTTGAACTTCCTAGCCTTCACTACCATGGAGTGTTTGCTATATAAGCCATCCAGCCTGTGGTATTCTGTTAAAGCAGTCCAAATGGACGAAGACAGTGGGTTACTATGTTCTTCCTGTTTTTATTATAATTTTATCTGTACAGCTTTGACAACCTGTGAAATCCTGAAGGATAGAGATTACCAAAGTCGTGGTTTTACCCTCTAGTGGTGCAATAAGTTTTGTTGAACTATTATAAAAGTATGGATTGAGTTTTTTTTTAAAGCTTTTATTTATTTATTTATTTATTCATTCAGGAGAGACACAGAGAGAAGCAGAGACATAGGCAGAGGGAGAAGCAGGGTCCTGTGGGGAACCTGATGCGGGATTCTATCCCAGGGCCCCGGGATCACACCCCTGGGATCACACACATCTGAAGCCAGATGCTCAGCCACTGAGCCACCCAGGTATCCCTGGAGGGGGCTTTAATATGCTCTGGCAAACTATAACACAAGACACCTGATACAGTGGACATTGGTCAATGTTTTGATCTCCCATCATCTAAACCCTTTATGTATTTAAAGAATGTCCCTTTGTACAAAGCTAGATACTTCCCCAAGCCCCTGGTAACCTCAGTTTCCCCAATCACATTTCAAATGAGGACACTGACAAGCAGAGATCATGTTGGTGGCAGAGGAAGACCAGACTGAAACCCAGTTTTCCAAGGGAAAAGGGAGCTTCACATATCCCACAGAGTCCAGATGCCACCTCACATGACTGGTTGGGAAGCATGATGATGTCTGCTGCCCAGTGTCACCTGCTTCCAACCCTTTCTGGTCCTAGTTCTCCAGCCTTTTTGAAGGTGTTGTGAGCTAAACGGTATCTTCTAAATAAATCTCTTTTCTGCTTGAATCATCCACAGGTCATTTCTGTACCCATAACTAAGAAGTCTGCTGAGTCCAACTGGGCCCCACCACTAATTAGCAGGCTGAAGTTTCACCTAAATACTCTGGAATTAATCAGATAATGTATTCATAAACATGACCAGTTTTAGCTTTATGTCCAAACTCCCTTCCTGTTTTAAAATTCATTAGGGAGTTTCAGTGAGTCATGTAAGTGTTATGTTAATACAACACCAGTATTTCTCATTTGATTGTGTGTGTGTGTGTGTGTGTGTGTGTGTGTAGATTCTGAAGTTTTTTGAAGCTTCTTTGAATTCATATGTGAGACGTATATGCATACCTTCTAACTGGATGGATCAGACACCATAGGTTTTCCAGTGTGACTTAGGTCTTTAAAGAACTCCGGTCAGTAGGGGAGTTCTGGACTTTTGGAGATATAAATTATATTAGGGTCAACACTGAGAATTACACAAGCTCCACTGCCCGTCAGCTAACTGTATCTCATATACCACTGAATATTCACTGAGCAGAGCAAGAAAAAATGTTCTTTGACCCAACTTAATCGTGACCTGTAAAGCTATTTGATAAAGTGCCCTCATGGGAGTTAAGTATGCTTAGTGTGATTGTCACATGAATCAGAAGTCATTCTTGTCCAAGAAAGAAAGGGACTGGCAATTTAGCTGCTCAGTTGCTGGGGTGCTTTTTAGAAGCAGTTATGTGAAAGGAAAATTCAAAGAAAGCCAAATTACACAGGGCTGGTTACCTGTCATCAAGCTGGCTATGGTTATTCTGTTTCTCTGGTCTTCACTACTAATAAAGGGTTCGTGCACCTTGGCACTTATTGGAAAAAGGCACTAATTTTCTTTTCACTTACACATAAGCTATCTCTTCCAGATGTGATTTAAATAGAAGATTAGCATGAAATCTTTGCCATTTTTTCTATTTCTATGATCTAAAAACCATTCAGTGGATCTGATAAGAGCAGTTTCTTTGCAGTTTGACATTGAGAGGATGGCTTTGAAGGGTTATTATGAGGACCAAACTGTTCTCCACATTTCATGGTGAGTGACTTATATTCTGTGACCTGTAACGAATTCAAAGAAGCTTCAAAAACCTTCAGAATCTACACATTCTAAGTAGCATATTTTTCCAAGTGCTTTTGTTTGTAGAGAAAAATCATTCATCTTAAAAATGTAAACTTCCTTTTTTGTCACTTTTGTTCTAAAAAATAGGAGAAACTCTGTGAAAAAAAAAAAAAGCTGACCTATTAGGATTCTTTCCCCAGAATCCAAAGAACAGGATGCCCAGATTGTACATGACAATCCATGACCATCTAGTTGACATCAAACAATGCCATGTCCATTTTATTTCAGCAAGTCCTTCTTATAGCCAGACATAAACCTGCAACTATGGACTAGCTTTATGATATGAAGAATAACTTCTACAGCATCTAAAGTCTTTTCGTGTCTGGAGTTCAAGCCATAAATACCTCTGGGAAGAAGAGCTTGGCAGATTACCCCCTCCAGAGCCACTGGGGGTAGTGGCAACAAAACAGAAATTAGAGGCAGATAAGAGATGGAGATCAGTCTGCCTGCCATTTGCTGTCCCATCTGGTCCTCAGTATACAAGAGTTTTTTAAACCAACCTTTGTCTACCTGAGCAAATCTAAAAAATATTTTTTTAAGGTAAGAATGAATTATGTGAGAGTGACTTTATTAGTTATTCCCAAACTTGGGGTACAGAAAATACACCATGAACAGTACTCAAAAATTAAACAGAAGAAATAGAAATAAAAGAAATAATCTTAGACCTAGGAGACATATTTCTCAGCCAAGCAGGAATCTGTGAAACTATTAGATCTTGAATACTTGGGCTAATAATTCTTTGACTAAATTTACCATTGAAGGGGTTCAGAATGAGCTTCCCCAAAATGTGCCACTTTGGCATGTGGATTACTTTGAGCCAAAGTCAACCAAGACCCAAAAGACTCCGTAAGAGCTTTTTTACTTTCCCCTTAACTGCCTAAAAGACTTTAGAAGAGGGTCTGGTCCAGGAAAAGAACTATTGGCAGAGATAACTATAGAGTATACACTAAGTTTGGTAAGCTGGGGGAAAGCTTGGAAGGGCCGGGAGATCAAATTCTCTCTGTGATCCCATTGTCTCTGCACAGCACGGCAAACCTTTTTTATTTTATTTTATTTTTTTTTACCAAACTCTTGCTCTTGCCATTTTTCTATAAATTGTCTTCCTTCCCTTTGAAGTTTCAGACTTCTATCCCCTTCTCCTGAGCTCAGGATACCATATACACCTCAATTGCCTGTTTGCTATGCATATCATATTTTTACGGGGCTGGCTCCCATATGTATGGAATTAAATGTGTTTTTCTCCTGTTAATCTGTCTTATGTGGATTTCTCAGCCTAAGAATCTAAAGGGTAGAGAAAAATTTTTTCCTTCTCAACAGTAATTATCTGGATAGAAGCCATATCAACGTTCCTGTGATTCTGCAGTGATAATTACATGTCTTTCATGCATGTCATATCCCTGCTCTCAGGCTGTGCTCTCTGCATTGTTGCTCATGATTCTCTACTATGCTAATGATCCAACTAGACATTTCTTCAGAACAAATGTAGGCTATTGTTAAATGAATGGCCAAGTTTAGCGGTTTAGTCTATGAGTATAAAAATTTCCTGGTTCTATTTTATAGCACCAACTTGTGATGTTAGAATAGTCTTCATCAACAATCATTTGTACATCATATGGCCTCAAAATACAATGGAAAGACTGTGGACTCTGGGTCAAGCATACTTGGGTCTGACTCCCAGTTTCACTATTAACTTCTCTCTCTCTCTCTCTCTCTCTTTCTCTCTCTCTCCAATGTGCAGTAGGCAACCTCTAAGATAGCCAATAGTGATGAATTCCTAGTATTCATACCCTGGTGTAGTCTCCTCTCCTCATGGGTTGGACCTAGTGTATTGCTTCTAATGAATGAATATAGAATATAGCAAAAGTCATGATATATAACTCGCAACATTAGGTTATAGACTATAACTCCCATATTCATCCTCTTTCTCCTTCTCCTTCTGTCTCTCTGCCTCTCTTTCTTTATCCCCCTCTCCTTATAACCAATAGCCAGTGAGAATCTGAGGCCTGCTAATAGCCATGTAAGGTGGAAGTACAATCTACCAGAAGCTTGGAAGTGCACCCTTCTCTAGATGATCCTTGAGATGACAGCATCATTGGCCAACACCTTGAGTCCAGCATGTGAGAGTTTGAAACAGAAAACCCAATTAAGCCATGCCTGCATTTCACAGAAACTGAGTTAAGTAAAAGTGTGTTGTTTTAAGCTGCTAAGTTTTGGGGGGCTTTGTTACACAGCAGTAGGCAATTAATACAAATAGAAACAATACACCTGCATTCCAAAATTATTGTAAAGATTGAGATGATGTATGTTTGTTTGTTTGTTACATAGCCTCTCCTTAATAAATGGTTACTAAATGATAGCTTTGGGTTAAAGGAAAAAATGATTCTCTTAACTCCAAATTAAAAGTAATTTGAAAAGAAGAGAATTGAATTGTGTGGATACTAGTAGAAAGACCAACTGGAGGTCTTCGAAAAGTATAGACTTGAATGAAGCAATAAAGGAAAATATAGAATTAGCTAAGTAGGTGACATGGAGGATGAAAATGTCTAATATGGACTAGAATTTAATGCTTTAAGAATAAGAACTTCAAATTCCCTTTACTGGGATGCCTGGGTGGCTCAGCGGTTGAGCATCTGCCTTTGGCTCAGGGCATGATCCTGGAGTCACAGGATCAAGTCCTATATTGGGCTCCCTGCATGGAGCCTGCTTTTCCCTCTGCCTATGTCTCTGCATCTCTCTGTCTGTCTCTTATAATAAACAAATAAAAATCTTAAAAAAAAATTCCATTCACTGACTTAACCACCCTTCAGGACATAGTCATTTTCAAATGTTTAATACAATACTTGAGAATATTAATGATAAAAAAAGTTAATAATGCTTTATTTGGGTACAATACTCGAGAATATTAATGATAAAAAGAGTTAATAATGCTTTATTTGGGTAATAAAAATTTAAATTTGTAAAAGTGAAACTGAAAAAAGAAATAGTAAAAATATGAAGATGGACCCCCAAAGGGATAGAGTAGCATCAGGGAGAAAGTTCCTCAATTCAGAATTAGAAGCTCTGGTTCTGGGATTTGGTTTGTTTGTTTTCTTCCTTACAAAAAACATATATTGAGTGCCTACTTATGCCAAAACCTTTCCAACTCTATAGTTAGATGGATATAGCAGTGGGCAAAACAGACATAATAGTTGCCTTCTTGGAGCTAATAGGACATGAAAAAATACATATTTAATTGCAATTATAATAAGTACATAAGGAAAAGAACACAAGGTATAATTTTAAAATACAGGAGGGATGTGCACTGAATGAGAAGGTTTAGGGAAAAGCCCTCTTGAGGAAGTGACCTTTAAGCAGAAGGTTGTGCATGAGTTAGCCAGGCAACTGAGTATCAAAGAGCTGGGGGAGAAGATTGCAATCAGAGAAAACAGCACAGTGAAGACTTTAAAGCAGGAACAAGCTTGGCCTGTCTGAACAGCAGAGAGGTTCACGGGGCCAGAACAGGGCAGGCAAAAAGGGGGGTGGAAGTTAGAGATGAAAACGGGCCCAGGTTGCAAAGAGACTTGTGGGCATGCTAAGAAGATATCGAGGCAGTAAAGGATTCTAAGTATAACGATGAAATTTATTTTTATGAATGCTTGCTGTGGTGGGAAGACAGAAATAGGATTAAATAGTTTTAAAAAAACTGCAGGAGGATCTGCTATTAAACTAGAGTAGACACAGTAAAGATGGATTAGAGATATATTTTAAAGATAGAATCCAGAGGAGTTGGTGATAGGTTGGGTATGGGGGGTAAAAGGAAAGAAAGGCATAGTCCGGAATGCTCCCGGGTTTATGAGTTGAGCAACAGTTTAACGAAATGGGATTCACTGAGTGATAAAATCTGAAGCAGGAAGACACTGCAGAGGGGGACAAAGATGAAAGCTTCTGTTTTGCACATGAAGTTTGGAATGTCAACAAGACATTCAAATAGAAACACCAGTGGTGGGCTGTTGGGTATGGGAACCTAGACAGAGCTCAGGCAGGAGTCAAGCCATTTATCAGTTGTGAAACTTTTGATGAGTCAACCTGGAATTCTGGGCCTCGGCTTCATTATCTGAAAAATGAGACCAAACAACTGCCTGCCTCAATAGGACAGAAGGAAAGACAGATAAGGCAGCATGTATGAAGGGTCCCTCTCAACTATAATTTAGTATAGACATGCAGCATGCTTGCTTGGTGGCAGATAACTTTTCCTGTTAGAAAGGGAAACATGAGGAGCATATACTAAGTTCTAATATCTCATGTGTCCCTCTTGGCATACATACGTATATATACGTATATTTATGAAGAGGAAGAAAGAGGGAGAAAAAAAGGAAGGAAGGTTGGTGGTAGGTGAGCACTGGAATGATTTTGGTGTTAATTTTGGATTTCATCATATAAATTCTTTTGAAGAAATAGGTCTTGGGTATAGTCTTTCCAGCCTTTCCTAACAAAACTGACCAGACTGACTTCTGGCTTTTTCCATGGTACTCTTACCAAATATCTGGCTTTCAGATTTCTGTTTTAGCAAAGTTCTATTTCTTCTTCCTCACTCAACTCCTATAGTTGAAGCCCAGGGTGTCTCCTTGGCTTCAAGTTGTGGGTCCTTTAAAACACTAGCTTTCTCAAAACCACATTTATATCAAAAGGATCCTTCCTCCTTCAACAGAGTATATTTTAGTTTTCACATATCGTGGAGGCAGGAGTTTTCATTATAGTCTTAGGACCAGTAGAGCTCTCTGAATGATTGGAAGGCTATAAAGAAAATAATCTGCTATTCATCTTTAGATTTACTACAAGAAGAAGGAGAAGGTAAATAGAAATTTTAGTGATAATGGACAGAAGAAAAAGTATAAAAATGAGGATAGTGCCATTGTTAGAGTAGAAAAACTCCAAGTGAGAAGTAGAAATCTACTAGAGTTACTGTAAGCTTTTTAAAAAAGCATCGTACAGCATGCAATATATGAGATTCCAGTAGAATAAAAAGACAATCAAATTACTTTTGATTAAATAATAAAAAAACTATTTTAGGGAGTTGCTTGAGAATACTTCAACCTCACCAATGAAGATAGGTGAGAAGGATCACAAAAGTCAAGCTCAATTCTGCCATCTACTGCTTAGCAGCAGAAACATGGTTGGTTGAGACCTACAACTGTTCCAGTCCCCAGGGTCACTGATAGAGCCTCAACACCCATTTAGAAAAAGATGGGATAGAAGCCATTGAGATTATCCCTAGGAGATGCAACAAGACTTGCATTAACAAACAACAGATACTGGATTCAATTTAACCCTGTGAATGAACCAAGCCAGGGCTTCTAATAGATCTGTATCTAAAATATAACTATTTGGGATCCCTGGGTGGCGCAGCGGTTTGGCGCCTGCCTTTGGCCCAGGGCGCGATCCTGGAGACCCGAGATCGAATCCCACATCGGGCTCCCGGTGCATGGAGCCTGCTTCTCCCTCTGCCTGTGTCTCTGCCTCTCTCTCTCTGTGACTATCATGAATAAATAAATAAAATCTTTAAAAAATATATATATATAACTATTTGTATTCCTTGTTTTAAAGCTTCAACACCACTATAGTAAAAACTCAGTCTATATAATGTGTTTGAATGCTCAGAAACAGGCTGGAAAACAGCTGTACTTTTTTTAGTTTCCTCAGTATCTCATGGACCTGAAAGAGACAAACGATCCCTTCTCTACTCACTCTTTAAAGGAACCTGGATCTTTAGATATTGGAGAAGGGGACTGGGAATAAGCATTCCAGGTTTCCTGTGCTCTGTTATTCTTAAGCTATGTTGTCCATAAAAGACAAAATATAGGAAACACGATTTGCAAGATTGTATGGTTTTTGCCTCCTTGAGAAAATGACTTCCATATTGACTCTTCCTTGAGTCATATTTTGACATATTTTGACAACAAAATTTATAGCATATTATATACATAGTCAACAATAATAGCTCTTCTTAGATGGAATAAAGGGCAAAGGGTCACATTTTTCTATTCCCATCTCTAGAATTCCTGGTTCTGAAAGGGGGAAAGAACACTCACAAACTTTAGCTTAGTAATTCTGCTATTACCATGTATTGATGATCTCTTGTCGGTTCCCCAGACTTTAAAGCAAGAAATAAGCATTTTTTAAGGACTGATTGAGAAGTAGTGGTGAAGAGCATAAGCTTGTGGTCCAGAAAGCATGGATCTGACTTCTGGCACTAATGCTCAAGAATTCTAAATCTTGCCAAGCCTCAGTTTCCTTCTCTATAAAAACCTCCCTTATAGGATTGTTATGAGGGTTAGATGAGATCACATTTGTAAAAAAAAACGTAGAATGCTGCTGCCACAAAACAAATTTTCAATAAATAATTGTTTTCGTTATTAGTATGATAATCACAAGGGCTTGCACTTGTGATGGTATAACCATAATCCCAAACTTTTTTTGTATGTGATACTTTACGATTTCCAAAATTCTGCTTATATTTAGCTCCTTTAACTAATTACTTTAGCTCATTTAATTCCAAAAGCCTCTGAGATAAGTAGGCATAATTGTCTCCCCCATTTTATAGGTAAAACAATTGAGACTCAAAGAAGGTGAGTCTTGTTGAAGAGTGCACAGCTGGCCTGGTAGCTGTAATAAGAGCCTGAAACTCACACCTGGGTCTTCTGATGCCACTGTAGCTGCTCTGAAAAGAGAAGTTCTGACCATTGAAAGGTCTAATTTTGCTCAAGCTGGTATTTGTGAGACACATGCTAAACCTGGTAAGTTTTATACTGCTCTTCACATATCCCAGGGCAAAGGGTTTTAGTTACTAAGAACTTTCTTAATCTCCACAGAATAATTGGCTTGTCCCAATCCATTATCCAAAGGTACAAATCAGTATATGTATCCATTTCTACATTCAGGTTGGTTTATGAGCATTTAACAAAAGCCTGGATTCCTCACCATAAAATCCCAGATGGCACTTTGATCTGATTATGCTCTTTTCTCTGAAGATTTCTATCTCCAGGGATAAAGTCCAAACTGTAC
Organism: Canis lupus dingo; assembly: GCF_003254725.2. Classification (NCBI taxonomy): domain Eukaryota; kingdom Metazoa; phylum Chordata; class Mammalia; order Carnivora; family Canidae; genus Canis; species Canis lupus. The sequence goes on along the minus strand of NC_064249.1, from coordinate 18,416,209 downwards.
AACTTGTACACAGATACCCTTCACTCGAAAGATCTCTTGCTCCAGCCACCCTCCCCTCACCACTGTGCAGAAGTAGCACATGCTTTCACCCTGCACACCTCTGTCCATGCCCCTCCCTCTGCCTAAAGCACCTTCCTCTACCCCTCTCTCCACCTTCCAACACATGCTTCAAGATTCTGCTTAGATTATAACCTTCTTTCCAAGAGACTGGCCTTTACCAACCTCCCTTTCAGGGTAAAATGCTATTTCATCAGTGTTTCAATGGCAATTTACCACATTCCTCTTTATCGCTCTTAGATTTTTATCTTCAATGCTTGTTTGTGATTCTCCACTGGACTGAGGACTCCTTGAGGGCAAAAATCATACAGCATTCAACTTTAGAGCTCCAGTGTCTGGGATCTACGAAATATACTGGGTTTCAAAGCTGCAGATGGCATGCTAAAGTTAACTAATATTACATTCCGTACAGCTCTTTCCAAATCTCCATGTGTTTATTTCTGAAGGTTCAACACAGGGACGTCTGGGTGGCTTATTGGTTGAATGTATGCCTTCAGCTCAGGGTATGATCCTGGGATCCGGAATCAAGTCCCGTATCAGGCTCCTTACAGGGAGTAGATACCCTCCCTCTATCTGTGTCTCTGCCTCTCTGTGTTTCTCACGAATAAATAAATAAATACATAAATCTTAAAAAAAAAAAGAAGAAGAAGAAGGTTCGACACAATTGGCAGGTACCAATCCAAAGGCCAACTGATAATCAAGGAAGGAGATATTGTACCACACACTGATTAGGAACTGAAAAAAAAAATGAAAGAATTGATCCACTTATAAATTATATTCCAAAAAAGTAAAACCTTTTCTTTCAAGCTTACAGCAAACAATAATGAGTATTTAAATAAATCACAGTGCATAATGTATTGAATATTTTGTCTTTTGCCATTTTGTATGCCTTTGAGTGAACTGAAGGAATTAACAAGTTTTTCTTTTTCTCAAATCTCAAACAATTTCTAGTGACTCTGCTAAATAGATTTTAGGATTATTAGAGTCTTGTAAGTGTCCTTCATGGAGGAATTTAGAAAGCATGGTGTTCAGTATTAAAATATGAACTTTCGGGATCCCTGGGTGGCGCAGCGGTTTAGCGCCTGCCTTTGGCCCAGGGCACGATCACGGAGACCCGGGATCGAATCCCACGTCGGGCTCCCAGTGCGTGGAGCCTGCTTCTCCCTCTGCCTGTGTCTCTGCCTCTCTTTCTCTCTGTGTGACTATCATAAATAAATAAAAAAAAAATTAAAAAAAATATATGAACTTTCAAGTAAGATAAAAGACCAAAGTCTTTTATGTGTCCTACCCAACCATGATGAATAGGTGACTCATTTTGCCTTCTTCGATTTTGTTTAAATCTCTTAATTTTTATAGGCTCTAAATCTAGTATTCACCAACTCAAATTTCAAAGGATATTTACTCTTATACTTGAAGCCACAAGTCTTTTTCTCCATTGTTTTCTTAAAGTTTGTTTTGGATTATCATTAAACTAGGTACTCACGAATTCATCTGGCATTTACTCCTACATTCTCATGAAGATTTAATTTTAAAAGCTTTGCAAACGTATTCTTTCTCCAAAATACAGTGCATCCATATGTGTTTATTGAGTCATTTATATTTCTGAAAAAGAAAAAAAAAACCCACCATAATTTCATGGCAGCTTCCTTGGTAAATTTCCAGTAGTCACCATGAAATGAAAGATGGTAGAAGAGGTGGGGGAAGATTAGCAAGTAGTTGGGGAGAAGAATGACAGGTTATCACATATTTGAATGGAATAATCCTCAAGATTCTAAAAACCTTCACAACTCTTTTTGTCCTTGTGCTCTCTAGTGAAAACAGTCTGGGTAAAGCAGAAGCCAGTCCACAATGCTCATGAATAACTTGCATTCTTATGCTGGAGAGCAGCCAATTACCCTGGGACCAAATTCCTGTTTACTTTGTAGTGAATGTGGGAGACAAGCTGCCTGCCGGTAGCTGTTAAGGCAGTAAAAACACAGCCAGAGGCTGTCACAGGGAGGAAATCACAGAGCAAGTTAATTTGTGAACTTCAAGGACAGAGATTAAACACTGTGTAATGAAGCTCAAATGGTGGCCTTGCCTGAAAGAGGAAACTGGGCTGAGAAGCCCCCTTAGGAGTTTGGTAAAATCTTTGCATAATTAGTGGCATTCTATTGTTCCCCTACTTGCTCTTTCTTATAATCAGTAGCCTTCAAAATCTGCTCCCAAAGAAGTTATTGATTCATTATTTCACAGAAACACAAGTCTGTTTCATTCTAAATCACCCATTCTGGCTGATATGCCTGGTACAGCGAGAATTCAAACCAAACGAACAGTATTTGGGGTCAAAATCTGAGCAACCCAGATAAGAATTTGGAAACAGAATAGTTTGTTTCACTATTATGCTGTACATATGCTATTATGTTGGCTATAGAGCTTCCATATGCAGTGCTTCAGGGACTCCAGACAGCTTTGAGGTCTCTTATTTGCATTTAGAACTTGACCAAGGGGAAAAATGAGAACTGCCAAATCCATTAGTTTGCCCACATCCCTAAATAGTGTTACATTCCACAGAGGGAAGAGTTAACTCTTCAAATCCTAGGAATTACATGGTGACTTCTGGTTCACTAGGACCTCACTGCCATACTCACAGGTGTCATGTCATGAATTTTATAGTTCTTTAAACATAGTTTATTAAAAGTAAAAAACAAAAAAACATTGAAGGGGAACCTGGGTGTCTCAGTGGCTAAGCATCCGGACTCTTCAGCTCACGTCAGGATCTCAGGGTCCTCATATCAGGTTCCCTACTCAGCGGAGAGGCTACTTCCCCGCCTCTCTGCCCCTTCCCCCTGCACCCCCCCGCCCCCGCCCCATACACACCTCGCTCTGCTCTCTCTCTCTCAAATAAAATCTTTTAAAAAAAATAATAAAGTGCTCTCTTTCTAAAATAAATAAATAAATACATCTTTTTTTAAAAAAAAAAAGCCTTTGGATAGAGTACAGGATAGTATAAAACTGGTCTTCAATGCTATGGCTGGCTAGTCATATTATATTGCAGTTGCAGTGTGGTCGAAAATGGAATGCATCTACCACGTGACCTATTTTGGAAGACCTTGGTGTTGTTTCTCAATGTTCTATCAGGAAAGATTAAAAAAAAAAAAAAAAGCCTGCCAGGTCCAGAATCCAGAAGCTTTTTAAAAAGCTTTAGCATTTTAAATCTTGTCAAATGGAATGTAGACATGGGAGGGCACGGCCCTGGGAGATCCCGGTGTCTGGGAAAGTAGAGCATAGGAATACACTAACAGGACAAACATTCACCCAAATGTAAAGCTTAAGGCCTTACAAGGAAGCAATCTTTTTAAGGCTTTGTTGTTATCATCATTTTGCATTTAGATTTATCAGTTCAAACATGTCCCTTTTTTCATCTTTTGGTTCAGATTTTCTTTCCCTTCTTTAAGGCAATACTCTAATAAGGAGACTATTCAAGTCTCTGCACGGTGCAGATAATTAAGCAATCTTGCAATTTTTTTCAAAAGCGTTTTCTTTTTTGCATAATTTTCTCTCCATGGTAATTTCAAAGTGTCCTCAGATCACAACGAGGAAAAAAAAAGTCAATTAAGTTTCCCAATATGGAAGCCCAACATGCTGAGCCTTATTCCAAACTCTCCATTTATTTTTTTCTTTTGTCCCTTTCTGTATACCATATAATATTTTCCTGGTGGCAGTGATTCCAATGGAACACAGAAGGCCATGGCTGTTCTTGTCATCACTTTCAGAAGTTAGAGGTATCTTAGTCTCCATTTGGAGCCACCTGTGGATGTCATACATGAATTTATCTTAACCCTTTGGTAGGCTGTTTGTTTCTAGTTTTAGCTTGTGACACCTTTTGAGATTATGTTCTATGTTCTGTACGAGAGAAAAATCATTTATCTTTTTACAGATAGAGTAAATAGCCAGGGAAAGAAAAAATCCAGGGCCTGGTTTACTGCCCTGGAGAGTCAGACCTGAATGTGACCTTGAAACAGGAGATTCCGGGCAGCAGGGATATTGTTCTATAATTTTTGGTTCAGTTACCTTCCCCTTCCAGAGCAGAATCCGTGTCTTTGTATTCTCAGCATCCAAACAGTAGCTGCATATAGATGACCCACAAGAACTGTGGGTTTTTTTGTTAAAAAAAATTGTTAAAAAAAAAATGGATGGATGCCTATCTTGAAGAACTGATGGGGAACATAAGTGAGTCCATTTCACTACTTTATAATTTTGGCAAGAACACCGTACATTTCTCTACTAAATACCCAGCTCTGAAATTTCCCACAGAGCTCTTAGTTGATAAATATTGATTCCATTTCAGAAGTTGCCTCTTTGTAATTTACTTTTAAAATATACTTATTATTTTGCATGTATCCTTTGGCCTCAATTAAAAATTGAAGTAGAAATATTTTAGCTGAGAATATAAGAAAATGTAAGAATGCAGTGAATTTCTAGAAATAAAGGACTGACTGTAAGAAATATATCATTTTAATTACTGGACATGTTATAGATAGGAATGAACAAGGGACTGACACAGAGAACATAAAGAAAAAGTTGAATGGGGAAAAAAAGACAAAAATAAAAAAATAAAAAAAATAAAAAGTTGAATGAGTTGGAACAGCAGCAGGGGAGGGTCTGGTAGAGGAAAAAGTTCTATCATGATCTGTATAGACGCCTAACTTTGGAGAAGGCAGTTAAACTATGGTTTCCAAATTCTTAATAAACAAAATGAGAACAGTAATATCTACTTTAGCAGACACACAAATTAGAGCAAGGATCCAAATTAGATGTTGTTTAAGAATTAGGTGATTAGCTTCCCCATGTTTCTCACGGGCAAGAGCTCTGTTTTATTTATCTTTGTACCCAGAGTCCCTAACACAGTGCCCACCTGGCATGTAAATAAATGGAAGCTGTTTTAATCATTAGGCAATAGATTGTCAAGTAGAGATCAGAGGAGTGCACAAAACAAAAGGCAATTTTTGCAAGGTAAATGAGTCTGTGTGCATGCACACGCAGAGGTGCGTGCCTGCGTAGTAATTTGTGCAGAAGAAAAACAAAGACAATGAAATTGGGACAAGTCGGAGTGGGATGGTTAGTGTTATCAGAAAGAGACACAGCCACAGGATTTGTGACATTGTCATTAAAGACACTGTAAAGGAAAAGACAGATTCTCCTTAAAAGAAGAAGATTGGAAAAACAAAGGAAAGACATTTCCTTCCCCTTCTTCTCACCTTTTGTCTTCATTTATCCAGTTTATCTTCTCTCCCATCGTTCCATCTCTTGAGTGATACTCTTCCCAATGACTTTGTTCCACACTGAGTATTACCTTCTCTCACCTTCTAAATACATTTTTTAAAAATTATTTCCACCCTCCACCAGAGCATGTACTCATTTGCCATTTCATCACTATTTTGTCTTTCCCAGATTTCATGTCAGAGACTGCTAAGTGTCCATTAAAATCCATTCTCCTTTTCTTCCATGATTTCTAGACTCCTTTGCAGTTAGGTAGCTAAATGACTATATTCTTTCTGGTGGAAATGATATATGCCACTGCTGGGCTAGACTAGCAAAACCTCCAGAGACCTTCGATGCAATCCCCCACTCCCCAAAGGTTGATTGGTGTCAAAGATGACCAGAACAACTAGTTGAAGACAGCAGAGCTTCCATCAGCTTGGTTTCCTGAAGAACTGCATGGAGTAGAGGCCTTCCACCATCACAGAACAATCAACAATAAACAGCTACCTGAGGAAGAAATAGAATTCTATTATTTTTGAGACATAACACTCTGATTTGTTTGTGATAGCCCACCATAACTAATACAGACAGGTGTATCTCTTCTCTCCAAGTGATTACATCTCTTAACTATATCACCCTCCCCAGCACTAAGTTCATCTTAGTAATAATAAACATTTCATTTTTTTCTTCTTTTATTAACTTGTGAAGCTAAAATTAAATAAAACAGAGGAAAAATATCACAGCTACAAATCTGGGATGGAGAGTAGAAATGATAACAAAGTGGAGAATGTGCAGGAAAGGTATACTTCTCTGGAAAGGTAAAATCTAGGATATTAAAAATATCATTGCTGCTGTTGTTTAAATTACATTCCTGTGCTATCCATAACTGCTAATAGAGATTCCAAAGATACAAAGTTTTATGTGAAAGCCTAAAGCTCCTTTAAGAGAAAAATTATATTTTCTTTTGTTAAGATATTTGTTATCAGACTCTTTAAAAATGAAATACTGGAAATCACAGAGCTGAAGAACTGTGAATCCAATGCAAACCACTAAGCTGGATTTATTTTAGTGCCACTATGTAGGCCAGAGGCTTTTGTGCATTTTGATTTCTGTTATTATCTTGATGGTCCTCGTTTCTAGTACTCTGTGTGTCAGTGATTTAATCTGGATTTTTGCTTATAAGTATCATTCAATTAAGAAATGTTAAGAAATATTAAGAAGATCTATTCATTCTCAAATCCTTGGGAAAAAATGATTAAGATCTCTGTAAACAAAATAATAATTACCAGCAAAAGAACTTTAAAAATCCACTGAAAAGCAATTGGTAACAACTCCTAACAATGAAATTTTTAGTTTTCAAATAGGTTTTTAGTCTGTTTCGCCTAGAATGGAAATGCTTAATATTCCCCAGCCTACTGCCTAGGATTGTTAGGTTGAGAGATACGTCCTCTGAAAACAAGTAGAATGGAGAGTCCTGAATAGGGACTGTAGTGCTTTTGACAACTTATTGATTCAGTAGGTCCTTATTCAGTTTCTCACAGACATTGGATAGACTGTCCTGGTAATACACTGGCACGGGTGCCAATAAAGAGGCAACTAAAAATAATCACAATAACAAAAGTCTGAGGAACAAAGAGATTTGCTTCTTATCCACAGTATGGGCAAAAGGAGGTCTTTAAGACAGAGGTAGAAGTGCAATATTAGGCTCCAAGGTATTTAGAATATTTCTACCAAAAGATTAGAAATGGAAAAAGTTACATCTGTTGATCTGTCACAATGAAAGGATCCATTTATCCAAGGCACATTTAAAGGTCTGGTATACTGCTCCACCTAAATCTAGCAAATTCGATGAACTCATGCAATTGTTGAAGGTGAATTTTTCACCAGCACCACCTCACAAAGATTGTCAACAACATGGAGAAAGCATTTTTTTATTATACATGTTCCAGAATTACCTTCTTCATCCCAGCAATCAGATTTAGGAAATTTCTCTGATGATGCATGTCAAGATTACCTACTACGTTATGGAGCTCATAGTGGAGTCCTTGTACTTCTTAAATGTGTTATTAGAAAGATGTATCTAGTCTGGTATTAGGACACTATTCCAGGTTCTATCTGTTCAAAAAATATTTTTTAAGGGGCATGAACCCAACGTGGGGCTTAAACTCACAACCCTGAGATCAAAACTTAAGCTGAGATCAAGAGTCAGAAGCTCAACCAACTGAGCCGCTCATACACTCCATGACCTTGTACTTCTTAACTAAATTTGATTTGTCCTTTTAGTAGATCAACAAAATACATCATCAACTGAAACTACGTCATAGCATAGCACAAAGCTTAAGAAACACCTTCCATTGTAAATACCAAGCAAAATACAAAGTATGAGTTGGTAGACTCTAGAGAACATTCAACTCAATTCCATAGATTTCAATTCTATATGCTTTGTTCCTCTGGGATTTTCTTTTTGTTCTCACAAGTTTATTGATAACTGCAAAGTTTCTCAATAACTATTTGGGTTTGAATCCCAGCTTGCCTTTTACTAGCTCTGGGACCTCAGCCAATTTATTCAACCTTTTCATACCTTAGTTTCCTACTTGTAAAATGAATTAATATACGTGCAATACTGTTTGACATATAATAATAGCTCAATAAACCACACCAATGACTCCCAAAATAGAACTTCTATTCCACACTCTGTCCTTTTGAGGCAATTGCTCTAGCTAATCACAGGGACACTTAAAAGAATCTATGGGCAGTTTAAGTTCCACATGTCCCCAAATCAACTTTTCATATTCTTACTGAAAACAAGTTCTATTGTGTCTATTTTTTACTTTCTGAATTTGCTATAATTCTAAAATCCAAGGGAATTGGAATTTAAAGTTATATCCCCAACTTTGATTTGATTGCCACATAATTTTCTAACTCCTAATCAGAAGTAAGATTAGAGAGTTAGATCACAGATCTAAAATCCTGGCACATAATTCTCTGCATAGAAAATTGCATGGAAACTTATAATTTCATGTCTGGGGGGAAAAAAAAGATGGCCTATCCTGATCCTATTCCAGAAATTTCATTATTTTTTGTACCACTGTTTATTTCTTAGCAAATAATGTTTACATTCATTTATATGCCCTAAAACACAAATAAGTATGGTTGCTAAATAATATTATGCCATTAAATTTCTTGTTTAATGCTTCTTCATATTGCTTGTTAGAAGTTAATGAACAGTATATGCAATTAGAAAGAAATAAACACCAAATCCTCCATGAGCCACAGAAATAAATCAGTATGTCTTAATCTCAGAATGAGAAACAAAGATATTTCTTCCTCAGACCAAACAAAGCAGAGATTTTCAAACTGAAGGAGAGCCATAGAAAAGTTCGACCCCAAATATGGTAAGCTTGGACTAGATAGCTGAGCCTGAGCATTAATAAAAGATTAGAATCTCACATTTGAAAAAAAGTATGAAAAGTTTTTGCTAGTGTGCTGGGAGCCAATTAAGGCACAAATATCCTTCTCTGGTTTTAGAAAAATGTATATGTTCTAGATGCTAGGTTGGAATTCAACTAAAATGGTGTTTTATTATGAAAACAGATGATTTGTCTTTGACATTTTTAGAGTCCACCCATATTCACTCAGATGCTGCTCCTGTAGTAATTCCAGGAAGAGCCAAGTCTCCTTGGAAAACTGTTCTGGTCAGTAAGTCCTAGCCAAGTGCTCAGTAAGGTACTCAAGGACATTCCAAAGCTCAGGACTCTAAGTCTGGATAGGCCTCTCTGGCCTGGGTGTCAAACTAGAACCTAAACATGCCTCCTACAAGACTATGAAGAGCAAGGTGAACCTTGAGGAACCAGTCACCAAGTGGAAACCCTATTCTAGCTTCTCCACTGCCTTTCCCACTTCCTGCCAAATAACCAAATGAGTTTGGCTCTAGATGGAATCTCACCTTTGCCTCTTTTTCCTTTGGAGCTAATTAACATTTATATGTTTTTTTTGTTTGTTTTGTTTTGTTTTGTTTTACCATAAATAAATTTACTTCTTTCTTAAGGCTCATTTGGAAAAGTCAAAATCTAGCCAAGGAATCAACATATGGTAGGAGTTGTTTTCTCAATTTCCATGGCAGAAGGTCATACAAGGAGAATTGTTATGAGCTGCAACTAATTATTCAGGTACAAGGTTAAAGAGAGGGAGGCTAGATTCATTTTTTTCTCTTTGGACCTCAAGTGTAGTTAGTGAGTTAATTCTACTTCTCTATTTATTGCACTATGATTACAGCTTCATGCAAGGTCTCATATTTTTTTCCTCTTCATCTCCTATTCACATTTCTATTTTCCTTCTTTGTTAGAGGTACCCACTTTATTTTGCTTTATTTGTGTCAGATATGTATGGATCTCTAAAAAATCATTGCCAAGTACTGAATTGTGTCACCACCACTCCCACAACAGGTCGAGGGGCAAAGCTGTTTTCTCCACCATTTCAAAGAGTGGGGCCATCTTTCCCACTTCAGGGGGCCAGCATGATCCTGCCCAGTGTGTTGGGGGTGAGGGTCTTACAAAATATTGAACCAAATGAGCTCAATAGTTGCCTTGTTACATTTTGAACTTTTTGGAATGTGTTATCCCTTCCTCCCATCTGATTTCTCCTTTTTGGCATGGGAATATCTATTCTATGCCCATCTACCATCGTATTTTGGAAGCACATAATATATCTGGTTTCACCATTCACAGGAATTTTGCCTCAGAATGAGTCATACCTCAAGTTTCAGCCATATCTTATTTAGATGATATTTAGATAAGACTTCAGACTTTAGGCTTTAGGGTTGATGCCAGAATGAATTAAGATGGGGGGCAGGGGAGGCTACTGGGATGGAATGGATTTTTTTTGTTTTGTTTTGTAAAAAGGACATGAATTTGCATTGGGGAGCTTGGGGTGAAATGCTACGGACTAAATTTTGTTCCTCCAAAATTCATATGTTAAAGCCCTAAACCCCAGTGTACCTAGAGATAGGATCTTTAGGAGGTAATTACTATTAAATGAGGTCATGGTGGTGGGGCCCTAATCCAATAAGACTGTAGTCTTTTAAGAGGAAGAACCTTTGCCTCTGCCTCTGTCTTCCTCTCTCCCATATAAGAAGGCAACCACCTGCCGCTAGAAAGAAGGCTCTCACCAGAACCCAACCATGTTACCACCCTGATGTTGGACTTCCAGCCTCTAGAACTGTGAGAAAATCCACTTCTGTTGTCTAAGCCTCCAGGCTATGGTATTTTGTTATGGCAGTCTGTATTGACAAATATAATCATAGTATTACTTTGTGTCCCTGCACATTTTAATCTATATAAATGGTAGTGTACTATTGCTTAAATTGTTTCTTTTTCACCCAACTCTGTTTACAGATGTATCCATGTTGCTGTATATATATTTAAGTCATTACATCTGACTGCAGTGGAGTGTTCCAATGTATGCTTCCAATGTATCCTTTATCTACTTTCTAGTAACAGACTCTGGGTTGCTGCTACCTACAACAAACAGGATGGGTTCAATGTTCTACTAATACATGACCCCTAATAGGTTTCTATAAACACAGAGTCATGTACATTTTGGCTCAAATAGTATACACAGATCAAATTTCCCTCCATACTGCTAGATTGCCTTTTCAAATGGTTGCACCAGCATGTGCTTCCTTGGATAGTATTAAGAGTCTCTATTCTTGCCAACATTTGGTATATATAACCTTGTACTTTTTGCCAATCTGGTGTGTATAATTTAGGAAGTTTTTAGTTGTAATTATCATTTATCTGATTATTACTGACATTGACATCTTTTCTTATGCATGTTACTCATTGGGGTTTCCTCTTCTGTGACTTGCTTATTCATATCTTTTTTTTTTTTAAGATTTTATTTATTCATGAGAAACACATAGAGAGGCAGAGACCCAGGCAAAAGGAGAAGCAGGCTCCTGAGGGAAGCCTGATGCAGGACTCGATCCCAGGACCCCAGGATCATGACCTGAGCCAAAGGCAGATGCTCAACCACTGAGCCACCCCGGTGCTCCAATCTTCAGTCCATTCAAACTTTATTTTTATAGATAGTATGAGTTAGGAATCCAAATTTATTTTTCTCTACCTAGTGAGACTTTAGTTCCCTAATACTATCTACTAATAATCCATACCCTTCTCCATGTTTCTCATATACTGACTCTATCATGCCAATTTCCCATTCACAAGGGAGATGTTCTGAGTTCCCTTTCTGTTTCATTGATATAGTGTATGTTTCTGTGGCAAACCTCATTTTTATTATTGATTGCTCATGTACTATAAAGTATTCCCTCTTTTTTATAAATTTATATTTTTGTGTACTTTTATTTTTCCGTATAATTTTTAATCAATTTGTCAAAAGCTCTTTAAAAACCCTCAGATAATTTATTAAATATACATTGAGTACATACCTAATTTAAAGGCAGCTGACACTTTTAAAATCTTAAATTTCCTCATAGATGAATTCGATGTAGTCTACTATTTAGCACTCTTTTCCTTTGTAACTTTAAATAGTTTTAAAATATTCTCCATAGGGCAGCCCCAGTGGCTCAGCGGTTTAGCGCCACCTTCAGCCCAGGGCATGATCCTGGAGACCCAAGATCGAGTCCCATGTCGGGATCCCTGAATGGAGCCTGCTTCTCCCTCTGCCTGTGTCTCTGCTTCTCTCTGTCTGCGTCTCTCATGAATAAATAAATTTAAAAATATATATTCTCCATAAAGATCTTGTGCATTCTTTTTTTTTCTTTTTTCTTTTCTTTTTTTTTTTTAGAGAAAGAGAGAGTATGTGCAAATGCAAGTAGAAAGGAGGGGAAGGAAGGGCAGAGGGAGGGGAGAGAGAGAATCTTTTTAAATTTTTAAAAACACTTTATTTAAATTCAATTTGCCAACATATAGTATAACATCCGATGCTCATCCCATCAAGTGCCCTCCTTAGTGCCCATTTCCCAGTCATCCCATATGTCCACCCTCCTCCCCTTCTGCAATCTGTTGTTTGTTTCCCAGAGTTAGGAGTCTCTCATGGTTTGTCTTCCTCTCTAATTTTTCCCCACTCAGTTTCCCTTTCCCTTAGAGTCTCTTTCACTATTTTTTATATTCCACATATGAGTGAAACTATATGATAATTGTCTTTCTCCGATTAACTTATTCCACTCAGCGTAATATCCTCCAGTTCCACCCACGTGGAAGCAAATGGTAGGTATATGTTCTTTCTGATGGCTAATACTCCATTGTATATCTATACCACATCTTCTTTATCCATTCATCTGTCGAAGGACATTGTGGCTCCTTCCACAGTTTGGCTATTGTGGACATTGCTGCTATAAACATTGGGGTGCAAGTGTCCCATCGTTTCCCTACATCTGTAATACCCAGTAGTGCAATTGCTGAGTCATAGAGTAGCTCTATTTTTAACTTCTTGAGGAAACTCCACACTCTTTTCCAGAGTGGCTGTACCAGCTTGCATTCCCACTAACAGTGCAAGAGGGTTGCACTTAGGAGAGAGAGAATCTTAAGCAGGTTCCATACCCACTGCAAGCCAGACAGGGGGCTCCATCTCATGACCCTGAGATCGTGACCTGAACCGAAATTAAGAGTTGGTTTCTTAATCAACTGAACTACCCAGACACCCTAAGAGCTTGTACATTCCTTATCTTATCAATTCTTGGATACTTTAAATATCTTTTACTGATATATCTTATTTGCTTTTATATTATCTAGTTAATTATTTCTATTGTAGAGGAACATTTTAATTTTAAATTTGATCTTGTATCAAACTTGCAGAACTCTTATCCATTCCAATAGTTTATCTATTGATTCTATTAGGTTTTCTCTATTGATGAGGGTATCATCTGCAATCAATGGCAGTTTCAACTTTTCTGTTTAATCTGTATACATTCTTTTTTTTTTTTTTTTTTGTCTTAATGCACCATCCAGGACCATAACAGATGACTGAATCTGCTTCATCTATCAATTGGCTTGAATGTTTGGCCATACTAATCAGTTCTTTCACATTTTGTTTACTTTTATGTGATTTATTTTACATTTCTGAGGTAAGTATAATAAAAAGTCTAATTACTGTTGGTAATTTATCTACTTTAAGCAAGCTTTGCTGTTGCTGTCCATATTTTAAGTGTATAAGTTGTTTGGTATATATCGTTCTCAGTTCAGTACCTACCTAATCTATTATTCCCCTTACCAAAATATACCTTTTTGTCTTTTATGATTTTTTTTACTTATGTGCTAAAAATTTACTATGAAATTCTTTGAATATTTGGAAGAATTCATTTTTAAATGACATAAACTTATTTGTATGCATAATTTCATTTCTTTGATATTTATTGAACCATTCGAGTTTTTTGTTTCTTCTTAAATTAGTTTCAGTAAGTTGTATTTTTATTTAAGAAACTATTTATTTCAAATTACTTTTACATTTTTCCCCATAATTGTATTAATATTCTGCAGTATTTTTTAAAGATTTTATTTATTTATCCAACCCAGAGAGAGAGCACAAGCAAGGGGAGCTGCAGAGAGAGAGAGAAGCAAGCTTCCCACTGAGTAGGGAGCCCGACGTGAGGCTTGATCCCAGGACCCTGGGATAACGATCTGAGTCAAAGGCAGAATCCTAACTGACTGAGCCCCCAGGTACCCCAATATTCTTTAGTATTCTTATAACTTACGTTGCATATAGGTCCTCATTTTTGTTCCTAATCTTGCTTTTATTTCTTCTCCTTTTCTTGATGGACTTCAAAGCCTTATCAATTTTATTAGTCTTTTTGATTTGTTATTACTGACTTCTGTATCTAGTTTTCTATTAGTTATTACCCGCTTTTATTTTTATTATTTCTATACTTCACATTCTCAGGTTTACTGTGTTTTCTTTCTATCCAAAGCAATTTTATACAGAAAAGAAAAAAATTAGAGGATTTATATTATCCGACTTCAGGACTTACTCTAAAGCTATGACATATATATTTTGATGAAACAAAATTGACACTTCTAAAATAGACTATACAACTAATCGAAGCCTAAGTATCTGTCCTTCAAGAAGGGAATGACAGAGTAGTGACTGGAGAAGGCCATAGGATCAAGAGAGGTTTCTTTTCTTTCTTTTCTCCCCCAGCTTTGCTGAAGTATGAATGACTAATAAAATTGCAAAATGTTTAAAGTATACAATATGATGAATATATATATACATATATATGTATGTGTACATATATGTATGTGTATATATGCACACATATATATATGTGAAAAGATTACCTTCACTGAGTTAATTAACACACCCATCATCTCATATTTCTGCCTTATTTATTTGTTTATTTATTTAGGCAGAACATTTAAATTCTACTCTCTAAGAAAATTTCAATTATACAGTATAGTGTTACTATGGTCACCATGTTATACATTAGATCTTCAGACTTTATTTATCTTACTCTTCTTATAACTAAAAGTTTACATCCTTTTCCAATCTCTCTCTATTTCCCCACCTCCCAGGGGCACCTGGGTAGCCTCAGTTGGTTAAGCATCCAACTCTTGATTTCTACTCAATCGTGATCTCAGGATTGTGAGACTGAGTGCCACATCAGGTTCTCTGCTGGATATGGAGCCTGCTTAAGGTTCTCTCTGCCCTTCCTCCACCCTCTCTAAAAAAAAAAACCAAAAGACAGCCTATTTCCTCACCCCCCAACCATGGCAACCACTTTTCTACTCTCCATACCTATATAAGTCTGACTTCTTTTTTTAATATATATATTTTACATATAAGAGATACTATGCAATATTTATCTTTCATTTTCTGGTTTATTTTACTTATAATGTTCTCCAGGTTTATCCAGGTTGTCACAAATGACAGGATTTTCTTCTTTCTTAAGGCCAAATAATAATCCAGTGTGTTTGTGTATGTATGTGTGTATGTGTATATATTATGGACATTTACGATGTTTCTATACCTTGGCTATTGTGAACAATGCTGCTATTAACACGAGAATACAGATCTCTCTTTGAGATAAAAAATGCCCATGTCCTAATCCCCAAAATCTGTGAATATGTTATTTTACATGGCAAGGAGGAATTAAGGTAGCTTATAGAATTAAGGTTACTAATCAACTGACCTTGAGCTAGAGAAGATTATCCTGGATGACCTAGGTGAGCTCAGTGGAGTCAAAAGAGTCCTTATAAATAAAAGAGGAAGACAGGAGGCTCAGAATCACAGAGAGATTTCAAGATGCTATACTCTTAGCTCTAAAGATGAAGGAAGGAGTGTAGCTGGTTTCCAGAAGTTGGAAAAGATAACAAAGCACATTGTCCCCTAGAGCCTCCAGAAAGAATACAGCCCTGTTGACACCTTGGTTTTAGCCCAGTAATACTCATTTCAGACTTCTGACCTCCACAACTGCAAGATAATGTGTTCATGTTGTTCTAAGTCACTGAGTTTGTGGTAATTTGTTAGGGCAGCAATAGGAAACTCAATGTAAGGTGAAGGTTCAGTAAACAGTGGCAAAAGTTTAAAATACTGCTTGTGAGGATTAGATGAGGTAACTGATCAAAGTTGGAGGTTTAGAAGGAGTTAAGCAGGTAGACATGGGAGAAAGAATATTCCAAATAAGGAGAAGATCATGAACAAAATCAGGAAAACAGGAAAGCTCAGCATATACAATAATCACAGCCTGAAACTTACAATGTTAAGATAGGAGCCTGGTAAATAATATAATATGTGTATTATATATTATATGTGTAGACACACGTAAATTACTTACATCGTGATCAATGACAGTAATAAAACCAAAACTCAGGGTATATTCCAATGAGTCACTCTTATTTGTAACTCTCCTTTGAAGTATGACCAATCTAGATCTTGCTCAAAACTAAACAGTAGCTTTTAAAAAAAGAGTTTAAATAATTCCCTTTGAAATATAAATTCCTTAAAAACTAATGGTTATAAGGATGGCATGTTCTGAGTTTTCATTTCAACTCCACCATTTATAAGATGTGTGAGCTTCTGCAAGTTATCTCTTAGAACTTCAACAGCCTTATCTAAAATGAGGAGGGTAATTACACTTGCTTCATAGGGGTTTTTGTAAGGTTTAAGTAAGATGATGCACGGAAAGGAAATGTCACAATGCTAGCTACTTTCACTATTGCTATTTTTATTCTTGTGAAGAGTTTCTCCTAGAATGTCTCCTAGAACTCAGGCAGTTAGCTGGTTTGGAATGTTTCTGCAGCAATTTTTTTCTGCCTCTGACTTTGAACAGTAACTGACAATAGACGAATTTGTTTTCGTTATACCTGAACTGAGTAACATAACTGGCACCAAAAACTATGCAAGAAATTGTCATTTTCAAAGGCAACCACAAACAGTGTGGCATCAGAACAGACTAATTAGCTGCAGGAATTATGTAATATAATTCTGAAGGATTTCTTCTTTGGTAGGACAATAAAATTCTTTATTCTCAGGAACTGTGCCAAACGGAGCTACTATTTATAATTTACACAATGACACTGAACTTTATAGATGAAAGTCAATATGTAGTGAGTGAAAGAAATAAGTGTTATGAGAGTGTGCCAGAGCATTAGAGTTACACTTTGTTGTATAAGTTAGTGAAATAACTTTATTCCTTAATAACTCCTTCTACAACAGCCTGGGCTATGTATTCAATCCCTTACCTTAAGCATAACTGAATGAGAAAATATTTCTTGCTTTCTGTTGTAAATGGAAGATAAAGTATCTGAGCTTGATTTAGCCCTTGAGATACCTTTGGCATCCATGGTTGCACAAAGGACATACAGACATGAAATCATCACCAGATAACCCAGAAGTCACAGAAACCTAGGGGAACAGAGGACTTGATAAATTTATACATCTTTATTTATAAATATTTAAAATAATTATTGGCAATATCGATTTTTTGCTAATCAACCTGGAAATGGTTATGTTTGTATGTGTGTATATACACAATAACAACTAAAAAGAGAGAAGAAGCAATGTACAATTTAAATTTCTTTTCTTGAATTCTGTAGTTTTTAAGAATGCTTCACTTGTTTTACTACAGACACCATTTGAATCTTTATCTAATAGGTTGTGAAATAGTGTTCAAATATTTAATGAGTAGAGTTAGAGGTTCTGTAGAGATTTCACAGGGAACCTTGTTGGGTTTTCTTCACCAACACTTAAATTACTAGACAGTATGCAGTTTGACTTCAGGGATGATACCTGAATACTGATACTCATGCTTGTGTTTCTAGCCCCTAGCTCAGTGTCTGGCACATCGGATTTGGATGAATGGATACCTGAGTGAATTAGTGAATGACTACTCGCTTGAATCAAGTGATAAAGACAGGACTAATTAAACAAGACGATTGCTTCCTGAGGCTCTTAAAGGCTTAAATAAAAACAATGGTTGCAGGTTATTTAATGAGGAATCTACTTGAAAGATGGTGTTCAGAAGCCCTATAGTTCTGGAGACCAAGCAATATAAGGCAGTAGTGGCTGGATCATCAAGCAGGTTGTCATGCTGCTCATGCAAGCCTTCTTATTGGATGCAAATCTCTAGATAGGTCTTCAAGTCAAAGGGAATATAACATAGAATTTGGTCACTCTCATCCTTTTAGTGTATTCATTTGCTATTTCATTTCTTTCCATGTTTCCTGCCTGACAAGAAAGAAGAATTACCACATCAAAGCCTGCAACTCTCCTGAATCGTGACGAAAATTTGAATTTAGTGTTTGAAGAACATGAGAAAAGAAGAGGAGGAGAATAGTCATGGATTTTTCTGGTCATTAACTGCATTACATGTTGGGCTGGTCACAAAAACCATCTGACCTTTATTTTCCTAATGTGTAACTTGAGAATGTAGAATTAGATATTCATTGAATTCCCTTTAAATTTTATATTCAGTGATTTTAGCTAAATATATGCTATTTGGGGGGTAAATATAAATAGCATGGTAGTTAAGACCTACCTTTATTTCCTCCTCTGCTAATTTGGCAAAAACTTCTCTAAAGTAAAGAGATTTGCTCCCCCTCCCCTTAATTTGCTGATTTATTGTCATCTGTGCATGTAATGGGACTCAGAATGATCAATGGGTCCACAGTTCACCCCAGCCCTCTGCTGGAGACCTGAAACAAAGATGAGAAAGAATGCAGAGGACAAGAGTCTGGTCACCTAACTTCTCCAAGAAAAACAGTAACAGAGGACAAACTAAATCTCCACTGGGCTATGTCTGGTGGGGAGCATCTTACATTGAGGAAGATGGGGTTAAAGCAAGAGTGTAATCAAGAAGATGACCAACAAGACAGATGAAAATGAGGAACGAAAGTGGATTTGCGGAAAGAAATCCACCAGTGAATTTCAGAGAACTGGAGAATTAGAGAAGAAAGAAAGGAGATTGTGGTCAATTTTTCTGTGAACTATATGCTTAAATTTATTTTTTAAGAAAAAAAGCAAATGTTTCATTTCTAAATTTCTTTTTCTTAAAAACAAATGTTTTACATGTTAGAATAGTTTTAGATTTTTAGAACAGTTGCAAAAATAATACCAACAGTTGGCATGTATCCCACACTCAGTTTCTCCTGTTAACATTTGAGATTGCTGTGATACACTTATCACAACTAATGAATCCATATTGATACATTATTATTCGCTAAACCATGTTTTATTAAAATTTCACAAGTTTTTCTGAATAGCCTTCACCTGTTTCAGGACCCCATGCAGGATACATTACACTTAGTTGTCATGTCTCCTTAGACTCTTCTTGGCTGTGATAGTTTCTCAGACTTTCCTCGTTTTTGATGATCTTAACAGTTTTGAGAAGTATTGGTCATGTATTTCATAATGTCTCTCACTTTGGTTTTTTGTCTGATGTTGTTCTCATGATTTCACTGGGATTATAGGTTTTGGAGAGGAAGACCACAGAGGTCAAGTGTCATTCTTATCACATCATATCAAGGGTATATGCTATCAACAGGACTTACTGCTGATGATGTTAACTTTGATGGCCTGGCTGAAGCAACATTTGCTAGATTTCTCCACTGTAAAGTTATTTCCTCCTTTTTTTTCCCCCTGTATTCTTTGGATGCAAGCCACTAAGTGTAGTTCACACATGAGGGGTGAAGAGTTCTATCCCACCTCCTTGAAGGAGCAGTATCTACATAAAATATTTGGACTATTTTATGGGAGATTTGTCTTTTCTCTCCTATGTTAATCATTTAAATTAGTATTTGACCCATTCTTTATTTGGGGTTATAATCCCAAGGTTATGAATTTTGCTGCCTAAAATCCTTTATGTAGTTGAATTTATTTTCTTGAACATACCCCTCTGAGGGACGCATAACTCCTCAGGCTGCTTTTGACATCTTTTCTATGAATCTAAAAGACTGACTTGGGAAAGGCTCCTTCTGTGTCATTACTTTTTACACTCAGGTACATATTATAATATATTTGATTCATAATTCAGAAACCAGGACATTTCTATCATGGTAATAAACCATCGATTTTAGACATTCCATTCAAAGAAATTACATGCAAACGTCATGACCCCTTGACACTGGGAATTTTAGTTGTTAGACCTTACCGTGTAAGGGTGTGATGACCTCAAGGAGAGTGGTTGAGACAAGGCTTGCTAGTGTCCTTGGCAGGCTGTAACATAATCAGGACATGATCATTGAGTATATATGTGTGTACTCACCTTTTGTTCCTCTATTATTAGTCTGTTTTAAACATAAATTTAAGATTTGATGCCATTCCAATAACCTTGAAACTTATTTCAAAAGACAGCAAATAAAATATCTTGAAAAATGCATATTAAGATGGCTGTTTTTAAAGTGTGTCAGCAATACCAAATGTACAACTTAAAATTACACATCCCCATGATTTTTTTCAATATCATTGACTATACTCCCTATGCTGTACTTTTTACCATCATAAGTTATTCATTTTATAAGCTAGAACTTTGTACCTCTTAATCTTCTTCACCTATTTTGCCTATCTCCACTTGATATTATTTTTAGTTGTTGTATCCATCAAGGTATGTTAACTGCTATAATAAATAACCTCATTACAGTAGGTCAACACAATAAAGGTCTATTTCTCAGCCAAGTGAAGTCTGATATAGATACTTCTGATCAGGGAGCTCTCTGTATGACTCTCCATCCAGTCCCATGAGTGGGAAAGAGAGAGCATACACTCGATCACATGCAATGTTTTAGGGGCAGGGCCTGGGAGTAGCCTATATTACTTCCACCTCTGCCTCCTTTCCATTGGCCAGTAATCAGTCCCACAGTCCCACAGAGGTGCAGAGAGGACTGGAAAATCCAGTCCCAGGGATAAACAGATTTTTGAACACAGAGCATTGTGCCTGCCAAAGCTGCTTAAACTATTTTCCTGAAACGAAGGTAGATTTCAACATAATTCTTTTTTCCTTCATAATTTTTCTTACTACTCACTCTTTTTTTTTTTTTTTTTTTTTTTTAAGATTCTCTTCTTTTACCTCATGATTTGGTATCCTCTGTGACTCTATCCTTAATCAAGAGCATCTCTTCCCAGCCTGTGCTCTCCCTCAGTAATCTTGTTCATTTCCCTGGCTTCAACTGCTGGGGATTCCCACCTTCATTTCTACCATCCATATTTCTCCTTTGATCTGCTGGTTTGTATTTTCAAATGCTGACTAGGCCCATGTAGATGGCTCAGAGGCTCTCAAACTGAGCATATCCCAGGATAACTTTATTATCTTCCTCCTAAATTATATTCTTGTTTATCTCTTTTTGCTATTTCTGGGAATAGACCAATTTCAAAGTGGTTTCTCACGCGATAAACAGGGATCATTCTAGGTTTGTTTTTTTTTTACTTCCTTTTCATAACACATCTGATTTTTATGTTCTTTAATCTTTATGCCCTAGGTAGTTCTTTAAATTTCTCTTTTGTCCATAATCACTGCTAAGTGCTTAAATTTAGGCTTTATTGTCTCTCATCCAGACTGTTGTAATCACCACCTAACCATTATTACTCTCTTAAAAACCATCTCCTGATGTCAGCCTCCATTTGGCCACCAAAATCATATTTTTAGATATAGACCTGATCAGCCCACTCCTGACCTAAAATCTTTCACTGTCTCCCATCTGATAAAAGCTATTAATCTTCTCTCAAAAGAAAAAATGAGACATGTGACAAATGGCCAGCCTTCCCCATATTTCCAACCCCCTCCTCACTTCCCAGCATGACTATTCTCACCTCATCAACAACCAGGACAGTAAGGGAAAATGTCAGTAAAGCTAACTCAGGATGTAAATGGTAGAAAGTAAAAACAAGCTAAATATCATTTAGGGCAAACCACTGATGAGATGCCATGAAAACCAATTATGAACCCCCGACCCAAAGGGCCACTAGCAGTGCTAAAGTTGAAGTTCAGCCATAAAAACAACACTTGAGGTCAGCCAGTACCAAAGCATGCTGTTAATGAAAAAAGCCTGAGGCAAGTGGCTCCAGGAAATTTGGGCATCCACAGCTAGTCTTTATTGGTTGATTACTGGGCTAGTGTATGTTTGAGGGAGAGACTGGGAAAAGAAAAAAAAAAAAGAATGATTCCAAAGCAGTATGTTAGGTAGATTGAATTTAAATTCAACTCTAAGTGAAATGAATTGAAGCAAAATCAATATTATATATTCCTAATGCGCAGAAAATACAAAATATAAATTAGCTTGAAGAACTCTTCCCTTTGAAATGGAATGGGGCACAGATATAATTTGAAAGGAGACTTCTAAAAAAATGAGACTTCTGTTTAGAAATGAAAAGTCAAATAATTCTCATCATTTTTATATTTGCTACTCTTTTATAGTGTGGATAAAGGACCTTAAGTAATAAGGTTAGAAACCTACCCATACTATGAACTAGCTTTCAGTTCCATTTACTAGAACACTATATTCCTGTCTAGAGGTTGAAATCTTATAAACAACAGATTTCTCACAGAGAAATTGAAGATCAAAGTATTAGAAATGTTTAGTGAGGGTCTGCTTCATGATTTGTACATGGTCATCTTCTTTCTGTACCGTCACATGACAGAAGGGGCATTGGAGCTGTCTCGGGTCTTTTACAAGAGCACTAATCTCTTTCATGAGGGTTTTACCCTTATGACCTAGTCATCTCCAAAAGGCCGCATCTTCAAGTACCATCACACTGAGGCTTAGAATTTCAACATATAAATTTGGAAGTGCAATAAACATTCAGTTTAATATGTATACCATTGGACAGAGCTTAGACACAAGACCACACATACCTACAAATGAAGATGTGAAATGGGATCCTATTATTTAAAGAAAAATTGATATGAGGGTGTACTTAGTGATAATATCACATTCTAATGTTTTACTCTGTTCCCTATAGCTGTTACCGAGTATGTTCTCCTTTCTCTACATTTCCTTAAAATTAGAGAATACCAGATAATTCATTTCTGTAATGCAACTACTGTATATGATGATCCTGTTATACTATGGTTTATGTGTTTCTTCCATTAACTTTCTATTAGTTAAGGTTCTCCAGAGAAACAGAACCAACAAGATATAAATAGATGATAGATGATGATAGATGATAGATAGATAGATAGATAGATAGATAATAATTTATTTTAAGAAATTGGCTCACATGATTGTGGCAGCTAGCAAGGATAGGCCAGAGGCTAGAGACCCAGGAAGAGCTGATGTTGCAATTCAAGTCTGAAAGCCATCTGCCGGCAGAATTTTCTCTTCCTTGTGGAGGTCAATTTTTTGGTCTATTCAGGCGTTCAACTGATTAGATGAGGTCCAGCCACATTATAGAGGGCAGTCTATTTCACTACAAGTTCACCAATTTAGATGTTAATCTTACCCAAAAGCACTCTCACCTAAAGATTTAGAATCATGTCTGAGCACACATCTGGATACTATGGACCAGCCAAGCTGACACATGAACAACCATTACAAACAGGATACAAACTTTTTAAGAGAATAGGATGTAAACTCTTAAAAAATTAAATATTGAGAATAAATCCATTGGTACACACTTTAATACAATATATAAGACATATAATGACAAATAAAATTGACAAAGAAATTAGAAAAGTCAGATCAAAAGACTTTCCAAAAATATATAACAGCAAGCTCCGAATACAAATCCGAATTTCTGGCGGCACACCTGAGAGCTAATTCTTCTTTTCACTTAAACTCATCTCCTCAAACCAATTCTCTGTGCATAATACCATAGCCATTATTTCTAACTTTAGTTGTAAAAAATCATTTTCTCAGATAAAATAAATATTACTCATTAAAAATGTGTGTATCTTTCAGTATTTGAAATATTCTTGGTGTTCCAAATTTATTCTTTCATTCTATAATCTAATATTGATTTAGGTCATTTAATACCTATTTTGCATAAAGCAAGATGAAGCAAGAATTAAGATAAAGTTATCACCTTCAATAAACAAAATTTGAAGAGAGATAAGATCTTTGCAAAAATATTTTTGTTAACACTTTACTTATTTATTTAGAGAGAGAGTATGAGCTAGGGGAGGAGCAGAGGGAGAGGGAGACAGAGACTCTGAAGCAGACTCTGCACTGAGCGTGGAGCTGGTCGCGGAGTCCATCTCACAACCTCGAGATGATGACCTGAGGCAAAATCAAGAGTCAGATGCTTAACCAACTGAGGCACCCAGGCACCCCTGCAAAAGTATTTTTAATGTAACAAATGTGATGTTATAACATAAGACAAATTCTTTGAAAGTTCAGAATAAATTTTGAGTATCTGAACATTTTCAAACCTACATTACTGATATTACTTTGTAAAGCAAGCTTAGAATAATACAAAGGTGATTATATCTTTTTTTTTATAATACCACTAATTACTTCCTCAGCTGAAGTTCTATATCTGCCTTTAGAAACTAAACTTGCTTTGAATTCTATGAGTTTCTTCAGGTTTATTCAGTCCAAAGTGGCCAGTCCTACTTTCAGATTCCAAGTGAAGAAAACCAGGAAGTTTGAAGAGACCACTGGTTATAATTGCTCCATGGTAGCCACATCACATAGCTACCGTGCACTGGATGCCCAAAGGATGCTTGTCCACTTGTAATGAATTATTTGCTGGTCCTTGCTGCATTTCTTTTAGGTCATGATCAAATATTCAGTCCCTACATCTAAAACATGACCCCAACATGTTTCTGGCTTGACCAAAAGTAGTTTCTACCATGTCCACATTTTGTGGATATGTGCCCCTAAATGCAAACTTCAGTGTCAAAAACTGAGATAACAGTTTTGCACATTTCTCAGGAGAGTTTGGAGTCCTTCCTGCCAGCAGACTTCAGTTAGCATCAACTTTGTCTAATGAAGATATTCTAATAGCATTGAAAGTCAAAAGAGATGGGGTCAGGTTCTCCATTCTTCACTCTCAGAAATCTCTTTGGCTCTTATGTAAATTTTCCTACCTCTTCCCCAAACATGCACTCTGCCTACCAAAAGGTATTGTGGGGAGCTGTTTTAATTTAGCTACAAGTATCATTACACATAGTTATTATCTTCCCTAACATGTGAATGTGTCTTAAAATTACTTTGCATTTTGTGTTTGCTCTCTGGAAAGAAATGGGCAAAAGACATGAACAGAAATTTCACAGAGGAAGACATAGACATGGCCAACAAGCACATGAGAAAATGATCTGCATCACTTGCCATCAGGGAGATATAAATCAAAACCACAATGAGATACCACCTCACACCAGTGAGAATGGTGAAAATTAACAAGACAGGAAACAATAAATATTAGAGAGGATATGGAGAAAGGGGAACCCTCTGCACTGTTGGTGGGAATGTGAACTGGTGCAGCCACTCTGGAAAACTGTGTGGAGGTTCCTCAAAGAGTTAAAAATAGACCTGCCCTACGACCCAGCAATTGCACTGTTGGGGATTTACCCCAAAGATACAAATGCAGTGAAACGCTGGGATACCTGCACCCCAATGTTTCTAGCAGCAATGTCCACAATGGCCAAACTGTGGAAGGAGCCTCGGTG
This sequence comes from Canis lupus dingo, assembly GCF_003254725.2. Taxonomy (NCBI): domain Eukaryota; kingdom Metazoa; phylum Chordata; class Mammalia; order Carnivora; family Canidae; genus Canis; species Canis lupus. Next base: position 18,390,855 of record NC_064249.1, on the reverse strand, counting down.
TCCATCAAAAGATGAATGGATAAAGAAGATGTGGTCTATGTATACAATGGAATATTACTCAGCCATTAGAAACGACAAATACCCACCCTTTGCTTCGACGTTGATGGACCTGGAGGGTATTATTGCTGAGTGAAGGTACCACGTTCAAGGCAGAGCCTGGCCAGTGTACAGCAGGTGCTCAACAAATAATATTTGGTGAATTGATGCAAAGGAAAGGAAATAGGACCCAGAACCAAGATGGTTAGGTTGAAACACAAGCAAAAACACTCTCCGTAGACCTTGGCACGTTGCTTACTTTCTGAGCTCATTTTCCCCATACTGTCAAAGAAACAGGGTAAGCACCAGTAATTCTTTTAGTTGGGCATCAAAGAGAATCAGATGATGGGGCCCTGGGGTGGCTCAGTGGCTACCAGGTCCTGGTTTCAGCTCTGGTCACGGTCTCAGGTCATAAGATGAAGCCCGGCCTCAGGCTCCATGCTGGGCATGCAGCCTGCTTAACACTCTGTCCCTCTGCCCAGCCCTCACACTCCCTAAATGGATGGATGATAGATGATAGATAGATAGATGATAGATAGATAGATAGATAGATAGATAGATAGATAGATAGATAATGGATAGATAGATAATAGATGATAGATAGATGATAGGTAAAAAATAAGATCTTTTTTTACAAAATCTTTTAAAGAGAATCAGATGAAACAGAAACAGTGGTGCTTCTCAACTGTGGGCTTTATACCACATCTACTCGTTAATCAATTTTGTTTTGACGTTTTAAGTCATATATAAGGAAAAGTTGCAAGTGTTTTATATACAAACTGTATGTACTTAAGACGCGGCCTGTCTTAAATAACAAGGCATCTGGCTGAAACCTCTTTTATCTTAACACTCTAGGCAAAAGTTGTACCAAAGAATTAACCCCTCCAAAGAATTAGAACAGAGATATTTTGTGAAGAATAAAACTTACGAATGATAAGAAACAAAACAAAAAAACCAAAGTTGTACTCTGATATTACCTAGATTGTTAACTTAGGATATATGGTCTCCTTAAGACCATATTAGATCTTGGGTATGAGGGTTGCTATGAAATTGGTGTGATATACATCTCAGTTTAAAGTCACTCAACTGGGCAACCTGGGTGGCTCAGCGGTTTAGCGAAGCCTTCAGCCCAGGGTGTGATCCTGGAGTCCCGGGATCGAGTCCCACATCGGGCTCTCTGCATGGAGCCTGCTTCTCCCTCTGCCTGTGTCTCTGCCCCTCTCTCTCTCTCTCTCTCTCTCTCTGTCTCTTATGAATAAGTAAATAAATACAAAATAAATAAATAAATAAATAAATGATAAAGTCACTCAACTAAGCAATTTGCCGAGAATGGAATGGAAGCTCAAAGAAGCTTTCTTTCAGAAAGGCAAATGAAGCTAATGTCTTTGTATAGCAGAAGGGAAAAATGTGATTGTTAAGTTAGGTGTCTGTTGCCTGGCCGAAGCACATCATATCTATACTTTCTCTCCATCAACAGCAGCCTTGTAAATCAGAAGGATAATTTTCTACTTCATTTAAGGGAAGGTAAGAAACTGGGTACCTGGAACTTAGTGAGAAAACTAAGTAGTGAAGAAGCTGAAGACAAAAGACTGTAACAATAAGGAAGTTAAATTTTGTAGTAGTAGTAAGTGACTACTTAGTGAAGCCATTAAAAATCTCAGTACGGTGGAAAAACCCCCAAAAAAGTCTTTGATCAAGTTGAGGATGAGCAGTTCTTTCCAGATTAGAAAGAGATTGGAGCTGAAGTTGACTTGACAACAGCTAAGGATCATTAACAAAGGTACAGAAATGTCTTTGAGTTTAATCTTGCTTTCAATTTGTCATTTACTTTATTTATTTTTTCTTTTTTTTTTGTCATTTACTTTAAAAGTAATAATTGTATTTCATCATTCTGTCCAATGTTTATGCTTTACTATGTTAGTAAGATTACATTTTAATGCATTAATATTAAAGTGTACACCCCTACAACATAATTGAGGCACTACCCAGCACTTTGTGGTAACATATTTGATTGAAAATCATCCAGAATAAACGAGCTAACTTTTGATGACTGGTCTTTCAAACCCATAATGGATCCTGTGAAGAGGCAGCTAATGTCATGCAGATTAAAGGTGGAAAGAATTCTAAACTCTATCAGAGATTTATGTTATGTTTGCAATGTAAATTTTTTTCCTGTTTATCATATAAATATTGTTTATAAAACAAACACATAAATAACACATACTTTATTTTTTAAAAATTGATATCTGGATAATTGTTTAGGTTTCTGTAGCAAGCCCATATTTTTGAAACATATATTTATCTGCTTAGTATATTTTGTGTTCCTGATAAAAACTGCATTTTGTTTTGCATTTGCACACTGAATTATCAGACCTTGGTTTGTGACCGTTAGTAACTCTGGGTTGCGTTGACTTAATGGAATCGAAGTATGTGGCATTACTGAGGGATTAATGGCCAGCTAAGACAAGCCATGGTATAATGATCCACAGGAATTATCTTTACCAAGGTTATTATTGCTTTCTAGTGCTGAAATTCAGAGTAAGAAAGGTGAAATAAAACAAGACGGTTTCAATTATTACAGACACAACAAGGGATTATTTCTAGGAAATGAATGAGACAGATAAGTCAATTTGAATGATAAATAATATTCTCAGTGCTCCTTTTATGTGAAAATTTTGTAGCATCAGTTCTTCCCACACCAAAGTATTTACTTCACTAATTCTCTGGAGAAATATGAGTTGAAATAAAGGAACTAAAGTACTTAACTCAAGTATTGTGATACTTGAGGAATTGGTCAAGTCATACTTCTGTACTAAATAGACTTCCATACAAACACATCTTTTAATATAGTACACATGAGAAAAAATAATTATTTTGTTTTTATTTATTTTTTATTTTATTGATTATTTTCCCTAAATCTGTGTCTCTTAGGTACTTAAATGTAGTGTTAGAGATTCAATAATGACATTTAATATCCCAAAATATCAAACATCACATTTTTGGCTTTGTTGGAACTATTTGGGATGACCCAAACATCCATTTGCTTGTGATTGGAATTCAGTCAATTTAGTGTGGAAATAGTGGTTAACTTTTAAGAATAGTTTTATTCATAGATATTGAGGAATGATTTGTAACCTATTTGTCATGGTTTGGATGATGAAATCTTCCACACCATAGCTCAGGGCAAGGGGAATAATAAAAAGATCTCTGGTTGGTGCCTGCTCAGCTTCACCAGACAATTGAAACGTAGGCCATAAGCTGGAGAAAAGGCACATGTGATTCTCTGGATCCCAGCAAGTCTACAATCAACCAGCAAGGAAAATGTAGGGAAGCAGAATTTTCCCTGGAGTGCACAGGCAGCAGCAGATTTGGTTTATAGTAAGATCCTTTTAGGGGCGAAACTGGCCTGTGTAACCACCTGTCGTCTCCTTTGAATGACATGTGTGCTAGTTTTCAACAGCTTTAAGCCCAAGAGTAAGAGCTTGCAAAGTTTGTTTTTTTTTTTCAGTCATTTAAAATACATACTTAAATAAATATTGTATACTTAAATACAGATGTATATACATATGTACATGTATGTATTATATATTTTTAGATAAATGTGCATATATACATATGCATATATATTTCCAACTCCGAGAGTGGCATAAATTTACAAAGAGATTTTCACCGTGGTTCTACATTAGTGGAGGAATCCATCTTATTACTATCAAAGAAAGAGTTAATGGAATCTTTTCCTGCAAAGTTTTTTAAAGTAACTTATACGTCAGAGGTGAGAAATCAGACAATCAGAGGCTATCCCAAGCAAGACTATGTCACCTTTGATATCTTGATGAACAGTGCTTACCTTCTCCTTTGTTTTTATCTTCCTATCTCATGTATCTTTTCTTTTTTTTCTCTAAAGATTGAGACAGAGAGAGAGAGAGAGAGAGAGAGCAGGGGGGAGGGCAGAGGAAGAGGGAGAGTCCCAAGCAAACTCCACTCTGAGGACAGGGCCCGAAATCATGACCCCAGCCAAAACCAAGAGTCAAAGCCCAACTCATGTCTCTTTTCTATAAACTTACCATAAAAATAAAAACTTCAATGCACTCTTCTATACTATGCTATGTGACGATGTGCTGGGGCTCTGCAAATCCTGTGTTCCCTTTGCCCTCTGCCTCTCTATTGGTTTCCACCAATCATGGCTACTAAAGAAATACTAGAAGACATGTCCTTCCTGCTCTCTTCCTGTTCTTATCACTGTTGTTTTAGCAATGGCCCTCCAGCCTGGGATGGACAACTGGTCTCTCGGTTTCCTGCTTTATTTCAGCATTCTTAGAACTAACTTGAATGGTTCACTTTTAGAGATATAGGTACCAGCACCACATGAGAGATCCTCCCAGAACCTGATGGGTAGCAGCCACCCCTACTTTCCCCTACTTTCCTCTGCCTCCCCGGCTCCGGTCCTGAGTTTCAGCTTCTGGGGCCATAAAGATAGGATTTTGTGAGAGACTAGATGTAGGGGAGAGATGCAATCGGACAAGCCTTAAGAGTCTGGTCTGGAGAATTGGTGGCTTCCTGCAGTCATTCCTTCTTTGTTACTTCAGTGTCACTCTTTGGTTTTTCATTTCTCTGATGCCTGTATAACTAACCACCTCCTCATGTTAAATTCTCATTGTTGAAATGCCCATGTTTCTGTTTTCCTGGCTGGACCCTTACTTATAAACCAGTTACCTAGAAAACCATTTTCTTTCAGTGCCTCAAAGAATCAGATGAACCAGCTTTAACCGCGTAGACTTAATTAGATTCCTCAAATATGTAGGCACAGGATATTAGGAAAATTATGAGGCAGAAAATCCAGGGATGGCTGTCAAGGAACTATCTCCTTATTTGATCACTGAGTTCTAGCCACATTGGTCATATTGCAGTTTCTCAGATGCTTCATACTTTCCTGGGTTGAGAGTCCCCGCACATGCTGTTCCCTTTGCCTTCCAGACTCTCTCATTCCTTGTACTCTTCCTGACATTAACCTGATTCATATCTATCCCTTTTTCTAATTTAAAGTCATTTATCATTTCCTTAGGAGGGCCTTCCCAAGCCCTCCAGAGGAAGTCAGAAGACATGCTCCTAGCATCCTGTACTTCTTAAAAGAGTAGAATTTAAAGAAATCATTGAGTAATTACTTGCTAAGGACAAGAATGTAAGTTCAACAGGGCAGAAACCAGATGTGTAGAATATTGTCTATTTTATAACTATTTCTCTGGTTCTTTTAACTACAGAAGAGTTAAGTAACAATAAGGATACAAAAAATAGAAATTATTGGACACCAGCAGTGTGCTGGGCATTGTATTAAACATGCTCCTTGTATTACTTCATTAAGCTATCCTAACAGCCTCAAAATATGAATATTATTACCACAGTGAACAGAGAAGGAGCCTAAGGCATAGAAATGTTAAGTGGCTCGAACAAGATAGTACAGCGACAGAGCCAGAGTTCCAGACACTCTTACTTCAGAGCTTATACCTGGAATACATGATGAATGAAAGAACAAAGCTGATTGTTTAATTGCAAAGACAAAGCTTATGCTTAACAGAGAGGCAACACAGGTTAAGTTGGAAAGCAAAAACAGTGTAGATTTTCCGTGATACCAGAACACAGAGAAAGGGCCGATCCCCAAGGCAGGGATGATGAGAAATTTTCAGAGTGGTTGGGAAAGCAGCTAGACCTTGAAGGTAGGGCTGTACTAGATAAGGAGAAAGAAGAAAGGCGGGCCTCTAAGGCAGAATAAACAGCCCAAGAAAGTGTCCTTCAACTCCTTCACCTTCAGATAATTTTTCAAAGCAAAGAAAACTATTGGAAAAATTATAAGATGTATTTTTTTTAGGATGGAGACTTTAAAGACTCATTTCCCAGCAGCCAAAAATAAGTACAGTTACCAATTTCTTATAAAGCATGTATAATTCAAAAAGGGCAATCACAAAGAACGCTGAAACACAGGGAGAAAAGCCAAGGTGTAGATGGGCAAGTGGCACACTGCATCAGAGGGCACCAGAACATGACGCCTACTATTGGCCACTGCAGATAGAGTGGAACAGAGCCACAAAAAAACTGGCAGAGTAGCATTTGTCCTGTAGAGCCAGGCAGGAAATCTGTGTTCCAAAATTGACACTGAGCTGGAACTCAGCATTCTCTGGATAAAGCCAAGAATAAAAGGAAGGATGCAGGATTCAATCGACAAAATCTTCAAAGCCAGAACCCAAAGAAGTCACTTACAGAAATGGGTCAGGAAGTGGAGCGAGTACTATTAGCGAAGCATAGATAGAGGCAAGCTTACAGAAATGGCTTATAGAATGGAATGGCTTACAGAAAATGGGAAAGGATAAGGATCAACTAATTAAATTAATTGATTAAAGGTAAAGATTCCTGGATTCAGGTTGATTTTTTTTTTTTTTTTTACTTCACTTAGGAGTAATAGTAAGTTCAAAATTAACATGTTCCTTTTTGTGTGGGCTCAGGCTCACATAAACCGAGTTGGATTTCTCTTCATGCAATCCACTTTGATTTTGATACTTATTATCCCTTTGCAAATGATAAAATTGGCCTACCATAGGAAAGGATATGTTATCTATTTTTGCCTGGTTTTGTCTTATTTATTCTAATAGTTTTACTATTTCATATTGTTAAATTCTGAGAATTCTATTTTGATATTCTGTTAAAAGTACTCCCAGACACTGACATATGAAATAAATGAATTGAATGAAATAAATACATTGATGTATACAGTTTTGCAAAACTGAAATTATACACTATATGTTGTATTCAAAACCCTCTTTTTTCTACTCAGCAATATGTTTAGACTTCTCTCTATAACAATAAAATAGTTCTTCATCACTTACCCTACATTTTCTTTTTTTAAAAAAGGTTTTTATTTATTTATTCATGAGAGACTCAGAGAGAGAGGCAGAGACACCGGCAGAGGAAGAAACAGGCTCCCTTCTGGGAGCCCAATGTGGGACTCAGTCCTGGGACTCCAGGATCATGCCCTGAGCCAAAGGCAGATGCTTAACCACTGAGCCACCCAGGCATCCTTATGAGACATTTTCAAAATGGGATATTGAAGTCCAGAGTAAAGCAACTAGTCAAAACTCCAAAAACAGATGATTTAGAAAAAGAACTCATTAAACATCAATTTTTATGTAACACAACACAAACGAACTTACAACCAATGTGGGCCTTGATCAGTAGGTACTTACTGCATAAGATAAACAAAAACCCACAGGAATTGCAAAGCCTAGAAATGATAAAGTCCTAACAATCTTCTTAAAGTAATTTGTAGTCTACAGAGCAGTTGTGTAGAAATCATTTGATTTTTTTCAAAACAATCCAATGAGTTAGCTAAATCAGCTACTTGATTAATGATTAATGTTGATAAATGTCTCCCATTCTACTGTATCATCTCCACCTGCATAAAAAATTTCACTTCATTCCTCTGCTCTTCACTCACAAGAAATCGTATTAACCAGTGGTTCAGAACTTGCTGTCTCCACTTCCTCATTCAAATATTGTCTTCAAAAAAAAAAAACAACAAACAAACAAAACAAAAAAAAAAAACAAAAACAAATATTGTCTTCAGTACATATTCCAACCTTATTACTCTATTGACTTCCACTTTTCTAAATCCAACAGAGATTCTTCTGTCTTCATCTTTCTAAACCTTCCAACAGCATTTTATATACATTAATACCTCCTAAAAACTTGCTCTTCTTTTGGCTTCCATGGAACTGCATTCTCCTCAGTTTCCTTCACAATTACTAGCTGCTTTTTCTTATTTCCCTTTGCCAAATTCTACCCAAATTCTTAGTGTTTATGTGCCTTGGGGATTTTTCCTGAGCCACCTTCTCTATATTTTTGCCTTAGTTATTTCATCTAATCCAATGGTTTTAAAAGTTACCGATACTCTGATGACTACCAAAGTTGTGTTTCTAGCCCTAATCCATCCACCCCTCAAGCTCCAGACTCATATTCCCAACTGCATACTGGACAACTCTATTTGAATGCCTAATAGAATTTCAAACTCAACAAATCTAAAATAATACTCCCCTTCCCAACAACAACAATCACAGCAGCAAAGTCTAGGTATTTCTCTCATCTTCATTGTATGAGTAAATTTTATTGCCACTTATCCCATTGCTCAAGCCAACACTGTGGAATACTCTTAGTACTTCCTTTTCCATCACCCTCTCATACCTAGTCTCTCCAAGTCTTGGGGAAATTCTAAGTCCTTAATAGTTTTCGGATTTGTCCAACTAATTCTATACCCACTGCGAGCACTCCATTTCAAGAAGTGTTTGAAGGTCAGACTGAAGATTCTCCACTTATAAGCTGTGTGATCTTGGGTAAGTTACTTAAATTCTCTGTGCCTCAGTTTCCTCATCTGTAAAATGGTCTACCTAATAAAATCAATAGGGTTGTGAAAAGTAATCAGTCAACATATATAAACAATTAACAACAGAAAATGGAGTTTTTAGGTCATGATCAGAGCTCTTGTTTTATCTTAAGTTGAAAAAAATCAACACTCCTCTGAAAAAAATCAACACCCCTCTGAAGAACTTGATGGAATCCAAAGTCCACAGAATGTCATCTATATGCTTAGGATACAACTCCCCCATAAGTACTTTATACACACACAAAAAAAGAGAAAAATGTGAACCAAATTCAAAAGGGAAGATAATTGGGGCTCTTTGGTTAGCATCTGACTCTTGATTTCAGCACAGGAAGTGATCTCAGGGTCATGAGTTTGAGCCCCTGTTGGGCTCCGTGCTCAGTGGGGAGTCGGCTTGAAGATTCTCTTCCTCTGCCCTTCTCCCTTCTTGCACACACATGCACACACACTCTCTCTCAAATAAACAAATAAATCTTTTTTAAAAAAGATTCTCTCTTTCCCTCTCTCTCTGCCCTTCCTCCCAAGCCTCCTTCCAAAAAAATAAAGAAAGAATGAATAGACGAACAATGAAGACAAACCCTAAAATGATCCAGATGTTCAAATTAACAGACCAGGATTTTAAGGAGCTATTACAGCTATATATAATATTACAAAAAACAATATATACATAATGTAAAAAAGCAGGAAAATTTGGCAGAGAAACAAACTATAACAAAGAACCAACGGAAATTATAGAACTGAAAAATACAAAACTGAAATTAACAAAAATTCACTGGATGATGTTAACTGACTAGAGATGACAAAAGAAAGTAAATTTGAAGAGAGATCAATAGCTTATCCAACTCAAATAACAGAAAACATTGAAAAAAATTTACAGACTTAAGGACCTATGGGATAATATCAGTAAGTCTCATAAAATGTCATCAGAGTCCCACAAGGCGAGAAGAAAGAGACTGGCAAACTCATCGAATAGTCATTTAAATTTGTGCATTTCAAATATGTATGTTTTATGACAAAGGAAAAAAAAGAATAAAAAATACAGATTCCTAGTTAATTATACTCATGCTGTCATGTTTAGGAGTAAAGTGTGCTGATACCTGTACTCTGAAATACATCCAAAAAATAAGATGGCCTGATAGAGGAGTGATTAGAGGGATACATATACAACAAAACAAGAACAGGAAAAGGTTAATTCTAGAATCTTGGTGGTAGGACTGTAGTGTAAAACTTTAAAGTTTTCTGGATTTTTGGGCAGCCCAGGTAGCTCAGCGGTTTAGCGTGGCCTTCAGCCCAGGGCGTGATCCTGGAGACCTGGGATCGAGTCCCACGTCGGGCTCCGTGCATGGAGCCTGCTTCTCCCTCTGCCTGTGTGTCTGCCTCTCTCTCCATGTCTCCCATGAATAAATAAATAAAAACCTTTAAAAAAATAAAGTTTTCTGGATTTTTATAATAAAATGATGAAAAATTATAAATTAAGTAATATATTTTCAGTGGGTTTTTTTGTCTAAAACTTAGAGAAAATAAATATATTATTTATGACACAAAGTGCTTACAAGAGTATAAATGCTATAGATGCATTATTATTATTTGGACCACTTTTATCCTTCCTGGACAACTATAATAATCTCTTAGCTAATCTTTTTTTTTTAAGATTTTATTTATTTATTCATGAGAGATACAGAGAGAGAGAGGCAGAGACATAGGAAGAGGGAGGAGAAGCAGGCTCCATGCAGGGAGCCCGACGCAGGACTTGATCCCGAGACTCTGGGATCATGCCCTGAGCCAAAGGCAGACACTCAACCACTGAGCCACCCAAGCATTCCTCTCTTAGCTAATCTATCTTCACTTTCTCCCTCTCTGATTTTTTCCCCATTCAGTAGTCAGAATGACATCAGTAAAAATGTAAACCTGGGCACATTTATTTCCTTGCTTAAAATTCATTCATGGCTTCTCTTGCTCTTTGAATAAAATTCAGTCTCCTTAGAGGCTTCAAGGTCTACTCCCATGGAGCACATGTTACCTGACCTACCAAACCTTTTCCCGTGGGCAGACTTTGCACTTGTTGTCCCTTCTGCCTGTGATGTTTTCCCCTCAGCTTCCGAGCGGCCCAGCAATTCTCATTCTTTAGCCCCATCTCATCATCCTTTTTTATTTCCTTCATAGCAGTCAGCACAATTTGTGATTATTTTGTTTTTCATTTATTTGCTTATTGTCTGTCTTCCCACCTAGAGCTTCATAAAGGTAGAGATTTCTCATTCTTGTTCACTGCTGCTTCTGTGGGGCCTGAAGTGGGCTCTAATTAGACATTAAGTATTTTGTCTAATACCTCAAAGTTACTAAACTGCAGAGCTGGCATTAAACTCCAGTTATTCTGTGAGAAACTAGACTGTGTGATTCTATCCCCCTGAACTCTCTCATCTAGTAAGGAAAAGACCACATACAGAGTTAGAGTAACAATTGGTTCCAAGCTTCAGAAAAATCCCCTCCACTTCATTCTCCTCATATCTTTTCCCTTGAGAATCCATGTGCATCATCAATAAGCATGTATCATGCCTCTGATCTTCCACATAAAGTCTACCACTAAATACTGTGTTATTTTGCTTCATGAATATCTCTATTCTCTCGTTATCCCAGCCCAGTCTACCTCTATCCTTTGTCAAGACTACCATGACCAAATTGGTCCCCCTTTCTCCAATCTTGCCTTCTCTCTATGCTGCAGGCAAGATAATCCTGTGAAAGAGAAATCTAATCGTATGGTTTCCCCACTCCAAATCCTACAACAGGATGAAGTCCAATCTCATTTTATTTAGGCTGTATTGCATTACATAGCTTTTGCTGTGCTTTTTATAACCCCCAGAATTCTGACTCAGTTTGTCCCTTAACTGGCTCCCAACAAAGTAAATAGTTTCTAGGATCGATGGCAGCTTTGAGATGACAGGCAGAGAGCATTGTGTGATCAACAATTCAATCATTAAAAAAAGATTCCTAGAAGAGCTGTTTCGGGGTCTTCCCTGTTACAAAGAAAAGAAAGAGAGGGGAAAGAAAGAAAGAAAGAAAGAAAGAAAGAAAGAAAGAAAGAAAGAAAGAAAGAAAGAAAGAAAGAAAAGAAAGAAAAACGAAAGAAGAAAGAAGAAAGAAAGAAAGAAAGAAAGAAAGAAAGAAAGAAAGAAAGAAAGAAGAAAGAAAGAAAGAAAGAGTAAGAAAGAAAGAAAAGAAAAGAAAAAAGAAAGGAAGGAAGAAAGAAAGAGAAAAAGAAAGAAAGAAAAAGAAGGAAAGAAAAAAAAAGGACAGTAATCATAATTCATGTAGATTCTAGTGCCTGGTTGTTAAGAATATATATTAGTCTCTTGTCACTATTGTGTTCCCAGATGACAAAAATTTCTCTAGAATTACAAGCTATGGCAATTCCCAAATTTTCATTAAATGTACAGCAATCACCTGATGATGTCTTCAAGGACTGAGTTAATGAAAACAAAGTCTGTTATGGAAAAACATAGATTTAATATTTACTTTCCAGGTAAAGATACCACAAACAAACTACAATCCCCTCTAATGTTTGCATAACTATCAGGCTTCTGAAATTATACTTGTTCATTTGTAAAATTTTACAGGTGTAGCACCAAGTTCTGCTCAAGGGACTATTTAATAGATAGTGACTCTCATCCAAGGTATAAGAAATGCAGGCGTTTTAAAGTTGCCTTTAATGTCCAGAGTACAGGAAAACACCAAGAGGAAAAATACCATTAATATTTCAACTACTTTTCTGCCACATTTATTTTATCTATAGGTGAACATCCTGAGTGTTACAGGAACATTTGTCAGATAGCATATTTTCTGACTGCATCATGTGATGTGATATGACTCAGGGTACAACTTGCTGCCATTGAGAAGTGAGAGACACAGAGCAATGACCAGTTGAGGACACAGACCACTTGTTTCCTGGAGCATGCATGCCTCGTGCTTGCTGACCACGAGCAAGAGGGGAGAGCTGGGACTGGTAAGAGCTCTATCAGCCTGGGTCACATTTACTTGATACCCGTGGTAGAGAATGTCATGCCCACTGGTCAAATCTAATCCCCAGTGTGCTTGATCTGGTACTGAACGTTTTAGCCAGCCCTGCCCAAAGAATTTCCCCTACTGGGCTTCTGTGGTTATGCTATTAAAGAAGAGACTCTGAACCAGCAGTGAACAGATAACTGATCATATTTCAAATGAATTATAACTGAACTCCAGGTAAACAGAGTTTGGCAAAAAACAAAAAAAAAAAACAAAAAAAACACAAAAAAACAAAAACCAGTGAACCCATTTAACAAACTCTCTTCTTCCTTTCCATATCTCTTCCTCTTGCTTTACGACTGAGACTTTCACATTCTCTCTTTTGTGCCTTCCCCTCCCCTCCTCCAGTCCTACCCTCTATTCCTGACTATCAGCCTACATTATTGCATATACAGGTTTAGGGAAATTCTCAACATTGTGGAATCTCCATTTCCTCAACCACAGAGTGGAGATGATAATATCGTGTCGCAATGAATTTGTGCTGTAGAGTGATTACCACAGTGCTTAGCTAAATGGCACAGAGATCAAGTTTTCTCTTAAGCCAGTGCTTGTTCATTGAAGACTGCCCCCAGTCCCGACTTACAGCTGGAGATTGCAGCTGAATGCATAAGGACACAGTCACTGAGCACCGGCCATATATTTGCATTGGAAGAAGGAGGGAGAAATCTAAGAATAAAAAAGAATGCACAAAGACATTCTAAATGTGGTACTGCAGATGATGAGGCTGATTCACCCTTGACACATTTCATTTTACAGGCTGAGATTACAATAACAAGTGTGTACTGAGTTTCATGCTAAAACCTTATTCATGAACCCGCCATGCTGCCATAATGATAGAAGACTAGACTTGTTCCAAATAGAGGAGTGAGCTACAGCCAACTTTTGATTGATGAAGGACAGCTGATCTGATTTGGAGCTCCTCTGGGGCTCCTGCAAGGCCACATTTCTGTCACATGCACCATTTTAATGTCAGCTTTCCTGCTTGGAGGCTGAGCCTGGAAAGGAGCCATAAATTACTTTCAATCATGCATATGCCGAAGCTGGCTAGAGAAGATGGGATGTCAACCCGCATTTTTTGGGGGGAGCAAGGGAGGCCAGATGTAACCCAAAACATCCCAAGAAACCATCTGAATCATCATCTTTTGCTTGTCTCCTCACTGCTCTTCCTGTCTTCTGTGTATCCTCAGATTATAGCTGAGAAATCTGGCAGTGCTGGAAAGAGGTTGGGGCTTGGATGCAATCAAGGTGGCAAGGCTAATAAGTGTAATTAAACTTCTATACAGCCCCTGATTCATTCAATCAGGCATTTCATAAGCATCTATTGTATCTCCACATCTCCAGAAAGCACTACATTCAAGCCCATTCTAAGAAACTTTCTTTTGTTGGAATAATTCCCAACCATGGCTCTGTCTAAATTTCCTGTAGGATTTTTTTCTGGGGGGGAGGGGGATACATATTCCTGGACCCAACTCTCCAAAGATCTGATTCAGCATTTCTAGAGGGTTCTCAGCATCTGTGTTCAGATATGCAGCAAATTTCCCCTTAGCATTTTCCTCTCATGAATGTTTTTCTCCAGCCATACTCTCTCTGGTCACAATCTTTGTCTATTCATAGTAATAAATTCAGCTGATCAGATCAACTAAATCAGGACTTCTCTTTGCCCACACACAAAAAAATTACCATTCATTGGATAAATACATACAAACTCTGATTAGGTTGCTCAAAATATACTACATAACAATGACCAGGCCTTGTGCTTCCTCTACTGGTTTAACAATGGTCTTCTGGAAGCAATAGTCTCTACATAGAACAAACTAAAGGAGATTTTCAGACCAAGGTAAGGTGGTGCTTTCAGGAAGATTTCCAAAGTCAGGCAGTTTAGCTGACACTTAATCTGACCCAAAGTAAAGCTGGCCCTACCCCTATACCAGGCTCTCAAGATTCAGAAAGGGTTGGGGGGTGCGCAGATTTCTTCCTTCCTCTCTTCAGAAGTAGGAGCCTAGGATATAGGCCTCTATTTAAGCATAGAAACCTGAATCCTAGGACAGAACTTGACCTCAGGAGACCCTAGAGAATCTGAAAAACAGATCAGCAACTCCCACATAATCAGGAGTTGGCAGAGAGTGTTGGATAAGTTTAGAAAGATGATTAGTTCGTGCTTGACTTAAATGTTCTGTCTAATTTTCATTATATAGTTGACATATTTTAAGTTTGAGATTATCCGTGCCAGTTTTTTTTTTTCCTTAATCTGGAATTGGATGGATTACATTGTCTAAAACATGAAATTCTTTATTATCTGATTCTGGAATGTACTACTGAGGAAAAAAGATCTATGTGATCTTGAGCCCAAGAGGTCTAAGCAAGCTGTGAATTTAAGCCTTCCATGAACAAAATATTTGAAGGTGATATTTTTTTCAAAGGCACTTCCACTCCTGTGAATCCAGGACCACTAGACATGTTGAGTTTAATAAGCAGAGGATGATCAATAAATAATAGCAGAATTTGATTCTTTAATTCTGATTGAAAAGAAATAGATGAAAGAGAAACACAAAATGGCATAGGCACTCAGATAGATTTCAAGAGTTAGAAAGTAATAACCGAAACAAATGCCTGTTAGACTAATTGAGTTAGAACTTAAGTGAGTTGGGAAGAATGGAACAAGTTATTTTTGGTTTTCTCCTACCACTCCACCCTCCCCCAGTCATCACAAGCAATGGAATAACCTGATTCAGTAAGTAAGCTTTGCATCACTGGCATATAACACAGTTTTGGTTAATGCATAACTGGCTAGATAATAAAATCAGAATACTGGCATTTAAAAAACCCAACTGCTTTTGGAAAGTAACCTGAGGGTATCTTTCATGAGCCCACTCATATACTTTAAACTTCATCTGCTCCTCATTTGACTGTGATATGATGGCATTACGTGGCTTAGGTATGTCCTAGGTTGTAACATGGAGTCGGTCACTCAGACTACAGAGCTTGGAATCAGGGTGCATGGGACAAAGCTCATTTCAAATATCTGGCATTCTCTGAATGTCAGAATAATTAGAGATTAAATGAGAGAAAATGTGAGACATAGAAAAGGGAAAGAAAAGTTTGAGATCACAAATACAAGATACCAAATTTTATTTCTTATACTTATTTCTCTTGTTGCCTCTTTTCATCTTCCTCCCTTGACTCTTCTGTTTCTTGTATACATATGCCCCCATCTGTATACATATTTATGTACATACACAAACACATGCATTCCTGTATTTATTTTCTTCCTTCATTAAAATTGTAAAACCAGTGCTACTTACGTGGGAAGAGCATGAAACTGATAAAGTAACAAAATCACATTTCGTTGCAGAAAGACTATAGCTGGGGCACATTTATTAGTTGGAGATCAGAAATAAGTAGGGAGAAAAGCATGTGAGTAGTGAGGGAAAGTCTTCCAGGCCACACTTAGCCAAGATTTATTATTTTTTCCTGCTTAAATCCAAGTGGTCTATAAAACCATTCTCACGATGAAGCTGCAGAAGATGCTTTAACAAAGGAGAGAAGAAAACACATTACAAGCATTTCCAATGAACTGGTTAACAGAATATATAACATTGGAGGGGCTTCTCATGTCTAAAATTTCATGCATTGGCTTGGGTCCATAAAAGTGAAAACAGGAGAATAAATGACTAGGGTGATCATAAAACAGCTAACTATGTTTGTGAAGTCAAGCAGAAAGTCTGAGCTTTAAACACCTGCAGACTGAAAATCAAAAGCTCTGTAGCTCTGTGTATGCTTTCATTCTAAACAGTGACCAGTTTGACCAGAGCCAGCATGGAACAGAATGTGATATGGAAACAGATGAAGCCCAAGTGGAAAAATGAAAACATGAGAAATCTCTAGACTAAGGGAGAATAGTTCCTAGCAAGGAGAGGCTAGTGGTCAGAACCAGACCTGTGGCTTGCCCTCCTGAACTTGCTAGTTCACATATTCAGATATTAGTGTCCTCTGTTACTTCTGGGAGGATCTACCTTCAGTCTTGTGACATCCACATCTTCCAGAAGCTTCTCAAAGAACATAGGCCTGAGCTGGTTGCAGGCTCTTGCAGCATGGTGGCAATCTGATATTCTGGAGACCCAGTTGAGTTGAGCAGTTAAGCTTATCAGGTATATTTCTTTTTATAACATTTCCTGAGCAAAGTTAAATTTTGTTTACATAGTTTCCTCTGAACTAGGCTATGATGTTTTGGGAAAAAACCACTGTGGTCTTATTCATTCATATATCCCAGTGCACATAGTAGATGTTCAAAAATATTTATTGAATGAATAAATGAATAGATCAACCTGCCCTCCCCTTTTTTTCATTTTTTTTCAACCTGCCCCTTAATGCAGAAGTGGCCTCACAATAAATTGTTGATGGTCATGTATTCATTCTAAATATATTTTCTGTGTGTTCAGCTATTGTACTAACTAACTAGGGGTGAAATAAGTAAATGAAAGGCCATGCATGCCCTCCAAAACTCACCTCTCAAGGGGAAGACAAGGATATCATGGGCAGAAAGAAGAGGACAAGCTCAAAAGACAGTGAGGAGACCAAATCCATAGGTCTTGGTGTCTGTTTCTCACTTAGAGGGAATAAATGCATGATAAAAAAATTAGAAGAGCTCAGATTAGAGAGATAGACATGAGAATATCTAATCTAAGAGGGAAGGCCAGGGTACTTGGGTAGTTCAGTGGTTGAGCATCTGCCTTTGTCTCAGGTCCTGATCCCCAGGGTCCTGGGACTGAATTCCACATCTGGCTTCATGCAGAAAGCCTGCCTCTCCCTCTGCCTATGTCTCTGCCTCTCTCTGTGTGTCTCTCATGAATAAATAAATAAATAAATTTTTAAAAATGAGAAGGAAGGCCATTTGAAAGAAAGGAGGTAGCTAATGCAGTGAAAACCCTGGAGGTCCTTCCTCCCCCTCCAAAATGAGCCCTAAAATACAAAACAGTGTAGGTAATAAGTACACCTCCAACTACTGTGAGTTCTCTGCATCTTAAAGCACCCTAGCCCATTTTTGGCAACTCTGAGAAATCGAATGTCTACTTTGATATACTTTCTTCCCACTGACCCATCCATGAAAACCATATGGAGCAGGTTAAATTCCTCTTCTATATGACAGCCCTTCAAAGGCATGCCCTCCTTTTCTTTCAGCCAAGGTTCATACAATATGATTTCCAGACTTTTCACCATTTTTGTCATTCTCATGCTTTTAGAATTGGAAAATGGAAACTCCAAGAGAATTTAAAAGATAAGAAATCTAAAAATACGGTTGGTAGGACTGGTGGGTGGAGGCAGGCATAATGGAAGAGGAAAAATTAATCACCTTCATGTTAAGAACTAAATCAAGCCTGGGGCGCCTGGATAAGTGCAGTGAGTTGAGCATCTGACCCCTGGTTTTGGCTCAGGTGGTGATCTCAGGGTCATAATCTCAGGGTCATGAGATCAAGGCCGGTACAGGGCTCTGCGCTCAGTGCTGAGTCCGCTTGAGATTCTCTTTCTCCTCCCTCTGCCCCTCCTGCCCATGCTCTCTCTAAAAAATAAATAAATGAATCCTTAAATTAAAAAGAACTAAATAAGGCCCTTTTAATACAAACTCAAGTTCCACAGGATCTGCACCTAATTCTTTGGTATCTTATTATCCTTGTCCAGTTCATTTCCCATTTACTTTCTTATAGCATTCTCTTTTGTGAGGTCAGTCAACTTGTCATTAAAATACATTAATTCTGTTTTCCTTTTCCTATTCTTCTAAATACTAAAATATTTATTAAAATAATGTTTACTGGCAGTGGGGTGACATAAGTGTTCCATAGTCTTTTAGAAATAAAATATACTGGGATCCCTGGGTGGTGCAGCAGTTTGGCGCCTGCCTTTGGCCCAGGGTGCCATCCTGGAGACCCGCCATCGAATCCCACGTCGCGCTCCCGGTGCATGGAGCCTGCTTCTCCCTCTGCCTATGTCTCTGCCTCTCTCTCTCTCTCTGTGTGTGACTATCATAAATAAATAAAAAATAATTAAAAAAAAAAGAAATAAAATATACTTAAAAGTGAGGCCATAGGCAATGATGAGCTGGCTTTATCTTTGGATATCTTAAGTCCTTCAAACATTTCCTTTGTAGCAAATTGTAAAGAAAAAAAATGTGAATATTTTACTATGTCACATGGCTATAGTTATTTATATACATTGAAGGTAAAGGAAGGAAGAGGTATAAACTCAATTTTTTGTTACATAAATAATTAGTCTAATAGTTTATAAAATAAGGAAAGATATTTCTGCTCAATCAAGGAAGAAACAGTTTCTTCTAAACATTAAGGATCTATTCAGAAATCATCTCTTTCAACTGGACTTTCATCTTATTTCCAACATTTCAAATCACATATCTCTTAAGTAATATATTCCATTTTCATTGATTGGATAGATTCAAAAGAGTTTCTTTCACTCTTCCCCTTTTCTCCATAAAATCATTCACCTTGCAATGCAGCTTTCACCTCATCTTGTCACTCTTTATGCTCATGTTTTATAGATGAGAACCCCAAATTTCAGAATCAAAAGCTACAGTGTCCAAACGAACATTATTTTCCCCTCCTTGAAGTCTTGTTCTACATGTAAACACCTTGAGAAAGAGCTAAGGAAAAAAAAAAGGACTTTATTTATTATCAATATTTTAGGACCTTTTTTTTTTCCTATAGGGAGCTTTAGTCTCACCATGCACCACAACTCATTCCTTCCCTCTTCAAGCAAAACCTAACATAAACAGGACAAATCCAAAAGATAGGCTTGTCATTTCCTGCAGCTCCTGTAGCCTCTAGCAGTGGAGTCTATCACTGAACAACAGAGTCAAACCTCTGACTGATTATGATATCGTATCTGCTTAAAATTCCATCCCATGAGTTTGTGTATAGCAAAGACGAGGTCGTCTATTTGCTTAATGAAACAATCCTGGACACGCATACTATATGCCACCCTAGTGCATATAGTACATTTTAAGAATATAATGTGCAATTGAACTTGCTTCAAAAAGGAAATTTTACTCCCACTCCCATCCTGACACATCTTTCAACATACTATCCCTCTATATTATAAAATAATATATCAGCTAATATCTAGCATTATGCATCTAGTGTAGGCTTTATAACTTTCAGTTGGCTTGTGCATTTTATTATATACTTTCTTCTCTATGGTACGAGACCAGCTTTGTTTTTATGGTATTAAAAAAAAAAGCTACTGTCAAAAATTATATAAGGAAATGGTTTCCTTGACAACCATAACCACAGCAAGTTGTTTGAACCTCTTCCTCATTGTATGGATTGCTTGGTTACTAAAATACTTCAAAACATTTTGAAGCATTCAGGTACTAAATACCTGAATTTGTAGAATAAGCTGGAAGCATAACAGGTGATAAACTATCCAAACAGTTGTAAAGTGTTAAACACTAATCATTTGCAAGTCTTATAGTTCAGTCTCATGACATAGTCTTTAAAAGGGCAAATGCCGAACACTTGATACTTGAGATCCAAAATAAATGACTAACCTATAGACACAAATTGTTTTTTTTTAATAAAGAGTAGCTAGAAATGCCAAAGAAGTGAAAAATATTGCTTATCATAGAAAGCGGCATTTTGGTTTTATTAATTCACAAATAGGTTCCAAATGCTAATTCCATAATAGGAAAGAGATCAGTCTCATGGTTATCAATAGAACAGACGAAATGGATCAAAAATGCTCCTAAAAATATATCTCTTGACAAAATTAGACACAAAATATGGAGTATCAATAAAATGGTTACTGAAAAATTGCAGAGGAAGGGGCACCTAGATGGCTCAGTCAGTTAAGTATCTGCTTTTGGCTCAGGTCATGATCTCAGGATCCTGGGATTGAGCCCTGCTTCAGGCTCCCTGCTCAGTGGGGAGTCTTATTCTCCTCTCCTTCTGCCCCTCTCTTGCTTGTGCTCTCTCTGTCAAATAAATAATAAAATATTTTTAAAAAAATTGCAGGGACACCTGGGTGGCTCAGTAATTGAGTGTCTGCCTTCAGCTCAGGACGTGATCCTGGAGCCCTGGAATAGAGTCCCACATCAGGCTCCCTGCGGGGAGCCTGCTTCTCCCTCTGCCTGTGTCTCTGCCTCTCTCTCTGTGTCTCTCATGAATAAATAAATAAAAATAAAGATAAATCTTAAAAAATTGCAATGGTAAAGAAAATGTCTATAGTTTAAAGGCTCACAGGATCTCTATCTCTGAGAGCCCCTCAAAAATATTTTCCCAACTATCAGTTTTTCATGAATAACATGGAAATATACAGCTTTAATGGATTATAAAAACTCTAGAAATAAAAAGAGGACGTTGTGTACAATGTGATTATATCCCAAGATAAAATTACTAACAAGATCATATAATTCCCACACTGTTAGAACATGGTATAATAAAAAACAGTGTTACCCCTGCTAAAGGAAACATTATTAATTTGGGGATGTCTTCAGGCTGGCTGATAATAAAGTAATTGGAGTGAAATAATTTACATAAATAATCACATTATGTTCATAAGTGTTTATTAAGAAAGAATTGTGTAAAAATATGGACCTGGAAATTTAATTAAGGAAAGTAGTGGAAACTCTATGAGGAATTAGAGCTCTGGGTCATTGGATTGGTTGAGCAGCAGATAGAGAAGACAGAGTTTCACTTAAAAGCTCTGAGTCTGTGAATTTAGATATGAATTAAGGTTGGGGGGTGGGGGTGGCAGGAAGGCAGACAGGAAGGATGAAAAGGATGGATGGAGGGAAAGGAAGGAAGGAAAGAAGGAAGGAAGGAAGGTAGGAAGGAAGGATGGAAGGAAAGGAAGAAAGAAAGAAAGAAAGAAAGAAAGAAAGAAAGAAAGAAAGAAAGAAAGAAAGAAAGAAAGAAAGAAAAAATACAAAGATCTGGTCAAAACATAGGCCAATCTGCTCCATCTTGGGGACATTCAACAGTATTCTGAGAACCAAAGAAAAAGTCTAAAAGTAAGTTAAGCAGAGATCCCAGGTATCATTCTTAGGTGAATTTTGGAACAGTGCCAAAATGAAGCCAAAGAGATGTATCTGAAGTTTAGTCATAAAAGGATCTCAGTTCTCCATGGACCCAGACTCCAAAAGAGCTTAGCTTTTTTTGCATACTTAAATTCTTACCATACTGTTCTATCGATGCAGAATGTTGGGGCTCTTCCACTCATCCATGTGTTGGAACACAACCAAACTTGACAGGAGAGCTTTGGCACTGCCACGACCATTCCTTGGCCCATCCCCAAATAAAGGGCCTCTCTTCAGGTGGCATCCATGTTTGAATTCTCAACATTTGCCTGAGGAATTCTATTCCATGGGTTCTAGACATAATAGGCCACATAGCAGAATGAATTCCAGGAAGTAGTTGTCGGGGAGAATCTCATCAACTCATTGCTTTCAGTACTTCAAAGGCTTATTGGGAAACATCAATATGGAGAATTGCCTGAAGGATAGAAAACATGGACATTCCTCAGCATGCTTTATAATCTATTCTTGGAATGATTCAAGCCAGTAGAGATCATCATATCTAGCCTGCCTCATTTAGTTCTTCCTATTTTCTGAGAGGACTTTTATTTATTTTTGTAAAATATATACATTTATTATTTTGTAATTTATTATTTTGTAAAATATATATATTTATTATTTTGTAATGTATATTTATTATTTTATATGTATTTATTATTTTGTAATATCTGCAGTTCACTTTTTTTTAAGATTTTATTTATTTGACAGAGAGAGAGCACAAGTAGGCAGAGCAGCAGCAGAGGGGGAGTAAGAAGCAGGCTCTCCACTGAGCAGGGAGCCCAACATGGGGCTCGATCCCAGGACCCTGGGACCGTGACCTGAGCCAAAGGCAGACACTTAACCAACTGAGCCACCCAGGCACCCCTACTTCACTTTGTTTTGTAAAAACTATAAGATAGGATTTTTTGTTGAATTGAGCTATGAAGTTACACCATTGGCCTTTGAGAAACATTCTGGGAAACTCTTCTCTGAACTCCTATCAAGGTACTATTGAGAATATTGTTCTTTATATTTCAAAGTATCCTTATGAAGACCTACTGAAAAACAATGTCTTCTTGTCTTGGTACAAAGAAGCATTGTGTTTCTCTTCTGTCACTGGCTTCTCCTTATCTCATGGACACTGACTCATGAACTAGACCATGTTCCTTTCTGGGCACAGAACCAATTTATGGTCTTTCTCCATCCATTAGAAACCTTCTCAGTATGTATTTTGTGAATTCACTCCTGGATTCATCATTATTTCCCTACCTCTGTTTTCTGTGCATTCAAATATTCCCATTTAAAATTTTTTTGGAATGGTTAATGTATACTGTTGACTAAGTAAAAGTTCATGAGTTCAGGGCAGCACCCCTCTTGCCTGCAGATGGAGAGAAGCAAGCATACCAAATTGAAGCTGGACAAAATTCCTACCAACTTAGATCCAGGAAGAAATTTCTCCTTGTAGAGAAAAAGTACACTATAGTCAAAGACCACCACCACCTGTCAGACCACCTCATCCATGGAGTGGGGGGATAACTTTTAAGAAATGCATTTTGGGGTCAGCCCAGGTGGCTCAGCAGTTTAGCACCACCTTCAGCCCAGGGCGTGATCCTGGAGACCCGGGATCAAGTCCCACATTGGGCTCCCTGCATGGAGCCTGCTTCTCCCTCTGCCTGTGTCTCTGCCTCTCTCTCTCTCTCTCTCTCTCTCTCTCTCTGTGTGTCTCATAAATAAATAAAATCTTAAAAAAAAAGAAATGTATTTTGGAGTATCATATAATACCACCTGATTCTCCTGAACATTCATAAAATAAAATACTCAGTACTTCTTTTCAATGAAAATAAGAAATGAGAATTCATTACTAGAATGAAACATTTACTTCATCCCTTGTTTAAGATGGAAACAGCCTATCCCCTGAAGGACAGCACTGGCTTCTTCTGTGGGCTCTGTGAGTGCCCAGACAGGCCTGCCCTTGTAACAGAAGAAACTAAATAGAAGACCTCTGTAGTAGCCAGCTCTTCTGGAATTCTTGGAGAAACCACTCTTCATCATCTACCTAGAATGGCCCTAAATTGTTCTAATTTCATTTGGTTCTTCCATACAAGGATACTCACTCACTGCCTAACATTTTGACTTGGCCATTTTCTTCAGTTTCTCTACTTAACTCTGCTCTCGCCCTTTCCTTGATTTACTATTTTTGCCCACTGTCTCCAGGGTTGTATACTTAGCAATACATGCCTCGCACAAGTTGCCAAGAGAACCCACCCTTTCCCTGGACACAGCTATTCCCCTTAGCTGAAGTGAACAATTCATCCTGATTTTAAAACTGAAAATCTCACATCCCTGGAAACACCTCTGTCCTAGGCAAAGGGATGGTTGGTCCCTCTACTCCCAGTCCACACTGATCATACAGCAAATTGATGACAGAATCACAATTTTATTAATTTTATTCTTTAATTAGTATACAACTTTTAAAGAGCCAGCATTGTGAGCAAATATCACAGAACTAAGTTATCTACGTGTATAAGAGCCACATGATGATATCCATTGCAAAATTTAAGTCTCATTCCCATCCCAGATCACCCTGCATGTCTTGGACATGCCTCTGTTGCCTTTTATCATTGTATGCTCAAGTAATACAATTTTTAAGATTGGCCTAAAGAAAATGAGATTAAGAAAGCATATCTGCTAACTAAAATTAAACAATGAATTCTAAACCCAAATAGAAGTGATTTTAGGATGATCCAATTTTATCAGATCCACAGCTCTCTCCTCCCCCTTGAGTGTAAATATCAAGATCTGCCTATGAATCTATCACAAAATACAAAAGGAAAAACAAAACTCTCTGTCCAGGGGGTCCCTATTTTACAAACCAGGAGGAGACCAAATTTCCAAAACATCATTGCCATAACCCCTGACCAACAGGAAGGAGACTCTGGAAGCAATGAATGATCAGTACACACAATGTGACTCATACAACACTAATTAGGCACCAATCCTTTATGCATTTCCCAAATTCCCCAATGTCAGAAAATGTGTGTACACGGAGACTCTTGTTTATGCTCTGGTCTCAATTTTTGAGCAACCAACAGGGCAACTTATCTTATCCATATGTTCATTATGGTCCTTTCTAATGAATATTTCTTTATAGTGTTTAAACAAAAAGAAATTAATGCATTGGCATTTCAAAGCTCTGACCTTTAAGTTTTTGTACTTGGTATATTGAAGAAAAGATATATATAGTATACATTAGAATTGAGAGTCAGATTAACTCAATGCAGCACTCATACAGTTGTGCATCTAATTCTGGAGGTAATATAATCATTCTGTCCTCTATGATGGATGCTTGGATAGATTTTGTGATTTTTAAAGTCCCAAATTAAGCTTCTAGTTTATTCCTTTAAATCTCCATAGCTTTAAATAAAAATGATCTCTTATATCTTTTCTCTAAGACTTGGGTATAAAACTCTCCAGCAGGAAAACATCTTCAGAGCCAAATATATCTTATAATTGATTATGTGTCCACACTATCTGACTATAGGAGACCAACGCTGATGCTGCTTTAAAATAACAATAGGAAAATTGATTTCCACTGAGAAAGCCCCAGAGATGGGAATGTCAATTTATTGTAAACATTTGTGATACAAGAGGAATCACTGGTCATTTTTCTTAAAGGGAAACTAGTCAGACACAGCGAATCTATTGGCACTGAAAATTAATACTATATATATTTAAAAGGAACTTTGTGTTTTCTAAAATAAACTTGATTTTTTACAGTAGGTTTAAGTTTTTAGAGAAGAGAGAGTTCCCATATACCTTCTGTTCTTACATGTTTAATCTCTCCTATCTTTTCACGCCAGAATCATATACTTGTTACCATTGATGAATCTACACTGACACATCAATATCACCCAAAGTCCACTGTTTATATCAGAGTTCATTCTTGGTGTTATACATCCTGTGGTTTGGACAAATGTACAATGACATGTGTCCATCATCATAGTATCATCAGGAATAGTTTCTACTTATTTGTCCCTCCCAGCCCTGGTAACTACTGATCCTTTTACTATTTCCACACTTTTATCTTTTCCCGGAATGTCATGTTGTTGAAATCATTTAGTAGACTTTTCAGAATGGCTTCTTTCACTTTGCAATATGCATTTAAACTTCCTCCATGTCTTTTCATGGTTTGGTAACTCATTTATTTAGAACTTCACATTGTTTTTAATTAACATTTCTTCCTTAAGATAAAAACAGTGGTTTCCATGGTTAGATGTAGAGTTTGAGTTTTACAAATCAGTGAACACAACCTACGGGAGCAGGTAAGCCCAAATTTAGAGACTGTAGTCATGGGTTCAAGCTTCATCTCAAGTAATTTACTAGGATGGGACCTTGGAGCATTCAACAACTGACATGAGGGAAGACTGAACATCAAAGAGGCTCATTGTCCGTAATGGTTTAGGATTGTGCCCATTGTGGATCTTCCCAAATGAATGGTGACACCTGACCCAATCAAATCTTCTCTCTTGAGAAGCAAAACTGTGAAATAAACACACATAAGAAATAGGAAGAAATGACGTTTGAGGAGATGAAGAGAAGGTAGACGATTAGACTGCACGTGAATCCTAAAATATATTTAAGTTATAGCCATGCAGTGGAATAAAATGTAGCCAATAAAAATCCTGATTTGGGGTATGGAAGATGTTACTAATAGGGGATCACTCTCATAAGTGAGAAAATTATAAGATACAATGGTGTATGCACAAATTATGCTATATCTGTTGCACATTCATGGGATTATAAATAAATACAAAATACTTATTGGTGTTTACCTCTGGGTAATTGTATTACCTGGGTTTTCAGCAAGGGATGAAACTCTTAAACCGAGCACTTTGAGGAGAGCATATCAAGGGACTATTTGTAAGATACAGGGGAAGGATGTTACAGGTTACTTGCTAAAACCCATTACTAGCCAAGGCCAGTAGGGGTTGGGGGAGGGAATAGTTTCTAGAACCTGTGGAGAGAAAACTAGATTGAGAGGACTGCTGGACAGGAGCTGTGTCCTGCAGTTGAGACACATCACCAGTTGGCAGCAACCTCGCGGGGTGGATGCTGGGGAAATAAAGAGCCTGACCTCACTCACTCTGGTGGAACTCTAGGGGAACTCAGAAGGCAAGGCAGCCTTTAGGTACAGGTCAGCCTCCCAGGCCCTAAACAGGATAGAGAAGGATGGTATCTAGAGGAACAAGTAGGGTGATTTAACTTCCCTTTTTTCTTATCTGAATTTCTAATTTTTTTTTCAGAAAGGAGCACATAGAACAAACATATATTTCATAGCTTTGATTTTTTCCCCCATATGGCATTCCAATTTTTTTTCAGTCTTTGCAGTGGGTTGTATAAAAAAAAAATAGAGGTGTGGGTCAAAAAAACAGAGACTGAAAATAAACAGGAAAATGAGAAATTATGGAAAGAATATCATGAAGAGTGATTGGTCCCTCATATATTCCCCTATATAGGAAACACTTGGGGGCTAAAGGAAATGGGCTCCACACTGTTCCGTGTATTCAAGATTAAGAGTAATAGAAATAATAGTAATTTCTAAGGGAATTTTTTAAAGGACTTCTCCAGGTCTGCTTTGGCATACACAATCAGCCCTGAATGAAAACACTATTTCAAAGTGCCAAGCTCTTTTCAGAATTCTTTTTTTTTTTTTAAGATTTATTTATTTGACAGAGAAAGAGAGAAAGCACAAGCATGAGGAGGTGTAGGCAGGGGGAGAGGGAGAAGCAGACTCCCCACAGAGTGGGGAGCTCCATTCAGGGCTCAATCCCAGGACCCTGGGATCATGACCTGAGCCAAAGACAGACACTTAACCCACTGAACCACCCAGGCACCCCTCTTTTCAGCATTCTTAAACCATTTTATCTTCCCTTGTGTCTGATCTAAATGCATCTGCTTTCAAACCCCAAATGGTATTTTTTTGCAAGTGTGCCAGGTCAAGTAGAATCCATATCTAGCAGATCTTACAGACATGACTAGTTTCAGTACAAACAGATGTCAAACCAAGCAAACCGTAGTCACTGGCTGATTGTAAGCAGATAGAATTAGAAATAAGTTTTGTGGTCTCCACTTCCTCAGAGCTCAGTTCTTTCTGTAAGGCTAACATTGTTCATAAAAAGTCTGCGTTGTGCATCTAGGACACCTACGCTGATCCAGTAGAGGGCAGTGATATATCTAGGAGCCTGGCCCTAGGAAACAACTCCCCTTTGGAGGCACACAGCTCAATATGGCTTCATCTATGCAAGGCAGGCAGGGTCACCTGAGTTCATTTCTCCCATCCACTCTGCTCTGCGGCTGCTCCCTTAGCAACTCTGCAGCTGCTGCCAGCAGTCATGGGAACAGGAATTATGACCTTCGCCTCAAACTGCAACCCTGAAAACAAAAGCTAGAGCACCTCCAGCCTCAGCAGCATCTAATTTATGGCTGAGTTGCCTGGCTATATATTTCAGGCCCAAGGCAGCCCCCAAGTGAGGTAGGCTTTAACTCCATTAAAGAGACAGCAGGGGAGCCCATAAGTCCCAAAGCAAATGTCCAAACCTAATCAAGAAGAAATCCAAGGAAGAAGAGAATCAATGCAGGTCTTTGGCAGGCTTGTGGTTCTTTAATTAAACAGACCCCTGACATGACATTATAGTTAGTGCAAGAGAGATGAGCTTGGTTATGGACAAGGAAAAGCATGTTTCAATTGCCAAACATCAAATAAACTGTGGAAACTATTAGCATCGATTATCAACTGGCAAGCACCTCTGGAGACTTCAAGCCTCTAGGAATTTTTTAAATAATTGATTTAAGACAATTTGGGGAAGCACGTTGTGCAATAGTTTCCCAAGTGCAACTTAACTTTTTTCCTAAGAAAAACAACTTGAGTAATTTGCATTGCACCATTTATATGCAACTAAGAGTTACTCTTCCTTTCAATAACACATAAAAGGAGAAAGGATTATAAATGTTAGAGCTGGAAAAGACTGTAGACATCACTGTTTTTTAAATTTAAGCAATAGAATTCTTTTTTAAAAAATAAATCTTATATATAACCCCAGGAGATCGAGAACAGATGAAAGAAATATTTTATCGATATAAATTTATTTTATAAGTTCACACTTCTGTTAAAGGCTATAAAGTCAGTCACGGAGAACAAGGAAGCTTTTTTAGATGAATGAGATCAGGATTTATAGATGACTTGCAGACTTACATCAGTTTTAGGATCTAATTTATTTTTGTATTTTCTTTGCAACTACTTTTGAGGGTGATGACAGTGATTCCCACGGATAAATCACTGCACATGGTGATAGATGTTTTTGTAACAGCTTTTCTTGCAACTTGAGCATATTCTTTAATTAAATAGAGCAAAATAAGTTTAATTCCAAAGTCTGCACTCAAGTCAGTTAAAATTGGCAACATATTAAGAAGCAGTGGTCTCCAAAGAATTAAAAGATCCTTAAAAAAAAAAAAAAAACTCTGGTAAAAACAGCTGTGTTCTTAACCAAAATCAGCTCTTTTTTCCTTTTCCACCTTCTACACAGTTAAGCCACATTGACCAGCTTTCTATGTGTAGCCATTTGTCGGAGATCTAGCCAATGAAATGCGAGCAGGAGTGCCATGTGCCACTCCCAGGCCTGGCACCTGCAAACCTGCCACAGGCACCCCTTCGACACTTTCCTCAACAGCTCAGGGTCTGCAATGGACCCTGAGGACCCAGGCAAAAGGACAGGGCCACAAGATGGAAGAAGCCTGTGTTCCCAAGGTCCATGGAGGCCACTTGCATATTGGGAATATCCTTAATAGATTTGGAATAGCAAGAAGAAAACTTTTACTGTGTTAAGCCACTAAGATTGGCATACTGTCATGACAGCTAGCATTGTTTAACCCAACTGAACTCATAACCAGAAATCAGATACATGATCTTTCATGGCTTACTGCTCTTATGTTTTTATCAATTTATTCCTAACCCCTCAACTTGTTTCCTTTGCCCTTAGGCTGGTTGATTTAAGCCAGGAAGCATTTATTTTGATCTTTCTAGTAAAGATTTCCCCCTTGGGCTAGTCAATGAAGGCTGGAAGCCCATGATTCTCTTTCCATGAGCACCCCTCAACCCCTTCATGAGGTGGCACTCTGATCCTGAAGCAACAAGGACCAGCAGGCAAAGAAATAGGGGCTGAGGGGCATGAGGAAGCCCTTCAGACACAGGAGTCACCCGTCCCATCTCCAGGGGTTCATCCAGAGCCCCTCAAGTAGAGAGCAGTAAAGAGACAGTTCCAGTCTAAACTTTGTTTCTGAGATAACTCTAGCTCCGAAGTAAAAGCAGAACAAATCCCAGATTTCTGATTTCTCAGGCCTTTGTATATGAAAGGATAAGAGTCTAGATGCTTAATTTTTGTCGGTGCCTTTCTCCCCTATAAAATCAGAAAAGTCCTTCATCGAGAGTTGCACAGATGTGTCGATGGCCATCCCAGCAAGAACGTCTCCCAACTCAAAGCTCTTCCATGGCTGTTTCTTGGAATCATCCTCCATTTTCCCACCACAGGTTTTGCCTTGAAATCTTTTTTTTTTTTTTTCTGGTTGAAACAGAAATGACAATCTGGATGTAGTTACCTCCTCCGAATCTTCTCCTTATTTAAGTTTTTTTTTTTTTTCCCAAAAGTTGGTTTCAGAGGAAAGAAAAGGGCAGCACGACCTCACCATACATAGAGATACAACACTGCTGCACCATTGCAAACTCAGAAATAGAGCTCAGCTGATGAGCTTACTTCAGAACATCCAAATGTTTACTAAAAGGAAATGACTCTGCCTATCGATGGGGAGAAGAGATGCCTAGAACAGATTCTGATGAGATTTGTTGCTGTGTGCACTGGCAAAAGCAACTTAACCAGACAAGTACCAGCCTATAAATAATGGCAATTACTCCCAGGAAAGTGGTGCTTCTGGAGGAGGAGTGGTTTTCTTTATTTGGTTACCATTATTTTCGAAGAGACTTGGGACTACATTTAAAAAAAGAAATTAAAAGCCAGAAATGATCAGGGACCATAATGGAAATAGCTGCTCTGAACCCAGCCTTGAAGATAGGCCCCGAGAGTCAGTCAGTTCCCCTGTTTAAAACATTCCCTTCCAGGAAAAAAAACAAAAGTGCATAATTTTATGCCACAAAAAATATGCTGTCATGACAAAAACACTAATTAGATGTTGGGGGTGGGGATGCGGGTGGTGAAGAAGCTCAGTTGTAGAATCATAAGGAAAATGTTAAATGCCCAATGTGTGAACATACGATAAATACAGAAGGAGGTGAGGAGGTGAAATGCACACTTGATACCACCAGAAAAATAATTTGTAAATATTTGTTTTGAGATAAAGCTAATGTTTCTAAAAGTTGTTCTCTGATGGTATAAATAACTAGAAATGCAAAGCAAAGTCCAGAGAAAAGACTTTTTAAATGCTAATCAAGAGAGATATTTGCTTTTAATATGCTTAATAATAATAATAAAATTAACATGGAGAAGAAAGAAAAAGGACAAATGAAGTAAATATGAAAATTTTTCTTTCAAATATTGAGGAGAAAGTCTTCTAATGTAGTTTTATAAAATATAAATTACATTTAAACAATATTTCTGGGATCCCTGGGTGACTCAGGGGTTTAGTGCCTGCCTTTGGCCCAAGGCATGACCCTGGGGTCCCTGGATGGAATCCCACATTGCGCTCCCTGGTGGAGCCTGCTTCTCCCTCTGCCTGTGTCTCTGCCTCTCTCTCTCTCTCTCTCTCTCTCTCTCTCTGTGTCCCTCATGAATAAATAAGTAAAATCTTTAAAAAACAAAACAAAAACAATATTTCTGAAAATTGATGTATTTTTTTGTATTTTTAGGAAACACAGTCAATGTTTATAGCCAATTTGTTTTTTGGAAAGTCTTACTGAAAGAAGAATCACTTCTACCCAAAGCCTTACAGACCTGTTTT
The DNA here is from genome assembly GCF_003254725.2 of Canis lupus dingo. NCBI lineage: Eukaryota > Metazoa > Chordata > Mammalia > Carnivora > Canidae > Canis > Canis lupus. The sequence goes on along the minus strand of NC_064249.1, from coordinate 18,359,278 downwards.
TACCCCTTTTAACCTTGAATGTCATACTTTACAGACTAAAAAGAGACCAACTCTCTGACTTCAAGAGCTTAATTATAAGATTTCCAAAATTTTCCAGGAAATCTAGGGAAACCTATCTTCAAATCGATATCTTTATAAATTTAATGTTAGACTGGTACCCAAAGAGAATATATTATACTTTACTTCCCCTAAATACAAATATGCCAAATAAAAGTAAGCCCAGGATTCTTCATAGCCCTCTGAGATTATATTCACATTCCATATTCCCAGTGAGCTATGGCACACAGGGCAAGCACTCAAAATGTCCATCCTCAAAGGTGACATACACAAAATCTAGGAGACTGTCTTTGAAACACACGTGTAGGGCAGCCCCGGTGGCGCAGCAGTTTAGCGCTACCTGCAGCCCAGGGCGTGATCCTAGAGACCCAGGATCGAGTCCCACATCAGGCTCCTTGCATGGAGCCTGCTTCTCCCTCTGCCTGTGTCTCTGTCCGCCCCCGCCCCCTCTATGTGTGTTTCTCATGAATAAATAAATAAATAATTCTTAAAAAAAAAAAAGAAAGAAAGAAACACACGTGTATGCACATCCAGGTGTATCCAACACCAGGTATTTCAATTTAAGGCCTAAGGAAATTGAAATTTGGTCAGCAGGTTTTTATTCGTCTAATTGTCCACCAATCAATCATTGTTTTTATAAGTAGTACTGCATTCAACAATGTGTACTGAGTAGTCACTACTTATAAAGTGCTCTTCTAGCCACTGAGCTTAGGGTAGAAAACAGGGTCCAGGGATGCCTGAATGGCTCAGTGATTGAGCATCTGTCTTTGGCTCAGGTTCTGATCACAGGGTCCTGGGATCGAATCCTGCATTGGGCTCCCCACAGAGAGCCTGCTTCTCCCTCTGCCGGTCTCTGCCTCTCTCTGTGTCTCTCATGAATAAATAAAATAAAATCTTTTTTAAAAAGAAAAGAAAAGAAAACAGGGTCCACCATATTTCCCTTCTGTCTCAGATCTTACAAACTAAACTAGAGTCAGGACTAGAGAGAGGAGGGGGAAATGTTTCCTCCTCCCTGGAGGCATTAAAGGTGTTTGAGACAGACAGTTGTTTATGGGGTGAGACCATCCTGCACATTACTGCGAAGAGCCCAGAACAACAGCGATAACCAAAAACATCTCTACATTTTCAGACCTCTTTGGGAGTAGATGTTTTCCAAGTGCTCAGATGAGAAAAACAAGCTGTGCAAGATATGAACTCCCCCATCTGGGAAGGGGTCCCAAATTCAAGACTACCTAAGAATTCAGGAGCAGTCCTAATAGAGGTTGACCCTAAAAGAGAGGAAGAGTTTTAATACCTAAGTTATTCAGCATATTATCATCTCTTATTCATTTGGTTTTCGTGCTCCATCCCAGGAATTGAGAGAAAGGGCAAAAAGGCTCTAGGCTAGGAACTCGTGTAACATAGAAAAATGTCAGATTAGCATAAATTCTGCTTGGGACTTGTATTTGCTTGTTTGCTACCTCTGTTTATTTGCAATGATTCTTAGGTGCTCTGTGGCAAAATGGTGTCATTGAATGGTGCTTTGGAACTGAAGTAAAGTTTAAGGATCTAAACCTTTAAAATACTAAGTTGTAAATCACGTTGATTCAGGTAGTTATTAAGAATTAGCTATCATAAATACTGCTGAATTAGTTCTTTTTTTTCAGATTTATTTATTTATTGGAAAGAAAGAGAGAGAGAGATGAGTGCGAGCAGGGGTGAGAGGCAGAGGGATAGGGAGAGAGTGAATCCTAAAGCCATCTCACTGCTGAACATGGGGCTTGACACAGGGCTCGATCCCAGGACCCTGAGATCATGACCTGAGCCAAAATCAAGAGATCGCAGCTTAACCGAATGAGCCACCCAAGTGCCCCCACCCTGCCCCTCACACCACCAATTTCTAATGTGTGTGATTGGCAGCTCCTAAAATGGCCCCCAGTGATCCCTACTGTGTGGTATTCAAGCCCTTGTATAATCTCCTCCTCCTGAGTGTAGGCTGGGTCCAGGAACAAACAGAATGTGACAAAAGTGATGGGATGTCACTTAGGAGATGAAGTTACAAAAGGACTGGCTTCCATCTTGCTCACCCTCTCCTGTTCCCTCACTTGCCCACTTGGATGGAGCCAGCTGCCGGGCTGTAAGCCCCCCTAGGGAAAGGCATGTGGCAAGGAACTCAGGGAGCTCCCTCCAGCCAACAGCCAGTGAACAGCCGAGGCCCTCCGTCCAACAGCTCACGAGGAGCAAAATCTTGCCAACAATCACAATGGTGAGCTTAGACGCAGATTCTCTCCTCCTCCAGCCTAGAAATCACTGGATAACTGCAGCCCTGGGTTTCAGCCTGGTCCCGCAAAATGTAAGATACTAAATGTTTGTTCATTAAGAGGTTAAATTTGTGAGTAATTTGTTGTGCAGAACTGGGTATCTAACATAATGTGGAAAAAGAATTCACTTTAAAATCTAAATTATAAAGGACATGACCATCAAGGGTGTATAGAGCAAATCTAGCACTGTTCCCACAAAGCACCAAACAACATTTGCTTTAAGACTTAGGATGGGATGCCTGGGTGGCTCAGTGGTTGGAGCGTGACCCCAGAGTCCTGGGATCGAGTCCCACATCTGGCTCCCCGCAGAGAGCCTGCTTCTCCCTCTACCTGTGTCTCTGCCTCTCTCTCTGTCTCTCTCATGAATAAATAAATAAAACTTTGAAAAAAAAAAAAAGACCTAGGAACACCAAAGCCTGGATCGATGGATGCAGATCTATCTTGGCAAAATGTGTGATTTTTTTCACTATGGTAATATCCCCCAAACTCATCTTTGCTGTCCTCAAGAAATTGGAATGGGAATCTAAAGACAGTTACACAGTCTTAATTTTTTTTTTTTTAAGAAATCAATTAAATAGAGACATATCGAGGTGCCTGGGTGGCTCAGTCAGTTAAGCACCTGCCTTTGGCTCAGGTCATGATCACAGGGTCCTGGGATCGATTCCCACATCAGGCTCCCTGCTGAGTGAGGAGTCTTGCTTCTCCCTCTGCCCCTCCCTCCGCTCATGCTCTCTCTTTCTCTCAAATAAATAAAATCTTTTTTAAAATAAATAAATAAATCGAGACATATCTGGCATGTACATGGCTCTGAGCTCCTTGCTTGGCTTTTATGAATTCACTACCTTACCCCGTGTTAGATAAGCTTTTGTTACACCTAAATATGTATGAAAAAGTAAATTTAGGAGGCTACTTATCAACACGACTTGTTTGAAACCCATGAGCTTTAAAAAGGGCAAGGTAGCTAAGTTTTAATTATTCTCCAAATCACCATTTTTCTGCATGTATTCCATGGAAGACTAATTGTATAGATTATCTAGGGATGGTATATTTCATCGTCAAATAAGTCTGAGACAAGTTGAGTGAAATGAAGTTAAAACAAGCTTCTTCTTTGCATGGCATCTGTAGGCCTCTACAGTGTGAATGAGTACTGTGAGTCTCAGACAAAAGCTACGCTATGCAATGTTTTCAAAGCTTGTTGGAGTGAAGGACTACCATTTCTTCAAGAGCATGGAACTGGAATTACATTTTGGAAACACTTGAAAATTAAGAACTTCACTGATATCTCATCTCTGAAATGTTGTTCCCACTTCTCCCCTCTACAAAGATCCCATCCCTCAAATGTTATAAGAAACCGGGGATCCACATTTAAGCAGGTTTAATATCTCTGACCCTGGTGCGTTTAGCTTCAATCCTAGGCAACATTACTAACAGTTTACCTGCTCTTAAAAAAAGGGTTCATCAGTTATAATAGTAAACCCACACTAAATGTTAGTTTTGTGCCAGGGACTCTTTTGATGCAATATAATGTATAGCTACAGATGAAAAAGTTGACAGCCAGGGAAGTTAAAGGATCCCCTGCTGCTAATATCTGTGCACCATATAGATATGGCAAGAAGTACTATTGTAATATGGGCCCGACCTGTATCAGCTCACCAGTTCAATAAAAATTTCACTGTGACAGAATGAGCACAAATTAATGTCACAATCTATTAAAATCCATCTCAATTCAATGCTAAAATTTCCAATATTGATTATTATTTTGTAACAACAGAAGTATATTGGTATAATATTCTTATGGCAAATTAATATTAATGTACCAAGAATGATGTAATCAATGCTAAGATACAAAAAAATTAATAATCCATTAGGTTTCTCTTACAGTCTTTTGAACCAAATCACCTATAAAATTCACATTATTTTTAAGCTTTATAATATTAAAGTGAGATTTTTTCTTTCAGTTTCTGCTAATATACACTGAATTCATATATAACGCCAATCAATAAGAGCACTTATAATTGCATTTTGCTTTTGTTAATGCCTGTAAATCCACATATGTTTTGCACAATGAACTTTAATACATATAATACTATATATGTGTTTTTTACAGATAAGCTTTAATTCCTTTTGAAAAGGAAAGGGTCTTAACTTTAAAGATTTATTTCTCTCAGGGGTTCCTGGGTGGTGGAGTTGGTTAAGCATCTAACTCTTGGTTTCAGCTCAGGCCATGATCTCAGGGTTGTGAGATCTAGCTCCACACTCAGCTTGGAATCTGCTGAAGATTCTCTCTCCCTCTCCTTCTGCCCTCCAGCTTGTGCTTGCTCGCTCTCGCTCAAATAAATAAATAATAAATAAATAAATAAATATTTTTTACAAAATTTTAAAAAATTATTCCACTCGGAATTTTTCTAATTATTAAATTTTAAAAAAGTATTTATTTATTCACGAGAGACACAGAGAGAGAGAGAGAGAGAGGCAGAGACATAGGCAGAGGGAGAAGCAGGCTCCATGCAGGGAGCCCGATGTGGGACTCCATTCCAGTACTCCAGGATCATGCCCTGAGCCAAAGACAGATGCTCAACCACTGAGCCACCCAGGCATCCCTAAGTATTAGATTTTTGATTGAATATCATAGTTGAGATTACAATTGATGATAAAAAGACCCCATGCTCATTGTGTAAGCTAGTAGGGGTCCAATTTGTATCTTAAAGCTAAGAGCCTATCTTTAAACATATGCTTTACTTTGTGAGAAGGTTTAAGAAAGGAAACAGGAGCATCTGGGTGGCTCAGTTGGTTAAGTGTCTGCTTTCGGCTCACGTCATGAGCCCAGGGTCCTGGGATCAAGCCCCACGTCAGGTTCCTTGCTTAGTGGGGAATCTGCTTCTCCATCTCCCTCTGCCTTTGCCCCTCCCCCAGTTTGTGCTTGCTCTCTCTCTCAAATAAATAAAATCTTAAAAAAAAAAAAAAGAAACAAAACAAAACAACTGAAACAAACAACTCTGAAAGTAGAATTCCTCTGGAGAGAAATAAAAGGACTGTATGGAACCTATCTTTTGTCACTGAAACATGAGGTAGTGAAAAGAGCTCGGGTTCTTGAGTTAGACAGTCATGCTCAAATTCCATCTCTAGCTCTTTCACCTTCAACTAGTCACTCAACCTCTCTGAGTTCTCTCATCTATGAATTGACAGTAAGAAAAGTAATAATACATCAGAAATCGCATACGAGTACTTAACACAAAACAAGTGCTCAATAAAGTCCTGAAAATACCAAATAAAAAGAGCAAATGCTGAAGCTCATTTTTCAAAACCTTCTATGAAACTGTCTCAATCAAAAGAGGAAGACCCAGCTGCTGAACGATCATACATCTGGAATGGGCTTGAAATGGCACAGTGAAATTTAAGAGATTGTTCCCCTCACAGTTAAGGGGAAACTCTAGCCATCAGGCAGCTAATCCTGAGAGCAGACAGTAGGTGGCGGGGAGGACTATACCAGCTGATGTGAGGTGGGGCAGCAGGGCCCAGCTGAACAGGAGGGAAAGAAACCGGGAGGTGGGTTCTTAGGAACTTGGTTTACCACGGTGCCTTGTCTGTGTCTGTCTTCCTTGCTGCTTGAGAGCAACTTGAGAAGCTGTGTTTCCTTTACCTTGTGTGGGTCACAGTGCCCGGAACAGACTTTGAAACAGGGTGTTCCGCAAATACCAGGGGAGTGGAAGGAAAGAAGGAAGAGGGAGGGAAGAACCAGAGAGAAGGAAAATGAGAAGAAAGACAGAAGGAAGAAGAGGACAAGAAAGTGGTTATTCTCTCAAAGAAGAATCAGAAATTTATACTTCGTCAAGTTTGCTTCCCTCTAAGTTTTTTTTTTTTTTTTACATTGACATTGACTTAATTAATATCCATTCTCTGATTCATCTGAATGAAGACTAAGAAAGCTTTGTGCAGCTGGGAGTAGAATTATTGGTGATGGTGTCAGAACTATACCAGCTCCAGAGAGATGGAGCTGGGGCTGGATATGGGGAACCAGGAAGCCAATGTACCCCATGATGGCTCATTCTTTCCTCTAACTCAAACTGTCCAATCTAATTACAGCCTGCTAACATTAGGGCATGACCAAATCTTCTCCATTTCTCCATGTAATCAATCCTCTGAAAGACTTGTCTGAACTTCAGCCTTTTTTGCTTTGCCCACTGGTTTCTGAGATTCAGAATTCTATCCTTTCAACTCCATTTAAAACATACCTGTAAAATCTTTTGTGGCCATATTCCTTGCTTTCTAACCTTCCTTAAGTCCTTTATCCTGGCTTCCTTACCTGTCACAGAAACTTTAAAATGAGTCCATTAGTTTTGATCACAGTGCTGAAGAGACTAAGGGCAAAGGTTAAATACCAGAAAAAGCTTCTAAATTCCTGGACTCACAAACATTACAGCATGAAAAGAACCTTAACAATGACTAAGTGCAACCCTCTTATTTTACAGATGAGATCATTAGGGTTCAGAAAGATCAAGTTTGCCTAGGGAAAAAAAAAACAACACATCTCTACTGTGGCCACAGAATGACCTTTAATCTTAGGCAATCATCTTGAAAATTCTTATTTTTTATTTCCAAAAGTCAGGGAAGAATGTGGATTACATCACATAATCATCACCTTCCTGCAGGCGGCCAGGAAACCTCAAAGCCCTTTTAGGTTTTCTTCCTGTAATTACCAGTACCTTCCTCACAGAAGTATTTGTCCTAATCCTTAACCCCGACTTGCATTTCTTTATTTTGCCAGCCAAGGAGGAGAAAAGCCAGGAAAAGACCCCAGTAGCAGGGAGAGTACAGCAGTGAGATGCAAGGACCCTAGAGACAAATGGGGTTACAGCACTCATATTTGGGCCAAATTGCTTACCCTCTCTTAAGCCTAGTGGGAAAAATAGGGTGACATAGGTCCTACTTTATAGAGTTTTTGTGAGGGTTGGATGAACAACTCTGAACCAGCCCTCTCCTATCACCATTTGTACCTTGTGTGTAACATGTGCCACAAGCCTAGAACCTTCTCCTTCTCACAAGGATTTCCTTCCTGGGTGAGAAAGCTGGTCTCCTTCTCTGACTTATGACCTTGGTTGTAACCCCCTTAGCCCATCAAGTCAGAGATGTTCTAAGATTATTGAACCTCAAAAGGGAAGAGTGAAGATCTCCTCTTTTTATTCCTAAAAGTTTCTTGGCACCTTGTGGAACTGTGCTTTCACTCTCCCCACCCCACATACACAGTCAACAACCACTGTATATGAAGAGCATAGAGAGGGGTAGTCATAGTTTGGCCAAATAAAATCCTATTCCCCCACCATAATATATCTGTATTTCATGCATTTTCTTCATCTTTATACTCTATCTTATAACATGAATCATAAATATTTGCCCCTATTGTCTATTCAATTGTTATTCTTTTTGTTGATTGCAGTGTAAGCATGCCCATATTGCTACATAAACAGGTATGGTTGTTACTGTACAAATATTCACATTTCTGAGAAGAGCCAATAAGTTGTTCTTCCCAGACAAAGTCTGGTCCAGGCTGACCTGGTATCTCCAAAACGAGAAACACACTTTCAAATAGCAGTTAATTTTGTAAAGTATTCCAACATTTCTTCTCACTGGGTAATTCCACCAAAATGATAATAATATTATTTATGTTACCATAACAACCTAAGGATTTTTGCAAGTGTTGCTTCATTTATTCCTCATAATCTTAATAGTTCAGTATTTTATGCCCATTTTTAAATAATGTAATTGAGGTGCAATGGGGCTATACTTCTCTATATACCTATCATCTATGTCTAATGGAATATTATTCACCCATGAGAAAGAAGAAATCCTACCACTTGCAATAGCATGCATGTATCCAGAGGACATTATGCTTAGTGAGATTAAATCAGACAGAGAAAGACAAATACTGTATGATCTCACTTGGAATCTAAGCAAATTGAATTCATAAAAACAAACAGTAGAATGATGGTTACCAGAAGCTGGGTGTGGGAGAAGAGATATCTAAGTGTACAAATTTGCAATAAGTAGATAAATAAGTTCTAGATGTCTAATACACAGTATACTGAATATAGACATCATTTTATTGTAATGATCAAACTTGCTAAGAGACGATCTTAGTTACTCCATACCACACACACAAGAAAAGATAATTATGTGACATGAGGGAGGTAAACTATCACTACAATGGTAATCATTATTACAACATAAAAATGTATCATAACATGTTGTATACCTCAAATGTGCACGACATTACATGTCAAATATATTTCAATAAAAAATAAAATACTTATTTCAAACCAAAAACAAGATAGGCAATATGTGTGTATATGTACTCATAAATATACATACCTATATATTTATATAGATATATACATATTGTAAATATCTACATAAAGAATGTGAGTGAAGGATCCCTGGGTGGCCCAGCGGTTTGGCGCCTGCCTTTGGCCCAGGGCACGATCCTGGAGACCCGGGATCGAATCCCACGTCGGGCTCCCGGTGCATGGAGCCTGCTTCTCCCTCTGCCTGTGTCTCTGCCTCTCTCTCTCTCTCTCTGTGACTATCATAAATAAATAAAAATTTAAAAAAAAAAAAAAAAGAATGTGAGTGAATGCACATATATCCTCCGATATTAAAAATCATCTGTAAAGATCAGAGAATCTATCCCTGTAGTTTGAAGTGACAAATGCTTTACAGAGTATAGCATTGACAGTGCTTGAACTCTGGACCACTTACCTGGGCAGATATGAAAGAAACCCTGTTTTCTTTATACATCTTGGAAACTAGCCCTTTATCTGATATGTCATTTGCAAATATCTTCTCCCATTCTGTAGGTTGTCTTTTAGTTGTAGGTTGTATCCTTTGCTGTGCAAAAGCTTCTTATCTTGATGAAGTCCCAATAGTTCATTTTTGCTTTTGTTTCTTTTGCCTTCATGGATGTATCTTGCAAGAAGTTACTGTGGCCGAGTTCATAAAGGGTGTTGCCTGTGTTCTCCTCTAGGATTTTGATGGAATCTTGTCTCACATTTAGATCTTCCATCCATTTTGAGTTTGTCTTTGTGTATGGTGCAAGAGAGTGGTCTAGTTTCATTCTTCTGCATGTGGATGTCCAATGTTCCCAGCACCATTTATTGAAGAGACTTTCTTCCTTCCAATGGATAGTCTTTCCTCTTTTGTCGAATATTATTTGACCATAAAGTTGAGGGTCCACTTCTGGGTTCTCTATTCTGTTCCATTGATCTATGTGTCTGTTTTTGTGCCAGTACCACACTGTCTTGATGACCACAGCTTTGTAGTACAACCCGAAATCTGGCATTGTGGTGCCCCCAGCTATGGTTTTCTTTTTTAAAATTCCCTTGGCTATTCAGGGTCTTTTCTGATTCCACACAAATCTTAAAATAATTTGTTCTAACTCTCTGAAGCAAGTCCATGGTATTTTGATAGTGATTGCATTAAACGTGTAAATTGCCCTGGGTAACATTGACATTTTCACAATATTAATTCTGCCAATCCATGAGCACTGGAATATTTTTCCATCTCTTTGTGTCTTCCTCAATTTCTTTCAGAAGTGTTCTATAGTTTTTAGGGTATAGATCCTTTACCTCTTTGGTTAGGTTTATTCCTAGGTATCTAGGAATTGTAAATGGGATTGACTCCTTAATTTCTCTTTCTTCAGTCTCATTGTTAGTGTATAGAAATGCCACTGACTTCTGGGCATTGATTTTGTATCTGCCACACTGCCAAATTGCTGTATGAGTTCTAGCAATCTTGGGGTGGAGGCTTTTGGGTTTTCTATGTAGAGTATCATGTCATTGGCGAAGAGAGAGAGTTTGACTTCTTCTTTGCCAGTTTGAATGCATTTATGTCTTTTTTTGTCTGATTGCTGAGGCAAGGGCTTCCAGTACTATGCTGAATAGCACTGGTGAGAGTGGACATCCCTGTCGTGTTCCTGATCTTAGGGGAAAGGCTCCCAGTGCTTCCCCATTGAGAATGATATTTGCTGTGGGCTTTTCGTAGATGGCTTTTAAGGTGTTGAGGAATGTTCTCTCTATCCCTACACTCGGAAGAGTTTTGATCAGGAATGGATGCTGTATTTTGTCAGCTCTCTGCATCTATTGAAAGGATCATATGGTTCTTGTTTTTTCTCTTGCTGATATGATGAATCACATTGATTGTTTTATGAGTGTTGAACCAGCCTTGCATCCCGGGGGTAAATCCTACTTGGTCATGGTGAATAATCTTCTTAATGTACTGTTGGATCCTATTGGCTAGTATCTTGTTGAGAATTTTTGCATCCATGTTCATCAGGGATATTGGTCTATAATTCTCCTTTTTGGTGGGGTCTTTGTCTGGTTTTGGAATTAAGGTGATGCTGGTCTCATAGAATGAGTTTGGAAGTACTCCATCTCTTTCTATCTTTCCAAACAGCTTTAGTAGAATAGGTATGGTTTCTTCTTTAAACGTTTGATAGAATTCCTCAGGGAAGCCATCTGGCCCTGGACTTTTGTGTCTTGGGACGTTTTTATTAAACTCAACAGCAAAGAAACAAACAATCCAATCATGAAATGGGCATAAGACATGAACAGAAATCTCACAGAGGAAGACATAGACATGGCCAACAAGCACATGAGAAAATGCTCCACATCATTGCCATCAGGGAAATACAAATCAAGGGATCCCTGGGTGGCGCAGCGGTTTGGCGCCTGCCTTTGGCCCAGGGTGCGATCCTGGAGACCCGGGATCAAATCCCACGTCGGGTTCCCGGTGCATGGAGCCTGCTTCTCCCTCTGCCTGTGTCTCTGCCTCTCTCTCTCTCTCTCTGTGTGACTATCATAAATAAATAAAAATTTTAAAAAATTAAAAAAGAAAAAAACAAATCAAAACCACAATGAGATACCCCCTCACACCAGTGAGAATGGGGAAAATTAACAAGGCAGGAAACCACAAATGTTGGAGAGGATGCGGAGAAAAGGGAACCCTCTTACACTGTTGGTGGGAATGTGAACTGGTGCAGCCACTCTGGAAAACTGTGTGGAGGTTCCTCAAAGAGTTAAAAATAGACCTGCCCTACGACCCAGCAATTGCACTGTTGGGGATTTATCCCCAAAGATACAGATGCAATGAAATCCTGGGACACCTGCACCCCGATGTTTCTAGCAGCAATGTCCACAATAGCCAAACTGTGGAAGGAGCCTCAGTGTCCATCAAAAGATGAATGGATAAAGAAGAAGTGGTCTATGTATACAATGGAATATTACTCAGCCATTAGAAATGACAAATACCCACCATTTGCTTCAACGTGGATGGAACTGGAGGGTATTATGCTGAGTGAAATAAGTCAATCGGAGAAGGACAAACATTATATGTTCTCATTCATTTGGGGAATATAAATAATAGTGAAAGGGAATAAAGGGGAAAGGAGGAAAAATAAGTGGGAAATATCAGAAAGGGAGACAGAACATGGAAGACACCTAACTCTGGGAAACAAACTAGGGGTGGTGGAAGGGGAGGTGGGCGGGGGGTGGGGGTGACTGGGTGGCGGGCACTGAGTTGGGCACTTGACGGGATGAGCCTGGGTGTTATTCTGTATGTTGGCAAATTGAACACCAATAAAAAAATAAATTTATTATTAAAAAAATTAATTAATTAAATAAAATTGTGACACCTAAAAAAAAAAATCAACCACCAACCCCCCCCCACAAAAGAAACCCTGTTTTCTCAGTAAGCCATAGTTCTTGAGAGAAGGAGCTTCCCAGCAGTCATGAGGACTTTTAGTACAGGTACAGACATTGGGCAGTGGCAGTGCCTTAAGGAGGATGTTGGTTAAGACACCTTATCCAGAAAGCCATCTGGCATTTGGTCAGAAGCTATTGAGTTCCTTTGGGGCACTCTGGACACCGGATCCTCTGTACCTGGCGAATGTGAGTAGTTATAACAAGCAGCTGGATCTGGGAAGAATTTCCTCCCCCCCAAATTTTCCACCTGGGCACCGCCCTTCCCTTGCTCCTATTTGCAGCACCAGTCCTCACCTGGGCTTCAGCCCAGCTTCATCCCTGGCTTTTTCTTGCCTTTGTTTTCTTTGATGAGGCTTAATGCTCAAGTCTGTGCCCACCCTTTGGTTCTGTGAGCATATCTTTTATTTTGAGCCAACTCAATGGAGCTCTACCCTGGCTTTGCCTTTGTTCCCAGCTCTGTCTTGTCCCCTGTCTAGCACCCAACCTTCCCCAACCCAACCCCCTCCCACAAAATCCACATCCTACTTACTCCTTCCCTAAGCCTTGACTTCATGCCTGCCCACATCTGACATGAACTCATCGTCCATGCTGGCTCAGCAACCCCACCTCATTATGTCCCATCGTCCATGCTGTCCCAGCAACCCCACCTCATTATGTGATAGCCAGAGAGTCACCAAGTCCCAAGCTGAGGTCCCAGCAGAGCTAAGGGACCATTCTTCTTTCAAAATACTTCTTTCAAATATAGTCCCAATAGCCTTCTCCAAAGTTAAAGAGATTTTGCATCTCAATAGCAAGGTCTCTAAATCCCTGTTCTCCATCCACAGTGTAGACACACCCAGGGCCCAAAGAAAGGAATTTTCTTTGGTAACCTATAGATTGAATACACATCCCAATCTCAAACACTAATCCTAAAAGCCATAATGGCTTCAAAATTTTAATTGTACAGAATAACAATGAATGGAGAGGCTGTGACAGTTATACTTAAATGTCAACTGTGTCATTTTCCCCTTACTGACAACTGTTGAAGATTGAGCTACACATATTTGATTAAAAACTATCCCATAAACAAAACTGGTTTCCAAAAACTTAGTTTTACTGGAAATTTAGAAAAACAAAGAGTGTGACTTGTCTTGCAACAGCAAACAATACCAGGAAAGTTTGGAGATTTTTCCCTTCATTATGAAATTAATAGATAGAGATGAATAGAAATTTGAAAAAAAAACTACAATTTTTAAAACTATCCCTTCATCATAATACAATGGTATTTCACATATTTACATCATCATTAGACTATATTTTTGTTTCTTACAACACAAATCAAAAGTAATTGATTTGTTATAAACTCAAATGTGACCTTGTTTATTATAATATAAGCATTTGGGGGCACCTGGGTGTTTCAGTGGTTGAGCATCTGCCTTTGACTCAGGTCACGATCCCAGGGTCCTGGAATCGAGTCCCACATCAGGCTCCCCGTGGGGAGCCTGCTTCTCCCTCTGCCTATATCTCTCTCTATATCTCTCATGAATAAATAATATTTAAAAAATAATAATATAAGTATTTGTATAATGTTACATGGTCTTATAATTATTTTTTTAATGGTTACAGGGATGCCTGGGTGGCTCAGTGGTAAAGCGTCTGCCTTCAGCCCGAGGTGTGATCCTGGAGTCCTGGGATCAAGTCCCACACTGGGCTCCCTGCATGGAGCCTACTTCTCTCTCTGCCTGTGTCTCTGCCTCTCTCTCTGTGTCTCTCATGAATAAATAAATAAAATCTTTATTAAAAAAAAAAAGGTTACATAATATCCTAAAGACCCACCAAACTGTTTTACCTAACCATTTAGGTAATAAATTGGTTGTTTCTAATTCTTTCCTGTTTTTAATTAATATTGTTAGTGTAAAATAATAGAAAATATGTATTTATTGGTCTCTGACCCCAGTTCCTGACACAGAGCTCTTAAAACCCTTGTAATTGTCTAAGTGACAAGAGCACTAGAAGAATCTTGGTGTTTTAATAGTTGGCCTTTGATCCTGGTTCTTGACACAAAGCTCGTAAATCCCTTAGAATTTCCTGGGTGATAAAAGTATCTTCTGTTTTAATGGGATGACTCTTGGTGGTCTCTTGGATAACTTCAAGATGGAGGCTGGTCACCAGAAAGACCAAGCCATGATTAGAAGCTTAGAACTGTCAGCCCCACACCTTCTCCAAATAATAGGAGAGGGGCTGGAGATTGTGATAAAGATCATCACACCTACATGATGAAGCTTCTGTAAAAATCCCAAAAGTATGGGGTTCAGAGGGTTTCTAGGTTGGTGAACACATCGACATGCCAGGAGGGTAATGTAACTCAAATCCATGGGGACAGAACTCCTCACCTTGGGACCCTTCTGAACCCTGTCCTGTATATCTCATCTGGCTCTTCATTCATATCTTTTATTATATCCTTTACAATAAACTAGTAAACTGTTTGAGCTCTGTGAGCCATTCTTGCAAGTTTTCAAACCTAAGGAAGAGGCTATAAGAATCCTGATCTACAGCAGGTTAGCAGGAGCACAGGTGACAACCTGCGACTTGTGATTTGTATCTGCAGTGGAGGGAGTTTTGTAGGGCTGAGTCCTTAACTTGTGGAATCTGACACTAACTCCAGATAGCGTCAGAATTGAATTGAATTGTAGGACACCCAGCTGGTATAACACAGAATCACTTAATGTGTGGAGAACCCACAGATCTGGCATCAGAAGGGAAGTATTATGAGTGTAGTAATAGTGTGGGAGTAAAGGAGTAACACAGGAGGATTTTTTTCCAACTCAGCCAGTAATACCTTTACTCCATTTTTCTGAATTTAGAATATTGTCTCTTAGGCTGAAGTTCCAAAAACAGATTAATGATAGAGTATATAAATATTTGTATGGTTCTTGACCTGTATTGCTAAATTTCTTTCAAAATAAATAACTGTATTAAAGAAAAAATTTAATTTTAATCAACTTTTGTAAAAATTAAACATTGCCATTTTAAAATTATTTTTATTCAATCAATTCATTATTAACTTAGCTTTCTTTGATTTGTACAGAGCATGAAAAAAATCCATATCTTTATATATTTTTCTATAAAGTTCCCTGAGCTCTATGGGGACAGAGACTATATCTTCTGGTCTTAGCATTTATCATCTAATGTAGTAGAAAGTGAACAGAATTTGGAGACTAAAAGGCCTAGGTCCAAGTACCTGTTTTGCTACTTATTTGATTTGTGACCTTGGGCAACTTATCCTCTCAAAGCCTCAGTTTTCTCTACTGTGAAATGAATTCTACTCCAGGTGGACTCAATGTAAAATGACTGGCATATTCCAGGAAACTGATAAATATTAGTTCTCTTCCCACACATTATATATAAGGGATAAGCAAGTGCATGCCTTTTCCACTTGATGACAGAGTTCTTAGTCTTATCAAATTGAGTACATTTTATAATATTTACTGAATATATTTTTATTTTCTAGTATTTTGAGGAAGGAGTTACTTTTTTAAAAAAATATTTTATTTATTTATTCATGAGAGACACGGAGAGAGGCAGAGACATAGGCAGAGGGAGAAGCAGGCTCCTTGCAGGGATCCTGATGTGGTACTCGATCCCTGGACTAATCATGCCCTGAGCCTAAAGCAGATACTCAATCTCTAAGCCATCCAGGCATCCACAGTGTGGCTACTTTGATCCACAAATGTTTCAATTCTGTTTTATGAGGGCAAATCTATTTTTTGTTTGTTTGTTTCTTCTGTTAGGGTGAAGACATTTAATGCATAAATATATGAGGCAAAGTCACCATAAGAAGAAAACACACAAAGGTACATGTCCAATTATGGGTTAGTTGTACCTCTCAAGGACATTGCCATTGTTGTAAACCTTTTTGAAAAGTCTTTACTGGAATTTCTGCCAAGTACTACCTCTATACAGATACACACACACAAACACACACACAAATATGCACACATACACACACACAGGCAGATTCTGGAATATGATACTAGAAGTG
The DNA here is from genome assembly GCF_003254725.2 of Canis lupus dingo. Taxonomy (NCBI): domain Eukaryota; kingdom Metazoa; phylum Chordata; class Mammalia; order Carnivora; family Canidae; genus Canis; species Canis lupus. The sequence continues at coordinate 18,343,148 of NC_064249.1, read as the reverse complement.
CAGGTGAGTACCAGTATAAAGAACTCCAACTTGAATTAAAAAAAAAAACAACAACAACATAAATTCAGAATGCTTTTATTACATGATTCATAAAGTGGCTTTTAGAAGTAATCCAAAGACAAAACTATAAAATTATTTTGACAGATTACAGACCAATTGACTGATCATCCATGTAATCATCCAAGGACAACTTCAAAGAGTGCTATATATAAATTCTGGATGTTCGCTACTGAAATCAAGTGGTGTTTTTATTTTATATTTAGTCACAACTTGTAAGTCCTGAAGCAATAAACCTGGTGTCAAATAAATACCTTTTATAAAACTCAAGAAAAAAGTAACCTTTTACACTGAAAATTGCTATCAGTACATCAATTACACATTTCTGAAGTATTTATTGAGTACCATCTGGGACATACTTCAAGAGATAGGAGATACATTTCTCCCCAAAAGTTAATTGTGTCAGTTAATCATCAAAGAACTAATCAGAAAACATATAACAGACATAACTACACACTTGTATCCAAGGAACTTCCCCTATAGGTATAAAAGAGGCAAGGTAACACAGACATGATATAACAGCATTGGTATCTGTAAAAAAAGACCAAGATGAGGGTAAAGGACTGCAAAAAATGTTAGCTGACAATATGCTTTGTATGAATTAACAATGTGGCCACCAAAAACCAAAACAAAACAAAAAACCAAAACAACTAAGACTATATTTGCCTATGGCACTAGGAGTATAGTATTAGAAGCAAGTAACTGGTAACCACTTCACTCTAGCTTGTCAATCCCTAAACTATAGCATTCAATTCTGTGCAGAGCTCATTAAAGAGAATTATAAACAAATAGGGTTGTGTTCAGCAGTGTGCATAAAAGACAGCTTGCAGGACTCAAAACTCATGCCACTTTGAGCCTGTATAATAGAAGAGCTAGCAGAGGTAAATGATGGTGATGTTGAGATACGTCAGTCTGTCATGTGGATGGGAGATTTGACTTCTTCCCTATGGCTCTAGGAAGCTAAATACGAACAAAGGTTAAGAGATATCAGACCAATATAGATTTCAGATCAATATAGGTCAATGTGGGATGCCTGAGTGGCTCAGCAGTTGAGCATCTGCTTTTGGCTCAGGGCGTGATCCCAGAGTCCCAGGATCAAGTTCCACATTGGGCTCCTTGCGAGGAGCCTGTTTCTCCCTCTGCTTGTGTCTCTGCCTCTCTGTGTTTCTCTCATGAATAAATAAAATCTTTAAAAGTTTTGTTTAAAAAAATATATAGGTAAACATTTCCCAAAGATGACAGGGCTGCTTTCCAAGCTTCTGAGTGCCCTATCCCTTAGAAGTATTCAAACACAGGCAACAGGCATTCAAACATTGAGATCGCTACCATTAGCTAACTTCTCCTTCCCCAGGCTAAGGTAGGTTAAGTCAGTGGGTCTCAAATAGTGTGCAACAGTATCCCCAGGATGGCTTGTTAAGGCACAGATTCTAGAGCCAATCTCAGAGTTTCTAACTCAATAGGTCTAGAGAGAGACTTGAGAATTTGCATGTTAACAAGTTTCCACTTCATGGGGCTGGTCCAGAGAATCACTCTGAGAACAACTGAGTTAAAAAAACACTTGGCAGGGATGCCTTAGAAATGAAGATGTGATATATATATATATATATATATATATATATATATATATATATACACACACACACACACTAGAATATTGCTCAGACATCAGAAAGGATGAATATCTACCATTTACATCAACATGGATGGAACTGATGCTGAGTGAAGTAAGTCAATTGGAGAAAGACAATCATCATATGGTCTCACTCATATGTGGAATATAAGAAATAGTGCAAGGGACCATAAGGGAAGGGAGGAAACTAGTGGGGAAAAACTGAGATGCTCCTAGTGAATGAATGGAATGAAAAAGAGGCTAGCCTGGTTGAGGAGAATAATTTGAAAAGAGAATGAGAAATTAGGTGGGGGAAGCAAGGTGACACCAGAATATAATGGACTTTTATGGGAGAGGTGCTTAGGGTTTTTTTGTTTTTTTTGTTTGTTTTGGAGGTGCTTAGGTTTTAAGCTTCTGTGCTTAAAGCTAAAGCTATCTGACCTGTAGGGTCAGCTTGATGGCTGCTCAGATTTCTAGTCCCCATCCCTCTACCTTTTTTTCTCACAACATTAAGACAAGCTAGCACTTTTAGCATTCTTCACTGGAATACTAATAAACCATTACCCTTTGCTGAAATCTAAATTGAAAAAGAGATCTCATCTTTTTACCATCTAAGAACTTGCCCTTTATTTGACACCTGGTAATACTTACCTAATATGTTACAGAATTATTCTAGTCAACTATCACCTATTCAGAGTCACAAAAGTTACTTATAAATTAGCCTATATTTTTACATGGCTGATCTTCTTTTGGTTGATATCAGATGAATTTTGTGGATGGGTGTCTCTATTGGAAATAAATGAGTCTTATTTTCAAACAAAAAGCAAGTATTATTTTTATATTTTCTTTGTTTTTAAAGATTTTATTTATTTATTCATGAGAGATACACAGAGAGAGAGAGAAGCAGAGACACAGGCAGAGGGAGAAGCAGGCTCCACGCAGGAAACCTGATGTGGGACTCAATCTCGGGTTTCCAGGATCATGCCCCAGGCCGAAGGCAGGCGCTAAAACTCTGAGCCACCCAGGGAGCCCTTATTTTTATATTTTCAAGAGAGTTCTCCAATCATTAGCTGGGTAATTCTCTAGACTATCTGAAAGATTTATCTGGATATTGTATGAAAAAAAATTCCAATGGCCATTAGTTCATTAAACTTAATTTTGAAAGGGGCAAAGGATTAAATAGGCATTCCTCCAAAAAAGAGATAGAAATGGCCAATACATGGAAAGATGTTCAATCTTAATTAATCATTAGGGAAATTCTTTGAATAGATACTATCAAAAAAATGGAAAATAACAGTGTTGACAAGGATGTAGAGAAACGGGAAGCCATGTGTGCTCTTAGTGGGAATGTAAAATAGAGCAGTCACTATAGAAAACAGTGTAGCGGTTCCTCAAAAAATTAAAAACAGGATTACCATATGATCCAGCAATTCTACTTGCAGGTTACTCAAAATAATTAAGATCAGGGACTTGAATAGGTATCTGTATACCCATGTCATTGCAGTATTATTCAAAATAGCCAAAAAAGGGAAGCTATTCAGGTATCCATCAACAGCTGAATAGATAAGCAAAATATGATATATACATGCAACGAAATATGATTTGGCTTTAAAAAGGAGGGAAATTCTGACACATGCCACTTCATGAATGTAATGTTATAAGCCAGTCACAGAAACACAAATGCTACATGGTTCACTTAAATAAGGTACCTGGAGTAGTCAAATTCTTGGAGACAAAGTCATTCATTGCTGGGGAATGGAGAGGAGATGAAAAGGGCTCTGGAGATGGATAGATGGTGGTTCCTGGTGGTTAAACAACAATGTGAAGGTATTTTATGTCACTGTAACCCAAAAATAGTTAAAATATTAAAATACACAGACACACTTTAAATGGCAATTATTTTGTTAGTGAGGTAGGTTAGTTATGCTTGTAATATTGATTTTATTTAGAGTTGCATTTTGACTCTAGGGTTACTTTATTTGCTCATTTTTAACATTGGAATTGCCATTTTGTTATTAATTTTCAGATGCATGTATGTAATAAAGATAAAACTCATTATCATATTTTTTTAAAAAGCAATTGCTTAATTTAGACACTGCTGTAGGCAGAGAGATTACTTAAGAATTGCAGACACTTACCAAGGATTGCTTTCCCAAATGTTAAATAGATTTTATCAAAAGTTCAAACTTAGAACACTTTTCAGTTAAAAAATCAGAGATCCAGATCATCCTTCTTGTCTCTGGATTTAATTTAACATCACTTTACAAAATGCTGGCTGATCTTGCAAGTGTCATTTTTTATATTTTTTTGTAATCGAACAAGAAAAATAATGATAGACTGGATACACATAGATTTATAACAGTGGGCTTGCCTTATAGGATATTAGGTGAGGTGACTTCCATCTCATTACTCTCCTCCTCCGAAAACTAATATCTACTTTGAAAAATTCACTTTATCTTTTGTCTTCCCCTCTGTGCATGAAATATTTATTTATTTGGTTTCCTGAACGAAAGTTTAAAACATTATTCTGAGAATTGGTATTTGTCATTCAGAGTCATTCACTTACCGACTGCCAAGAGAGAGGCTGAGGGAGAGGGCAAGGGAAAGGAACAGAGGGATGGCAGACTTAACAAAAGAGCTAAACACAATTTTCAGGTTAAACAAGGTAATTCATTTCTAAAATTCTGGCTTCAATTTTGCAGTTTTAAAGAATATAAAACACTCATGTAGGGGCTAGAAGTTAGAGTTATTGCACTAGGAGGGTAAAGAGAAGGGCAGGAGGAGTTGGCAATGTCAGTGTAAAACTTAGACAAACAACAGCTCTTCCATGCTCCTGAAATAAATCTTAAAGCCAAACCAGAATCTTGACCAGGCACACCGAGCCAAGGAAAGTATCAAAGCACACTCCACGTCCTACACCTCGTGTCTATCTCTCATAAGGCCAGAGCACAGTGCTCTCCCCAAAATGATCTTAGATTCACAGTAGCAACACATGAAACCTTCTGTCAACAGAGCCGTGAAAATAGTGTTGGCCTTCCTGTCCACTGGCCCACGTCCTCAAAAAAGTCAATGGGGAACTAAAAGCAAATGAGTGCTGTGCCAAAGAAATTAAGTAATGGACTTTTGACACACTTTATGACTTTCAACATTCAGCATGTTTTTAAGAAAGAAATCAATGCTTATTCATAAAAAATTGTTTTCCAACAATAAGAGATACATTTTTTCAAAATGATATATTCATTTCATAGAATATTTATGGCCTTTAAAATATATCATGATATAGAAATATTTTTAATATAATGTCAAAGACTGTACAAACCAATGAAAACTATTAAATTACATATTTTTTGAAAAGGTAAGATCATGACTGATATGAAAAAACATTTGTCAAAGATTTTTATTTAACTCACTTTCAATTATTAATGAGGGAAGTAGGCAAATGTCTCAATGCAGAGAAAAAAATTAAAGAACCACAAATTTACATGGAATAAAGGAATGTTGAGATAAATTTACAAATGGACACAAAACTGTCTTTTTCCTGATAGTGGGTGTCTGGGGTGGGGGTAGCATTCCCCTGTGCAGATGTCATTTCCAAATCTATGGACATGACTTATTTGCATAGCTAATTTGTCAGTTATCCACAAACTACAGAGTTGAAAAAGAGCCTAATCAAAGACAAAGGTTCATATCCCTACAATTGTGTTTCTCAGTCTCTTTTTCATTATTATTTTCCAATGCAGACTTTTTTAGACATTTTTACCTCATCCTCTCCCCACTACCAACTTAACTACTCAAGAACAAGATTTGTGGAGTAAAGTTGAACTCTGGAAAGCCACAAACCATTCTAATAACTAAGAATTTTTTCCATCCATAAAGAATTTTTACCACCTTTGGGTGATTGAGAACCCATGCCGTATAGTACGACAATCCCCAGAGGTTCTGATATTCCTGAAAGATATCTAGCAATCTCTTTGTGATGTAATTTTTAAAAGTCATTCTATATAAAATAATAGAAAATATATGTTACATGTGTATATTATGATACACATATATTATTATACATATTACATATACATGAGCTTCAAGAATAGTCTATGCAAAGGTCAGCAAATGTTAGCCTGGAGGCCACATCCAAACTGCCCGGTTTTGTAAGTAAAGTTTTATTTGGACACAGCCATACACATTTTTTACAGAGTGTCTTGTCTTGACTATGACTCCTTTCACACCACAACAGCAGAATTCAGTGGTTGCAACAGAGACCGGAAGGCCGGAAGGGTCTCAAATATTTACTATTTATCTGTTTACAGAAAAAGTTTGCCAACCTCTGGTTTATGCTAAACTGTTGATAGTAATTAACTCTGGTTAATAGGATAATGAACTACTTTTTAAAAAATCTATATTTCCTATAAATGTTTTACTTGCTGATGGAACAAATACTTTTAAAAATTATTTATTGTACATAAATTGTGTACAAAGCACTTGAAGAATAGAAAAAATAAGAAATGGTTCCTGCCTTTTAAAAAGCTTTAACCTAATGATGCTGAGGAAAATCAGTGTGTTTGCAGTGGGAAGGTTGTTGTATACAGTTACTGTATACAGGCTAAAAATAGGAGTAGATGGGGATGGCTAGAGTGGAGAAAAGGTAGTATTAATAAATATGAGCTGGGTCAATGTAAATTTTGGATTAAATTTTGGCCTTCAAACCTTAAGTATTAAAGAAAAGCAGATTTAATAGTTGATCATGACTGAAGTATTTGCTTTAAAAAATTATAAAAATAAAGGAGGAAATGTGCAAAAAAAGCCAAAAGGTTCACACCCTGCAGACCTGCTTTCTCAATACAGGAGGGGTACAGTCATCAGCTGAAAGGGAAGGGGCCAGAGTGGAACATGGATGGATGGCTGTTGTAGAAAGAAGAGGGGATGAACAGGAACAGGTAAAAAGAAGACAAAAAGACACAAACTGTCTGGAAAACATTCTCTTTCCATTCAAATTTTATACTCACTGAGGTCATAAAATTTAATGTTATCCTAAAAGCCACTGTGAGAAGATATACAATATTTCAAGACCTAAGCTGCTCTGATTCACATAAATCTCTAATCTATTCCTATCCAAGTTTCAAGATATTGTAACATAGCAGAGAAACTCAAGTCAATGTGTAGCATTCCATTTAGTTTATCCTTTCCAGCTCCCAGAAACATCCTTTTCCAGGGACACTATCCTTGAAAATTCTCTTTAATACCTGAATGTTAATATTGTAGTTCCCTTAGAGGCTGTTCATCATAATATAGGACTCCTGGGTACTTAAACCATTAACACCCAGACAAATGATTTGTCTTATTCCTCAATTCCAAGAACTCAAGACCAGCAGCTCTCTAATTCCAGTACAATTACAAAATAAGGCCTTTACTTATTTGTAATATAAATAAGGCACATTAATGAGTCTTTTGGAAGATTGAAAAAAAAAAAAAAGCACCTTTTTCTGGTTCAAAATTTTCCAGGAAGTCACTTTACAGTTACTAACATTACATTCAAATCAATTCAACAATCATTTAAACACTTGACCTGTCAGCCTTTGCCCAATCATGTTATCATGATAACCTTATTGTGTTCCAATCAGTCCTGAGGTGTTTCTCCAGTAATGTGTCACTAATAAAGGTTAAAGTACTGAAGTTTGCAAATTATTTACTTTTTTCAGAAATTTAAACTGATTCAAAGTTATCTCTATAATAACCATTCCCACTCACCTGCTGTTTAATACACATTACTGAATGGGCCAGAAAGAAGACAGTAAGGCCAGCAATATGGACACTTCTCTAGGAGGTGTCTGGTTGGTGAACAACACCTGCCATTTGTCCCATGCTGTGAAAACAGGTTTTAAACTTGTAGACAAAAGGAGAGAGTCAATGGGGAAAAAGGAAAAAGGAGGAGGAGGAAGAAATAGAGGGAGATTGAGGGCACTGATGGAGGGGAAGAAAAACAACTTGAGGAATAACAAAGAAAGAGGAGAGCCCAAAGGAAACAAAGAATGATCAGGAAATATGAGAGAGTGGCTTAATAGAGACCAAGGGAGCAAAGTCTCAAAAAAAGGCGGTGAGGTGATCAGTGTCCATTGCTATTGAGAAATCAAGTAACACTGGTGATGCAAGGCAATTAGATGTCCCTGGAAACCTCAGCAGGAGCAGAAGGCTGACATTAGAACATGAGTTGAAGAGTTGAAAAAGAAGAAATAGAAAGAGCATTTCCAGACTCTTCCTGAAGCTTGGCCTGTGGGGAAAGAGCAAGATAGGATGGTAGCTAGAGAGAAGGCTAAGTAGAGGCAGACACTCTTAAGGATTGGAGAGACCTGTGCATGTGTGTAGGTGCCAAACAACAAAGCTGGGTAATTTGAAAGTTTCACATAAAGAGGAAGTAATCAATACAACAAGGCTCTATTTCCAAAAAGGATAGAATGGGATAGGATAAAGAACAAGGAGTGGTCTTGAACAGAAAAAGTCACACTTTTCTTTCATAAACTGGAGAGGGGGGTCACAGTGAGTGCATTTAGAGGTCAATTTGTGGACAAAAAGCCAAAGGGTTCACACCCTGCAGACCTGCTTTCTCAATACAGGAGGGGCACAGTCATCAGCTGAAAGGGAAGGGGCCAGAGTGGAACATAGATGGATGGCTGTTGTAGAAAGAAGAGGGGATGAACAGGAACAGGTAAAATTACTGCTGAGGAGTGGGGGCTGGGGGGAGGCTCCTGTGGCCCTGACTGAAAGAGGAGAGCCAGAAAGAAAAGAGAAAAGAATCACAGACACAATCCTAGGGAATGTATACATTTTGCAGAATAAAGAAAGAAGGCACCAGCACACACATCCGAGAGAGAATGGACATTGGAGTGGGAGGAAAACTATGATATTTCTGTAGAAGCCATGGTAAGGAACACTCAAATGAAAGATCAAATGGGGTAAAGATGGAATTGATTAACAGAACCCAAAACTACAAAGAGCTTTGGATGATAAATAGAAAAATACACTTGATTTGACAACAAGAAAGTTATTAATAGGGACTCCTGGGTGGCTCAGTGGTTGAGCATCTGCCTTTGGCTCAGATCGTGATCCTGGGGTTCTGGGGTTGAGTCCTGTATTAGGTTCCCCACAGGGAACCTGTTTCTCCCTCTGCCTGTGTCTCTGCCTCTCTCTCTCTCTCTGTCTCTCATGAATAAATAAATAAACCAGTCTTTTTTTTAAAAAAAGAAAGTTATTAATAACAAAGAGCTTTTTTACAATGGTAATGATTAAACCCGATTTCATGGGGTGGTAGTAAAGAACTGAGGACAGCTATGGGAACACATTCACCTTTCAAGAATTTTAGAGATTAATAAAGTGTGAGATAGACATAACAGTTTGAGGAAATGGTAGTGCTTGGTAGTATTTTTTATATGAGAGAAATCTGAACATATGTGTGTCTATGTGTGTATATGTTTCTGGGTGTGTGTGTGCATGCTGCATGCCACTGTAACTCAACAACTCCACTACCTTATAGGATTATTATAGGAATTAAATGAAAGCACGTAAAATAAATAAATAAACTAAATAAAATAAAATAAAATAAATAAATAAAAATCTTTTAAAAATAAACAAACAAACAAACAAGCAAACAAACAAACAAATAAAAGCATTTTATGAACTAAAAAGCACCATACTAATACTAGGTGTTATTTTCTTCATTATACATAAATTCTAACATACATTTATTTATTTATTTATTTATTTATTTATTTATTTTTAAAAGATTTTATTTATTTATTCATAGACATAGAGAGAGAGAGGCAGAGACACAGGGAGAGGGAGAAGCAGGCTCCATGCAGGGAGCCCGATGTGGGACTTGATCCCGGGTCTCCAGGATCACACCCCAGGCTGCAGGCGGTGCCAAACTGCTGCACCACCGGGCTGCCCTTATTTATTTTTTTTAAAAGATTTTATTTATTCAGTCATGAAAGAGAGAATGAGAGAGAGAGAGGCAGAGACACAGGCAGAGAGAGAAGCAGGCTCCATGCAGGGAGCCCGATGTGGGACTTGATCCCAGGACTCCAGGACCATGCCCTGGGCCGAAGGCAGGTGCTAAACTGCTGAGCCACCCAGGGATCCCAAATTCTAACTTTTAGAATATAAGAAATATACTTATGTTTCTTACCATTCAAAATTCCATTCATGTTTTATGTGAATGTAGTCATGAATCAATGAATTTTATCTTCAGGGTTCTCTCCTTGTAACTACTAGAATTCTTGACAGCTCTGTAAGATGAAATCCCCAGATAAATTGAAACCAACAGTTGCCATCTCAGAAGTTGAACAGAGAAAAATGGAAAATTATGTTAAGCTGATTCTGTGGTCCTCATACACCTGCAGATTATAGGACAAAATACTGACTCTGGGGATTTGCTTGATTTTTCTTTCTGCTTTGGGATCTGTTGTTAATTTAGTGAAAACATATTTCTGCTGGGCAAGACTCAGGTAAGGCTTAGGTCAAGTTATAAAGCCAAGTCTTTTATCACACTCTGACAGAAAGAAAAACCATGTCTGCACAATGTCACCATCAAGAAAAAAATAGTGTGTTTTGCTTTGGGGCCTTTGGCTTGAGGTTTTCTTCATATTTTAAAAACCACTAAGGAGCTAGAAAGTTTATAGCTAATGGGTAGTAATTAAATTGTGTATAGGCAAAACTAAATAAAATCCATTAAGTAGTGAGATTGCATTACACTCTGTGATTTTGTCCAAATATTTTTGTAAGAGTAGATTCTCAAACTCTTGATATGAAATCAGTGGAACAATCTTCGTGTTTTGTTACTCTTTTACATATTCAGGAGCCAGTAATTGAACCTATCTGAATCTCAGTGTCTTCATCTATAAAATCAAGATAATAAGAATTATCTTATAAATCTGAACATTCATAGACACAGGAGGCAATGGACATCTCACCCCTGTCTTCATAGAATTTTAGATATTCAAAAGGCAGTGTTACTAAAATAGCATTTTATCTCTTAAGCATTGAAAAACTTTGGCACTCAGATTTTAGCTCTGGGTTTGAAACAGAGAATCTGTGTAAAATCTAATTACAATCCAGGCCACGAAAAGATAAGATGAGACATACAACAGACTCTTCATGTTGGTCACATTAAAGAAAATGGGAACAAGATGGAGGTTAAAAAGATTTGAATGTTATTTTAATACAAGTCATCACCCTGAAAATCCATTGTATTTTATAAACTTCAGAAGGGTTTTTCTAAATATTTTTAAATTAATTTAAACAGTCTGTGTCTCTTTACACCTTTTAGTACAAATTAACGCACAGCTTATTAAGTCTGCATTTTAGGAACTATAAACAAACATAACTTTATGGAAGCCCATATTAGTTTAAGTGAGACACCTTTAAATTAGAAGACTTACATAAAACTATCAAATGTAATATTTGGCTATCACATATTTTCTCACATCTAGTGAATTTCTTGGGCTGTCCCCAAAAAGTCTACTCTGAGTAAAAAGATGCTTAGGATGGAACAAGGACAATCTTTCAGGCTAACCTTACATAAGAAGCACATTGGCAGCAAATCTTCCAAGCCATCCTTGTCATATGCTGCTCTCTGCTAAAGACGTGAACAGTGCAGCACACTCCTGGAAGAGCAATGAGTCACAGGCAATACCTGCCACATGCATTATCCTCAAGGTAAATGCGTGTCATGAGACAAGGCCACGGAGACCTAAAATAGGCTGAGCCTGTCACTTAGTACCCGAAATAATTACTCAAGAAATAACTCTTTCTAAGAGGACAAATTACCCCATCAGCATAAAATGACACTCTTATGAAATTGTTGGATAATATCTTTTCAAAAACAAAAAAAAAATTCCTGGTGATCACCCTGACGTGAAAATTATCAATTAAAATCACACCAGCAAAAGGAGGTCAAGAATTGTTTTCTAAAATCTCTTCTCAGTTCCAGACTAGACTCGAAGTCACTCCCTCAGAAGGACCACAGTAGGAAGTGGCCAAGAGAATCCAAAGGAATCAACTACCAAGTAAACCAAAAAGTAAGTACCTTAGAAAGACCAGAAAGACTGCAGGGTTCCCTGGGGGAAGAAGCCAGGAAAAGAAGTCGCACAGTCCAGGTTCTTAATACACATGCCTGCTGAAGACACATGCCCTTTCACAGAGGACATGGAAGGGATGACTGAACACAAAATTTTAAACATGGTCAAGATTAACTAAAGCCAATTTTTGCCAGGTATATTAGTTTCCTAGAGCTGCCATGACAAATTACCACAAACTGGTTTAAAACAGCAGCAATGTATTATATTACAGTTCTGGAAGCTATAAGTCTGAAATTAAAACATCAGTAGGGTTGTTTCCTTCTGGAGGTTGAGGGAGAATCTGTTCTATGTTTCTCTTGTAGCTTCCAGAGGTTGCCAGCCGTCCTTGGTGTTCCCCGGATAGGAGATGCATCCTTCCAGTCTCTGCCCCCACTGTCACATGGTGCTCGCTCTCTCTCCCTGTCTGCGTCCAAATTTCCCTCTTCTTATAAGGGTACCAGTCACTGGATTAAATTCCACCTTAATCGAGTATGACCTCATCATAACTTGATTATATCTGAAAAAACACTTTCTAAATAAGATTACATTCACAGACACTGGGGATAAGGACTTGAACATGTCTTATTAAGAGATGCAACTCAAGCCACAACACTAGGTCTTTCAGAAGTAGCCTGACCCTCCATTACCAATATGATCTGAGACCATATGGCACAATGTGAGGAATCAGAATGTTAAAAAACTCAGCAACCTTCAAAATCACCAAACTCAACTACCTTATTTTATAGAGGGTTAACAGATCTTTCGAAAGCAGCAATTTACAACCAACTATAATTTTGAGATCCAGAGTACAAACAACTATGAAGATTGAAACAGTAAACTGTTTTTATTTATTTTATTTTATTTATTTTATTTATTTATTTATTTTATTTTATTTTATTTCATTTTATTTATGTATTTTATTTATTTATATATTTATGTATTTATGCCCTGCTCCTGCAGGGCATGGAGCCTAATGCAGGGCTTGAAGTCCCAACCCTGAAATCAAGACCTGAGCTGAAATCAAGAGTCAGACACTTAACCAAATGAGCCAAGCAGAGGCCAGGAGGCTGTAACTGTTATTAATAAAAAGCACTAAGTTGGGGCAGCCCCGGTGGCTTAGCGGTTTAGCATCACCTTAACCCCGGGGCTTGATCCTGGAGACCCAAGATCGAGTCCCACATGGGACTCCCTGCATGGAGCCTACCTCTCCCTCTGCCTGTGTCTCTGCCTCTCTCTGTGTGTCTCATAAATAAATAAAATCTTTAAAAATAAAAATGAAGTCTATCTTTAGATTAGGTTAATTGGTGTGTGTGTGGTGGGGGGAGTAAGAAGCTGAAAAACCATGTGGGGCTTCACAGACATTCAAGACTAAACCATTTTAAAGCAGCAGAATGTAACCAGGTAAGAGACACATTCTTTATTTTCACATTTCATTTTTACCCATCTTAAATACAAGGCTACAGAGCCCTGATCTCAGCTGGAAATCGGGGCTGAGCTTTCAATAGAGCAGGACCGTGATGTTGTATCGTTGTATCTTCTAAACAGCCCAGGTGCATAGTGAGTGCTTGTTCCTTACATGCTACAGAATCCACAGTGTTTTGCCACAGCATTGTCCCCAAAGGAGAGAAGATGGCTTGGAGGATCACTAAAGATTCAATCTGTAATGTATGGACAGCTGTAAATAGAAAAGAAAACCAACCCCATTGTTATATTTGTCTTAGAGTGGGTCATCTGATTGGAGATGGATAACTTCATAGATATAGTCCAAGTTTATTGGGTATGATGAAATCTTCCTAAATAAAGCCATTTCTTCTGTTGTAACAGTTGTCATAAATGCCTAATTAGAAAGTAAGAGAAGTCTTTTCAAAGTTGGCTTTCTTCAAGGGGGTAGCTTATTAAGGATATTCTGAATAAGTACTTCATGTCATAAATCTTAGCTGATGATTGATGCTGATAATTTGCTTAATGTTGATTTTCCTAAAAGGCCTAAATTGTGAATCTAATCAACCTAATAATCCCCTGACTCTAGACCTGACTGTAATAAACTCACCCATAAAAGATGACTAGCATGTTCCTAGGTCTATGCACCAATAGCATGTTCAGAATTTCTTTGCCTTCTTTATCATGAAGTTATTTCTTACCTAAATTCATTCAAAGTGGCAAATCATCCCCTTTGTCTTCTTTTCAGTTCATCTCCACCTCAATGGCCATTTCCATTCTACAGTCATCTATGCATTCATTGTTAATCCTGGATTTCAGACTTCTATTTTAAATTGTCTAGTAGCTTTCTCTACAAGGTAGTCCCATAAGCATCTCATAAGCAGTATAGCTGGGTGATTAGGAGCATATCCCTTAGCGCCAGATCCATCTGGATTCGAGTCTATTGCTTATAATGAGACTTAAGATGCTGATTCGTCTTGAAGCTTCCATTCCCACATCTATAGGATGGGAATAATATGGCATCCACTTCATTAGGTGGTTGTGAGAATTCATTTATAAAATATTCACACAGTACCCAGTTTATGGCAAATGCTCCATAAATAAACATTATAAAATATAAAACTGAATTCATTACTCCACCTATATGTCTGTGGCTCTCACTCAGTCCCATCCTCTTAAATTCATTTCTTTCCATCTCTATTATATCCTATGGGTCACTTAGTTCCATTCATTTTTGTTCTTTTATCTTCTTTTTCTCTTTTAAAAAGATTTATTTATTTGAGAGAGAAAGAAAGAGAGGGAGGTGAGGGGAAGAGGGTGAGAGAGAGGGGAGAGAGAGGGAAGCAGACTCCCTGCTGAGCATGGAGCCCACTGCAGGGCTCAATCCCACAACACTGAGATTATGATTTGAGCCAAAATCAAGAGTCAGATGCTCAACAAACTGAGCCACCTCAGTACCCTTTTTTTTTCTTTTAAAGACTTTATTTTTCTAGATCAATTTTAGATGCACAACAAAACAAGAGGGAAGTACAGAGATTTCCCATATACTCCGACCTCACACAGGCACAGCCTGCCCCATTATCGACATCCCCCAGAATGGTCCATTTGTTACAACTGGTGAACCTATATTGACATACCATAGTCATTCGAGTCCATAGTTTATATTAAGATTCATTCTTGTTGCTGTACATTCTATGTGTTTGGACAAATGTATAATGATATGTATCCATCATTACAGTATCATATAGAATATTTTCATGGCCCTAAAAATCCTCTGTGCTTCACCTATTCATCACTTCTCCTAGGAATCACTGATCTTTTTACTGTCTCCATAGTTTGTCTTTTCCAGAATGTAATAATTTGGACTCATGCAGCATGTGGTCTTTTCAGATTGTCATCTTTCACTTAGTAATATGTGTTTAGGTTTCCTCCATATCTTCTCATGGATTGATAGCTCATTTCTTTTTCATGCTGAATAATATTCCATTGTCTGGATGTACCACATTTTATCTATCCATTCACTTACTGAAGGTCATTTTGGTTACTTTCAAGTTTTAGATGCTATGCCATCCATGTGCAGGTTTTGGGTGGACATGTTTTCATCTCGTTTGGGTAAATACCAAGGAACATGACCGGTGGATCATATGATAAGAGTATGTTTAGATTTGTAAAAAACTGCCAAAGTGTCTTCCACAGTGGTCGTACCATTTTATATTCCTAGCAGCAATGAAGGAGAGTTCCTGTTGCTTCAAGTCCCCCTGAGCACTGGGTATTGTCAGTGTTTCAGATTTTGGCCATTCTAATAGATATGTACTGGTACCTCATTGCTGCCTTAACTTGTATTTCCCTGATGACATGTGACATGGAGCATCTTTTCATATGCTTATTTGACATCTATAAATCTTCTTTAATGAAGTATCATTTAAAGTCTTTGGTTTATTTTTTTATGGGTTGTTTGTTTCCTTATTATTCAGTTTTAAGAATAATCTTTGTACATTTTATACAAATTCTTTGTATATTTTAGATAACAGTTCTTTATCAAATGTGTCTTTTGCTAATATTTTCTCCCAGTCTGTGACTTGTTTTTTCATTCTCTTGATATTCTTCTCCCTTTATTTTTTTAAGGTTTTATTTATTTATTTATGAGAGATACACAGAGGTAGAGACTTAAGCAGGGGGAGAAGCAGGCTCCTCGCAAGGAGCCCCATTCAGGACTCAAATCCCAGACCCCAGGATCACACCCTGAACTGAAGGCAGACTCTCAACTACAAAGCCACCCAGGTGTCCCTCTTCTCTCTTTAGAATATAGAAAAATAATTATATGAAATTACATTTTTTTTCTGAGATGAATGTTGCCAATTGAATAATATAACAGAGAAAGACCAATTTGTTTTGTTGTTGTTGTTGTTAAGATTTTATTTATTTATGTGACAGAGAGAGCACAAGCAAGGAGAGCAGCAGAGGGAGAGGGAGAAGTAGGCTGCTGGCTGAGCAGAGAGACCTATATGGGGCTCCATCCTAGGACCCTGGGATCATGACATGAACCAAAGGCAGATAGATACTTAACCAACTGAGTTGCCCAGGTGCCCCATGGGAAGACTATTTGTAATGAAACTTGAAGTAAAAAACAAGATATACTGTCTAAGGGTTTAGTTGTTGTAATTTGAAGGTTCAAATATAACAAAGTAAAAAAACCTAAATATTTTATTTCATTTTAGGTATAAGAAAAATTATAATTTTTTAAACCTTGAGAAACATTTTCCTAAATGCCCTAGACATGGCCAGTGCCAAATTGTATAATGCATCATATGGCCTTGGAAGGGGTACTTAGGTAAAGTGTTCTGCATAAATAGCAGCATTGGAAAAACAAAACAGAACAAAACCATGGGAAAAAGATAAAGAACAATCTGTATCTTTGCTCTGCCCACCTAAAAAGCTCTGTAGCAAAGTGGCTAAAAGCATCCATTCTGAGGCCTGTCCTGGCTCAGTCTCAAAGTAGAACAAGTTACTTTGTCTCCGTTCCTTGGCTTCCTCATTGATAAAATGAGGACAATAATAGTAATAAGGGTTGTTCTAAGGATAAAGTTAATAGATGGAAAGCACTTAGAAGAAGTTCCTGGCACAAGGTAAACAGTTAATATAAGCAATTATTTTTACATTGCTGTTTATGAGGATCAAATGAAACGTTCATAATCTTTGAAAGCTATACAAATTGATATCTTATGTCAATAATAAAGAAGAAAGATATTTTCTTTAAATCAGATTATTTGGTACTTGACAAGAATTTGCGGGGCTCTTCTCACATATTTGCTTGCACTTAAACTCAGCTATAAAAATAAATACTGCTTTTTGAAATTCATGTAACTGCATTTTTAAATGTTTTATATCACTTAACACATTACATTAGTCACGATTTGTGTAGATTCATTATTTTGGAATCTTGCAGTCTTTCTAAATGTTCTCTAAATTCACTCTATTTGAGTTAAAAAAACAAATCACGTTAGACTGGTAATAAGAATCCAGGGTTCAAATTCCAGTTGGCTATGAACAAACGGAATGTCTTTAGGCAAATCATTGAGCTTTTCAAAGCCTCAGTCTCCTTACACATAAAATTACCAGGTAGGAGCAGATAATCTCTAAGGTCATATCCAATTATAAAATTCCATGAGTTGTAGGTTAGGATAAACATCACTATCTTTGTTTTCTGTTGGAATAGATTTTAAAGGACTTGCCTTACGTCACACATTTGGAATTTTAAACAAGCAAAAAATACCATTCTCCTGGCTCTCAGACTGAACTTTTAGTGCAGTGAATCTCGGCTTTTCAAATAAAAATGCCATAGAATTCCTCTACTCTGTAAAAATATTGAAAATAAAGACAATTGAAGCAAAACAAACTGTACAATTCTTAGCAACCTGATACCACCTGAAAATACTTCTTAGCTTTAAACTCTCTCAGACAAAATAATACCTCTACCAGCTTAATGGAAGCAAAAATCAAAAATATTTCCAAAAGTACAGAAGTCAAGTCATCTTTTTTATATAGCCTGAGATCAACAAACTGCTTGTGCTGCTTCCCTGCACTGGTCTCAATACTGCCCAATTTTAAGAAAACTGCAGTGACCAGTGCAGTACCTGACACCACCTGTGCCCCACCAATCAATATACTAACATGCCTGGCAAAGGACAGCAGGAGGGACAAGAGGTTGGCCGATAAAAGAAATAAACATAAAGCATTTTAAAGTCTACTATTTTCTTACTAATTATGTTAATATCAGACAAAATAGACCTCAAGACAAGGAATATTACCAGAGATAAAGAGGGATACTCCATAATACTTTTAAAAAGTCAGTTCATTAAAAACATATGGCAATCTTAAATGCATAAGTAATATATGACAGGGCTTTATAATATGTGATGCAAAAATTGACAGAACTAAAGGGAAAACAGACAAATCTATAGACAGAGATGGAATATACATTTTTTTCTTTCAGTCATTATATTAATGTATCAAATAGAGAAAAATCAATAAGGATAGTGAATTTTTAACCAACACTAACAAGCACTGAGAAGAAGTTCCTGGCACAGGGTAAACAGTTAATATTAGTGATTATTTTTAAGCACATTGATGTCCTTGATGTTTATAAAGCACAACCGACAACTGCATAAAGTACTTTTTCTCCAAATGCACATGGAACAAATATCTAGAAGGACCATATGATAGGGCATAAATCAAATCTCAAAATTTTTCAAAGAACTTAATTATACAGTGTACTTCTCTGACTACAACAGATTTAAATTAGAAATCAGTTACCAATAGATATATGGAAAAACCCCAGAATCTGGAAATTAATAAACCTATTTTTAAATAATCCATAAGTCAAAGAAACCATTTAAGTATAAATTAGAAAATATCTCAAGCAAAATGCTAAAGAAGTCAAATTTGTGTATGTAGCTAAAATTGTGCTTTGAAGGCAATTTCTAGCTGTATATTGAAGAAAAGGAAGCATTTTAAAATAATGACCTACACTTCTACATAAAGAAGCTAGAAGAAGATCAGTGGTTAAACTCAAAGTAATTAAAAGAAAGAAAACATTTAAAAATGGAAAACAATGATATGATAAAAAGGCAATAGATAAAATTAAAAAACCAAAAGTTAGATCTTTGAAAAGATTTTTCTAGTAATAAACTCTGTCAAGACTGATCAAGGGGGAAACAAGGAGGGGAAGAAAGAAAAGTCACAAATTCTCAACATCAGAAATGGGATAAAGATATCACTGCAGACCTTATAGACCCTTAAGAGAATAAGGGAGTATCATGAAAAACTTTGTCAATAAATTTTCCAACTTAGATGAAATGGGAGTCTATTAAAAACAAAAATCATGAAAACTGGCACAAAAGGTAATAAAAAAAATCTGGACATTGCTATAACTGTTAAAGATATTTAACTCTATGGGAACATTTAAACTTTCCCACAGATACCTCAAGGCTTAGGTAGTTTCATTAGTGATTTCTTTCAAACATTTAAGGAAGATCTAATATAAATTCTATGCAAACTCAGAAAATAAAGGAGGAAACTTCCCAATATGTTTTATGAAGCTAGGATAAACCCAATAGTAAAACCTGACAAGAACATTTCAAAAGTACATACCAATAACACTATTGAATATAAATGCAAAAATTATTGACAAAACATTACTAAGTCAAATCTAGTAATATAGAAAGAGTATAATAATGCATCATGACTAATAGGCTCTTTCTTATGAATACAGGACTAGTCATTCAGTGTAATTTATTATAACAGTATCTCATTAAAAACATAAAATATATTAAAAAAACATAAAATATGACAAAAACTAAATCTATAAATTTGGAAATCTAGGAATAGAAAGAGAACATCTTAAATCTGATTTTAAAAAATCCTAGGGGACGCCTGGGTGGCTCAGCGGTTTAATGTCTGCCTTTGGCCCAGGGCGTGATCCTGGAGTCTCAGGACTGAGTCCCACATTGGGCTCCCTGCATGGAGCCTGCTTCTCCCTCTGCCTGTCTCTGCCTCTCTCTCTCATGAATGAATAAATAAATAATTTTTTTTTAAATCCTAAAAAGAAACCATGGTTTTCTTTCCTCTGCTCTCACCAACACTTTCGACACTAAATGTATAGGGTTTTCCCCCATGCTGATGCATCTGATACCAGCTAAGTATCCTACAGTTCATTCTGATACTATCTACCTGGAGTTAGTGTTAAATCTCACAAGTTAAGGGCTCAAACCCATAGACTTTAACCACTTCACATGCAAGACACAACTCTGGACCTCCTGTACTCATAACTGAGCAGCTATAAGTTAGAGTTTCCCACAATCAATAATTTTCTGGAATGGCTCACAGAACTCAGAGAAACACTTATATTTGCCAGGTCATATAATAGAATATAATACAAGATACAGACAAACAGCCAGATGAAGAGGCACATAGGGTGAGGTCTAGAAGTGTCCTCAGTTTAAGAAGCTTCTGTCCCTGCAGAGTTAAGATGTGCCACCCTCTTAGCATATGGATGTGCTCACCAACCAGAAATTCTCTAAGCACTGTACCTTAGAGATTTTTGTGGAGGCTTCATCATGTAGGCATACTGCATTATTAATTAAATCTCTAACTCCTATAGGAGGATAGGAAAAGCTTAAAAGCTCCAAGCTACTAATCGTGGCTTAGTCTTTCTGGTGACCAGTCCTCATCCTAAAGTTATCTGGATAATATTTGGCCTTTCCTATCACTCCTATAATTCCAAGGGAATTAGGAACTCAGTATCAGGAACTGGGGTCAAAGACCAAATATTAGAACATGAGATTGTCTTAGCATCCCTATCACTCAGGAGATTACAAGCTTTCTAAAAGCTCTGTAAGAGGATTTGGTGGCAGATTATATAATAATATACATCTTATTACTTACCAGGACATCTATAAAAAACACAGCTAACATTATACTTAGCAGTGAAAGACTAACATGTTTCTCTTAAGATTAGAAACAATTTCTCCTAAGAATGGCTCTTCTATTTAAATTTGAACTAGAAATCTTAGCCAGTGAATGAGGCAAAAAAAATAAGAAACATAAATATTAGAAAAGAAAAATTTAATTGTTTTTATTTGTTGATGATGATTTTTGTACATAGAAAATTCTAAGAAATCTATAAAGAAATAAATGTAATAGATGATCTTTCAGGGTTTCAGGTTATAAAGTCCATATAACAAAATTAAAGTATTTATACTACTTGATTTCAAGGTTTACTATAAGCCACAGTAACTAAAATGGTTTAATATTAGTGTACAGATATCCACTAAGGTGGTGGAATAAAATAGATTCTAAAAATAGATCCATGCTAGGTGGAAATCTGTTGACAAAGGTATTAATGCAATTGAGTAGGGAAAAAATGTCTTTAAACATATGGTGCTGAAAAAAATGTACATCCACATGGAAAAGAACAGTCTGAACTTCTGTCTTACACCATACAAAAAATTAGAGATTGAGCATAAGACTTAAAACTGCAAAACTTCTATAAGAAAATTTCAGAGACTATCTTACAACCTTGAGATAGGCAAAGATTTTGTAGACAAGACAAAAAATTGCTAATCATAAATGAAGAATAATCAAGTGGATTTCAACAAAATTTAAAACTTCTGCTCATCAGCAACACATTAAGAAAATGAATAAACAATCTAGAAACTGAGAAATATTTGTTACACATCTGTGATAAAGGACTGGTACCCAGAGTATATAAACTACTACTGTAAATAATAGAGACAATCTAATTTTTTAAATAGCCAAAAATTTGAACATATACTTAAAAAAAGAAACACAAGGCATGTAAATGACCAAGTAGCACATGAAAAGTGCTCAACAGCATTAGTCATCAGGGAAATTCAAATTAGAACACAAGATGCTACTACTATATACCACTCAAATAGCTAAAGTTTAAAAACTTACATTATAA
Source organism: Canis lupus dingo (assembly GCF_003254725.2). NCBI lineage: Eukaryota > Metazoa > Chordata > Mammalia > Carnivora > Canidae > Canis > Canis lupus. Next base: position 18,321,454 of record NC_064249.1, on the reverse strand, counting down.
ATATTGGCACAGATACGAAACAATTGGAACTCCCATATTACTGGTAGGAGAGAAAAATGCAGCAACCACTTCAGAAATTTTAGTTCTTTATAAGTGATACATATTCCTATTCTATGACCCAAGAATTCTACTCCTAGGCATTTACCCAGGAAAAATGAAAACATGTCTACACAAAGACTTTTTTTTATAAGAACATTCATAGCAACTTTATTTGTAGTAGCCCAAAACTAGAAAATAAAATGTCCATCAATAAAAGATTGGTCAAATCATGATATGATATCACAAAATGGAAAGCAGTACCTGGGTGGCTCAGTGGTTGAGCGTCTGCCTTTGGCTCAGGTCATGATCCTGGACTCTTGAGATTGAGTCCCTGCATCAGGTTCCCTGTGGGGAGCCTGCTTCTCCCTCTGCCTATGTCTCTGTCTCTCTCTCTTTTCGTCTCCTGTGAATAAATAAATAAAAATCTTTTTAAAAAAATAAAAAATCAAATCAAATGGAAAGCTGCAAAGCAATAAAAAAAATGAACTGATATCCAGAATCTCAAATATCAAAAACATTTTGTTGAGCAAAAGAATCTAGATGCAAGAGGGTATTTTATTTATAGAAGTTTCAAGAACAGACTAAAGTGTGATAATAGATATCAGAACAATTGTGGGGGGGGATGAGAAAGAGGGGACTGATTGCAAGGCACATAAGGCAATTCACCTTCACTGGCATGTTGGTCACATAGGTACATACATTTGTCAAAACTACCAAGATATACAGTTAAGACCTGTGCATTTTATATTTCAACAAATAAAAATCTAGCATTTTCAAATACTTAATCTATGTTAAATACAAGGCATGTCTGACCCATTTTTAAGAAAAAAATTATAAAATAGCTAAATTATATTATGATTAGTCAGAGTACAAGATGATCTTTGCTCTGGATACTTGTGTGGGAATTCCTCTAATAATAAGGTCCTATACTACACTAGAAATGATGAGATTTACAAAAATATAGTTTAAAATAGCTTTTTAGGAACATATATGCTGATTTAGGACCCTGAATATATCCTGCCAGCCCTTTCTGGCCTGCCAGGTCTCTGTGGAGAGGTCTGCTGTTAATCTGATATTCCTCCCCATGTAAGTCAGGGATTTCTTGTCTCTTGCTGCTTTAAGGATCTTCTCTTTATCTTTGGAATTTGCAAGTTTCATGATTAAGTGTCGAGGTGTTGAACGGTTTTTGTTGATTTTAGGTGGGGGATCTCTCTATTTCCTGGATCTGAATGCTTGTTTCCCTTCCCAGATTAGGAAAGTTTTCAGCTATGATTTGTTCAAATACATATTCTGGACCTCTGTCCCTTTCGACGCCCTCGGGAACCCCAATTAAACATAGATTTTCTTCCTCAGGCTGTCACTTATTTCCCTTAATCTATCCTCATGATCTTTTAATTGTTTGTCTCTTTTTTCCTCAGTTTCCCTCTTTGCCATCAACTTTTCTTCTATGTCACTCACTTGTTCTTCCACCTCATTAACCCTCGTCATTAGGACCTCTAGTTTGGATTGCATCTCATTCAATTGATTCATAGAATCAACTCAAAAATTAGAAAATATCCCAGTCATCTTGGTTCCAAAGAATCTCTCAGGCATTTGACTCAATTGTCGCAGAAGTATGGGTAACTTGAGTTCATTTTCCAAAGAAATAGTCCTCATAGTAGGCATGTCGCAACTGGTGAGCTACCCATGTAAGGGTTCTTAAGCACACAGGGAAAGCACATGTTTCAGAGGATTAAAAAAGCTGTAATAAGTCAATCTAGCTTACATATGACATTTTCCTGCATGGGCAAGTATCTTCAGTTTTATCTTGACATATCTACTGCTATCTTTTCTAAAAAGCTGCTTTTGCACATGAAAAATTGCCATTTCACATATAGCAAAACACTTAAAGTCTCCCTCACACATACAACAAAAAGTCATATGGTCTCTGGAAAATTGGTTATATTTTTATCATTACTGAGAACTGGTTAAAATTAAGTTATATAAGTTTATATGAGCCTAACATACTGTCTTATTAACTAGCTATTGGTAATATGATCTACACATGATCTATAGTATAACCAAGATGTTTCCAATACTTGCTTCCTCAATGACCTGACTATGTGAAGTCTAATCATATCATAATTTACATAAAAATAGAGAACAGGGAGTCAAAAAGATGTAGTCAGGACTGAGCTACTTGGAATAATGCCTTTCTGTCCTCAGGAACAGGCAGACACCAATCCAATCCTACCAATGACTTCCCCTTCCACAAATGTGAGCTAAGCGGCTCTTTTTGGATTCAGTACAACTTACCACTGCCATGGCCAATGTCAGAGCTTGTGGTCAGGGTTGGGCAAAAAGTAAAAAGAAGCCAACAGATCCATGAATGTACTGGTCATGCTGTACTGGGTTTGGTCAAGCAGAAAGCTTTGTGGTGCCACTCCCAGCAACACCTTGATCATTCACTCCATACTCAGCTAATACTGAGTGGGTGACAGAGGAAAAGTGACTTAGCCTCATTGGACAGAGACACTACATTTAAATATTACTATTCATTAATGGGTAGATTTGGGGTATACCTAAACCATTTGGGGCCATATCCAACTTAGTTACTAAAAAACCTGGTGGTGCTTTGTAGAAAATTTCACTATTAAAAGCAAATATCCCCTATTTTGACTAAACTCTGAAAAAGAAGTTATGGAACACTTAGTCCTACTATATAGTAGGCTATTAAGGTGTATTTGTTGAATGAATGAATGAATGAATGAATGAATGAATGAATGAATGCTATAGGGCTCTAGTACACTGCTGAGCAGCTCCAATATTTATGCACCAAGTTAACATTACTTATTGGTTTCATCTGAATATGTATATTTACTAAAATGATAAGAATAGCTTGTTACCAAGTATTGACTGCAGAGCTAGTGGAGCAGGGATACTATTTTGAAAATATTATACCGGTATGCTCATCTGGGGGTTCCCCTCCCAGTAAAATCGAGAACCTTTAACACCTTTAAAGAGGAGCGAAAAAGAACAAAGAAGTTATTGTTCAGCTTTAACTTGCAAATTTTATTTGTCAGTTCCATTTTCGTTTTGATGCCCAGTTTTTGTTAAGAAGGAATGGAAATTTGTTGGGTGCCTGGCTGGCTCAGTGGTTGAGTGTCTGTCTTAGGCTCAGGTCATGATCCCGGGGTTCTGGGATTGAGTCCCGCATCAGGCTCCCCACAGGGAATCTGCTTCTCCCTCTGCCTATGTCCTTGCCCCCCCCCTCGATATCTCTCATGAATAAATAAAAAATCTTTTAAAAAACAGAAGGAATGGAAATTTGCAAACTCCAAAGGCTTTCCTTAAAATATGAAGAATTGGAGCCTGAAAGAAAATGCAGGGAAATGAAGCCAGAAAGAATTCAGAATACAATGAACTCTCAAATGAAAGGAAGGAGGAAAAAAAAAAAAAAACCTTTTGGTCTCGGAGAGAGGTGGGGATAAGAAGAGATAGTGAGAGAAAAAATGAAGGAGTTCAGACTCAGGGCATCCTGGCTGTCCTCTAAGAGTCAAACCCCTGGGTGGGGATACAAGTGGGAATAGAAACCCCCAAATAGGACTAGAGGAATTCAAGTACAGAGGGACTCATTCCTCAGTTCTCAAAAGAATAATTTTTGTTTTAAATGCAAACTCCTTAAAGACGACTAACATTTTACATGCCATTTCAACATGATGCCAGGCTAACAGTGTGGGAATGGTGGAGGGTGGTATTTCATACCACAGTATGTAGAGAGCAGAAAGATGGAAATCCTGGGTGTTCCAGGAAAATTGAAGCCAAACAGCTTGGAGGGTAGGATGAAGGGCCACAGTGAGCAAAGACTTCATATCTAGAGGCTGTGGCAGGACTCACATTCTTTAGGGGAAGATAAAAGTTTGATGTCCCAAACCAGGCAGGACTAGCCATACTTCAGCGACCACCAACTCAAGACACCTGGGCACAAGATATGACCAGCCATACCCATGGAGCTTCAGAGAAGACACAGGAGACGGCCCAAGTGCCATCCTGCCACCATGATAATCGACACTTTGTCCCTGCATCCAGTCATACTGGGGAAGGAAAGAGGAGGGAGGTGAGTGAGACAGCTTTATAAGGAGTTTCAATTTTAAACTGATGGCATTTACATCTAAAAGTCACTACTTAAGTCACCTCTTACTAGCAATTTTTAGTTCCCCTCCCACAACCCACCCCCCTTCCACCATTAGCAGAAAGAATTTGAAAGCTAGATTAGATTAGTTATATAAAAATAATTTTAAGTTCCTTTCTTGGGGCACCTGGGTGGCTCAGTGGTTGAGCATCTGCCTTTGGCTCAGGTCATGATCCCCAGGTCCTGGGATGGAGTACCACATGAGGCTTTCCACAGGGAGCCTGCTTCTCCCGCTACCTATGTCTCTGCCTCTCTGTGTGTGTCTCTTGTGAATAAATAGACAAACCCTTAAAAAAAAGTTCCTTTCCTTGTGTGCCTGAGTTATATTAAAATACCAATAATTAGTGATAGCAATTATTATGTACCAGGCACTATTCTAAGCTCACCACAGTTGTTAACTGATGTGTTAATGGCAACTATTCTATGAAGTAGGTACTATTCTTTCTTTTTTAAAAAAAGATTTTATTTATTTATTCATGAGAGACAGAGAGAGAGAGAGAGAGAGAGGCAGAGACACAGGCAGAGGGAGAAGCAGGCTCCATGCAGGGAGCCTGATGTGGGACTTGATCCTGAGACTCCAGGATCACGCCCTGGGCTGAAAGCAGGCGCTAAACCACTGAGCCACCCAGGGATCCCCCTTTTCACTTTTTTTTTTAATTAAATTAAATTAAATTAAATTAAATTAAATTTTTTTTTTAGTAGGTACTATTCTTATACTCATTTACAAAGGAGAAAATAAAACCACACAGCTATTAAGTGACAGGACCTGGACTCATACCAGACAACCTGGCACTAGAATCAGGACTCATAACCCCCCTGGTAAACTGCAGGTAGGTGTGAGTAAATACAACTTTGCAGAGGAGCAAGCAGTACAGCTGGGATTCAACTCAGATGGCCTAGTTATAATCAGAAGTGCTTTTTGCCATGCTATTGCTTTTTTCCCCTTTTCCTCTTCTTCTGATAGGAGAACTGCTTTTCCTTTGGGTACCTGCACCTTTCCACAAGAGCCTGTCAGCCAAGGATCCCCAACAAAACCAGCTGATTGGTGAACTTCTACTCACCTTAAAGAATAAGGCCAATCAAAATCCTTCTCAGAGATTGAAACAGACCCTGGGAGACAGAGACAATCTCTCCTCTTCTGGGATTGTAGGTGCTAGGGTAGATGGTACTCATTCATTTTAGTAACCGGCATGTGAATCACCTTCTTATGTGAGGAATCCACCACCTTGGCAGCAGATCAGAGAAGCCAGATATATCAGATATTCACTTTTTCAACCTCCCTTGTAGCTATGGTGTCAGCATAACAGCCAAGCCAGAGTAATGAGATGTACAGACTCCAGGTTTTGATTAGAAGTTAACGAACTAAAGAAGTGGAGACTGCACAAAATCTATTTCTAGAGAGGACAATACACGGCAGCATCTACATCCCATTTCTAGAGAGGCTGCAGTTCTAGCAAGGGTGTTGGAGGCCCAGGGTCCAGCACCTATACATTGCCCCCAAGGGGGCTATATCAGGTCACTGAGGGGTGTCTGCAGGAAGACTGTGTTAAGGCTTCTGAAAGGGAGCCCCTGGAGCTTGCCTTCCAGCCCTCCTGGAGGTTCTGTGAGCTACTTGATAAATCTCTTTTCATAAGTCTCTACTAAAAATAACCATTTAGTTTCTTGTGCTTAAAACGAGGGAATCCGCTTTAGTTTTCTATTGCTGCTGTATTAAGTTACACAAACTTTGTGGCTCAAGACAACACAAAATTCTGGGGCACCTGGGTGGCTCAGTCGTTTGAGCAGCTGACTCTTGATTTGGGCTCTGGTCATGATCTCAGGTCCTGGGATAGCCAGTGTTGGGCTCCCTGCTTGGTGAGGAGTCTGCTTGAGGATTCTTTTTCTCCCTCTGCGCACCCCCCATGCCCTCGCCCCCTGCCACTCTGCCCCCCCCCCACACACACACTCTCTCTCTAAGATAATAAATAAAATAAAGCTTTAAAAACAAAAAGACAATGCAAAATTCTGTTATGCTTCCAGAAATCAAAACCCTAAAATCAGGGTATCAGCAGGGTTGCATTCCCTTCCAGAGGCTCTAGAGAAAAATCCATTTCCTTGCCTTTCTCAGCTTTAAGAGGCTTCTTTCTTCCATCTTTAAAGCCAGGAACATTGCAGTTCTCTGATTATTCTTCCTTATTGCATCTTCCTCAGATACTCCTTCCCTTCTTCTGCCTCCCTCTCCCACTTCCTAGAACCTCTGTGATTATACTGGGTCCACCTGGAGAATTCAGACTCTCCCTATTTTAAGGTCAGCTGATTAGCAACATTAATTCCATCTGCATTAATTTTTCTCTACCATGTAACTCAACACATTCACAAGTTCTAGGGATTAAAATGTGGACATCTTCGGAGGCATTGTTCTGCCTATCACAGAACGTCAATGACACAGATAACTCTATCAGGTATGCTTACAAGCAACAAATGGTTAAGGAAACAGGGGAAATCTGGAAGCTACCATCTGACCTGACTGTGGCTAAATATGATAAAAATCTTCTTGGTATTAATGGTGTGGCAAACAAAAGGCTGATTTGAGCCACTATAATAGGAAGCCACTCTCCTCATCCAATTCTCTGATCATTCCGTAGACCTGGAAGGAAAAGGCACCTTTGAGAAAAAAAAAAAAAAAAACTTGTCACCACAGAAAAGCAAGTATTGTCCACCCTCTTCCTAGCTTTTCCTATAGAAAATATGGGAAGTAAGCAATATGACAAGGTAACTACATACTGGGAAAAGGGAAACATTCAGTACTTTGAATCTTTATTGACATTGGCTCTAAAATGTGCTAATTACTAGAGACCCATCCTGTGATACACCACTCATAGTTAAGGATTATAATATCAGAGAAGCCCACTACACATAGGCCCAGTATAAACCATAAAGCCATCATGTGATTATACTCCAAGTTGAGTGTATAATTGAAATAGGTAGACTCAGAAGTGGGCAGAACCTGCACATGAGTTCCCTGAACTGTGGAGAGATTGAAATGGATGATTAAAAACTCTTTGAACTCCCAACAGCTAATACAAAAACTAGTTACACCACCAAAGATGAAAGATGCATGGGTCATGATTCTTATCACATTTCCATTTACCTTACCTTTTGATCATTGTAGCAGCAAGTTGGGTCTTATAGAATAACAGTGGATTATTATAAACTTAATCAAGAAGCATCTCTAATTGTACCTACTCTTCTAGAGGTAGTCATTTTGCTTAAGCAAATCAACATGATCCTCAGAATCTGATAGTTATTAGTCAAGAAAATACTTTTTTTTTCCTTTTCTTCAGTATGCAGACTCAAAATCCCTATCTGCATGTTCCCTCAGTTGTCAATTTCCTAGATCTATGCTAAAATCTCATCAATGGATCCCTTAATAACACCATCTCGTATCTCATTGATCCTCCATATGACAAAAAGAGGTATGTTACACTAGATACCTGAGTAAGACAATGTATATAAAAAAGAATGAAGAAAATCTAGGATGGTATCAGGAACTGCAACTTCAATAAAGTTTCTGGGAGTCCACTGATCTGGGACAAGTTGAGATACCACCCCCAAAGTGCAGGTAAAGTTACTAACCTTATACCCCTTCTCACAGGAAAAAAAAATGCAAAAGATTTCTTGGCCCTCTTCTGGAATTGGCAGGCAACATTCCCATAAATGCATTTCTCTGACACATTGACTGGACCTAAAAGCTACACACTTTGGGTGGGGGGCAAATCAGTAGAGAGCTCTCTATCTGGTATGCATCATAGCTCAAGCAGCTCTGCTACTTGGTCTTTATGACTCAACAGATCCAAAGTGTTTAAAATATCAAATGAGGCAAATAGGGATGCTGAATAGAGCCAACGGCAAATCTCAAGGCAAGAGTCGTAAGGCGGTCCTTAGAGGTTTGGGTGAAGGTCATGCCCTTTTCAGCAAGTCATTATTTCCCTTGAGAGAAATATCTTGCTGCTGAACTCTGACAGAGACTCATCATCAAATCACGGGACACCAGATGACCATTGTGACTGGGTTATCTCATCTGCCTCACCATAAACTGAGTTCACCTTGGAGCATATCATCATCAAGTAGAAGTGTTTTTCTTAGGTTTCAAAGCACAAACACATTCTAAAAGCATAAATTGCATGAGCAAGTGGTTCATACTTTCAGCATATCCATTCCTTTTTTTAAAAGATTTTTTATTTATTCATTTGAGAGAATGACAGAGAGCACAAGGCAGGAGGAGAGAGAGAGGGAGAGGGAGAAGCAGACTCCCTGCTAAACAGGGAGCTCGATGTGGGGCTTGATCCCAGGACCTGGAGATCATGATCTGAGCTGAAGGCAGGTGTTTAACCATCTGAGCCACCCAGGCACTCCCAGCATATCCATTTCTGACTTAATCCAGCCATCTTCAGCTTATACATAGGATTCTGGAGAGTAGCCTGTGAATAACTGACTACGGTTAGAACTGGGTTTAGAGAATGCTGTGCATGATTTTCTGGAAACAGCTAAAAGGTTTGTTGAAATGTTTCACATCCATTTAAGGGTGCTGCTAAGGGATAGTGAAGAAGGGAAAATGCCCTGTGAGTAGAAACTTGAGGTCTCTATGTCCAGTTTTCCTGTCAATAGCAATGGCTTGAGATTATATCTATACAGATGCATTGGGATCTGCTAATGGTTTGGACAGACATTCATATATTTGGAAGGAACAAGATTGGAGGATTAAAGGTGAAGTTCACAGAATGGTATGTAAATATCTGAATGGATTCAGATTGTGAGAATATCCATGGACTTCATGAATGCTCCCCAAGAGACCCCACCAAGAAACTGAACAAGATGACAGGCCACATCCTCCCACTGTGTCCTCAGTGTTTGCTGATTAAGCTCCTGAGCAACATGGTGATGTTGGCAGAAATAAAAACTATACATGGACTCCATGACATGAACTTAACACTTGTAAAGACTACCTGGCAACTAAAGAATGAAGTCATCAAAAACAAAAACAAAAAAAACAGAGCTGTTTGCCCTTTTCCGATTGACTTATTTCACTCAGCATAATAAGGGCAAACATTATATGGTTTCATTCATTTGGGGAATATAAAAAATAGTGAAAGGGAATAAAGGGAAAGGAGAGAAAATCAGTGAAATATCAGTGAGGGTTGCAAAACATGTGAGACACCTACCTCTGGGAAATGAACAAGGGGTAGTGGAAGGGGAGGTGGGCGGGGGGTTTGGGTGACTGGGTGACGGGCACTGAGGGGGGCACTTGGCGGGATGAGCACTGGGTGTTATGCTATATGTTGGCAAACTGAACTCCAATAAAAAATTTAAAACATTAAAAAAAAAAAAAAACCAGAGCTGAAAGCTGTGGGAATAGAAAAGTTTTGTTGCTTAGAACTCTAGATCCAGCTATACCTGAAGTCCAGATTTTTCACTTATAGGGGCCAATAAATTCTCTTTTCAGATTTCACTAGTTGAATTGGTTTTCCAACACATATTACAAAAAAGTACTCTTCTCTACATGCCATGATGTAGAATTACCACACTCAGCTAATTTGTGGAATGCATAAGCAGGGGAGGGGGAAGAGGGAGAGAGAGAGAGAAGCAGGCTCCCTGCTGAGAAGGGAGCCCAAAATGGGGCTCAATCCCAGGACCCTGGGATCATGACCTGAGCCGAAGGCAGACACTTAACTGACTGAGCTACCCAGGTACCATTCTCTTATGGAAGTAAATTTGCAGTAAAATTTACCAGTTTTAAATATAGGTTAATGAGCTTTGATATATGAAAAAAGTTGTATAACCACCACCTCAGTCATGATACAGAATCTATCCATCGTTGAAAAAATTACCTTCTCCTTTTCAATCAATCAATTTCTGAACTTTTGTCCATTTCCAAAAAAATTATTTTTTGCTCTTTCTTCTTACCTTTTTCCAGGATTGCATATTTCTAGTAACACATGTATTAGACTGCCTTCTTTTGGCTTACATATCACTGATGCTTTTTTCCTTTATAACCTTTTCTCATCTTTGCTTCATTTTGGATAGTTTGTGTTGCTGTATCTTCAACTTGATCTCTTTTTCTAGAATGTCTAATCTGCTATTAGTCTGATCCAACATATTTGTCATTTTTATTATTTTATTTCCCATCTCTAAAAGTCTGTCTTATATCTTCAGTTCCTCTATCATCATGTTTTCCTTTACTTATTTGAACATATCAAATATATTTATAACAGCTGTTTTTATGTCCTCCTGCATCTTTGTCATTTCTGAATCTCTTTCTATTGGCTGAGTTTTCTCCTGGCTGTGGATTATATATTCCTACTTCTTTGCGTGACCAATAATTTTTTATTGATTGCCAAAAAGAGTGAGCTTTATATCATGTGTTGTTGAATTTTATTCTGATGTACAGTTATTTGCAATCAGCTACAACCTTTTGAGTCTTGCTTTTAAGCTTTGTTAGAGCGGGTCCAGAGTAGCCTTGAGTCAAGTCCAATTTATCTCATTATTCAAATGGTAACTTGTAGAAACGTGAATATTTGCCAACCCTGTGTGCTCCAAATATTATTATACCCATCCTCCTAGCAGTTACTTCCCTGGCCTCAGTTTCCTCTCACATGTGCAAGATCACTACTCAGTCAAAGCCTCAAGGGGATCCCTCTAGAGATCTCTGGAGTTCCGTGTTTAGGCAGTCCTTTCTCCTCAGTACTCCACTCTAAAAATTCTAGCAGCCTTGACCTCCCCAAACTCTGACCTCCACCTCTTCAATTCAGCAGGACTAGCAGAGACATCCCCTCCCACCCCACCCCCTAATCTCATTTCCTCTAGATAGTAACTTGGTATAATCTTAGTACTCATCTTGTTTATTTCCTTTCTGTCAGTCCTACACTGAAAACCATTATTTTTTTGTAATTTCTCTGGTACTTTTCAGTTAACATAGTATGGTAAATCCAAACCCTATAACTCCATCCAGGCTGAAGCAGAAGTCCACAGTATCATTCTTAATGAGTGCCTAGAATTCCACTGAATGGATATATCATCTGGGATACAGGTATTTGATAGGAAAAACCATACCTTGTTCATCATTGTACCCAATGATTCTGAGGAATGATGGAAATTGACATATATCAGGACTCAATAAATATGTAAATACTGAATAAATTATTACTGAGACTATTTCTCTTTACTTCTTAGTATAAAACTGCCAAGTAAACATTTTTGTTGCTAACTTCTACCAGAATCCTACAGTAATAACTATTTATTTAGGATATATTTCTCTAAATATAAATTCTGGCTCAAAGAAAAGACAGATTTCAAGGTATTAATGTTTATTTCCAAGTTGACCAAATGGAATCAGTTTAATGTTCACTGACCAATACGTTTTTAATGAATACTTATTTTTCTATATCTTTGACAAAACTGATACTTCATTTTTAAGTATCTTTGTTAGTTTCATAGGTTTGAGGCTATCTAATTTTAGTAGTTATTTATATTTATTTGATTACTATTTAGGTGGGTCATTTCTTTGTTTTTGTTTTCACTTCTAATCCTGAGTGGTTATCTATTACACAAAAGTTTTGTGATTTTTTTTTTATTAACAAAATAGACTGGGAATTCTTAATCCCTATAACATTCATCCTATATTCAGTGCAATGTCCAAAGTTTAAAGGGATATTTGTTTTTAATTATTGTTTTCCTATCATCATGTTTAAGTCAGTTCAAAACCAAAGAGCTCATTTTCTACTCCAAACAATGAACAATATGTTCAAAGGATTGAGCAGTCTAGTAGACTCAAACAGCAAAAAGTCAAAGAAAAAGACTATAATTAAAAGCACTTTTCACAGGTCAAAAGTATAAGCTCATTAATGTTTTACCGTGCAGATGGCATTAATAAGTAACCAAAGATACATGTTCATTATTATTGTCCCCACCATTATTCCTTTGATATAAATGGCTCAGTAGATGTGAGGCACTTACCCAGGTGATGAGATTCAATAGTTAACACAGTACCTAGACTCTCTCCCTACAAAAACACTCAGCGGGGTCAGTAAAAAAAGATACATATTATTCAAGAGAGAAAGAAATATCCTCACCTTATAAAAGAGATAATTTACCCCAACATTATTTATACTTGCAATAACATTGGAAATTTTCAATAGTAGTAGTAGAGTAGTAGGGGGACCCTGGACTTGCCTCATCCCTCATCCTTTAAACACAGCTAGCTTATAGTAAATGGTTAACTAAATTATGAGACCATGTCTAACTAAAGAAATATGCTGTCATTAAAAACAAGATGTTCCTTTAAAAATTGTTAGAAACATGGGAAAATGTCTATAATATAATGTTAATTTTTTTAAAGATAGGCAACTGTACCTGCACTAAAATTACAATTATGTAAAATGTTTATTATAAATATGTACATAAAGGACTAGTAAGAGATATAATAAAATATCTATCTCCATGTAGTGAGATAACAAATGGGTGATTTTTCTTCTCTTTCCTTTTATAGTGACAACATAATACTTTGTTAAGATAAAAACAACACCAGAGGCCACTTCTAAAAGGGACAGATGCATACCAAGCTGATAATAGTAGTCACCTCTAGGAAGAGCAATGAAACTGAGGTAAGTACTTTCTCTGTGTGTGTCTCTCTCTCTTTCCTCAACAGATGAAGAAACTGAAATTTAGAGAAATAACCTGACTTTGGGAAATTTACATAGAAGTGAAATAAAATCCCAGACATTCAATATCTTACATACTGGAAGCACCAAACTTACACTAATATATTAGATGTAGTAGGACTATGACTTCTCTTCACATTAACCCCCACCTACCTACTACATCTGCTCTTATTATTATAGAAGAACTGCCTGAGTTATAAGCAAAGACCATCAACTCCAATTGTGTGCTAGTTCTATTCCTTCTTGACATCACTCCCTAAATCTTGTTTTTCAGTGCTATATTCTCAATTTTTTCTTTTCTACTTGATCATTGTCCAATTTGGGGGAAAATGCTCTTGACTCCACTTTCCTTTCCACCTATCACTTTATTTCTTTTCTCCCTGTTAGAGAAAATCTTAATGAGTTATCCAGGTTTGCTGTCACCTATTTCTCTCCTCCCATCTTTTCTTAAACCCTTCTATTTCAGACTTTGCACCCATCACTCCCCAGTGACCTCCATGTTGCTAAACCCAATGATCAATTCCAAGTCCTCATCTGACTTGATCTATCAGAAGTATATAAGATAGTTGATATTCCTCTTTCTATTAATAAATATTAATTTGTTTTTCTCCCAGGGCACTTTGTTTTTCCTTCTACCACTCCAGCTGCTCCTCCTCAATATCCTTTGCTGCTTCCTTCCTTCTCTTCCACCTTCTCTTTCAGTCATGCTGAAAGAAATGAAAGGCTCATTTCATGCATGCATGGCTCAAGCATTTCATGAATGAAAGGCTCAGCCTTTGGATCTCTCCCCTTCTCTATCTACCACCATTCTCTTGGTGATGTTATCTGGTCTATATCTTTCATCTGATGACCTCCAAGTGTACATCTCTAGTTTTTTTTTTTTTTTAGATTTTATTCATTTATTCATGAGAGACACAGAGAGAGAGAGAGAGGCAAAGACACAGGCAGAGGGAGAAGCAGGCTCCATGCAGGGAGCCCAACATGGGGCTCGGTCCCGGGACCCCAGGATCATGCCCTGGGCCGAAGGCAGGCACTAAACCACTGAGCCACCCAGGGATGCCACATCTCTAGTTCAAACTCTCTCCTAAACTCAGACTTCAGTATCTTATTCAATACCTCTATTTGGATGTTTAATAGACATCTCAAACTTAACATTTCCAAAATGGAACGCCTGATCTTATTCCAAAATCTGTTCCACTTGCAGTCTTCCCAACCTGAGCAATAGCAGTTTTATTATTTGAGTTACTTAGCCTCCCCAAAACTTAAATTCATCCTTAACATCTCATTCTCTCACCAAAAAGTCTTATAGGCCCTACCTTCAAATTATATCCAGAATCTAACCTTTTCTCATAATATTTATTACTACCACTCTGGTGCAAACTAAAACCATCTTTGGTCTGGATTATTGCACCAGTTTTCTGACTGGCCTCCCTGCTTTCATCCATGTCCTCAGAACTTGAGTATATTTCAGAGGGATCACTCTGGTTGCTGTGTTAAAAAGAACTGTAGAGGAACAAAGATATCATCTTGAATTTTATAGTTGAGAAAACCAAGGCTTAGACAGAATGAGCTCAGGACCACATAGCTAATAAAACATCAGAAGCTATTCTTTTTTTACCTCATACCCTTTACCACCATGTTACACTTTCTCAATATGTAGGATGCCCATACTTAACTGCTTTACCTGGGGCAGTCCTGGTTTGCATGTTTTGTCCTAGTATGATTTAACTGTGCCCTCCTTTCACCCACAAATAAATCCTGCTCTGGAAGACAAACTACATGACATAGATAAATAGATTGATAGGTAGGTAGACATATGTCTGTCTACCTATCTATCTTTATATAAAATATAGATAACATATAGCAAATATATTTTATCCTATCAATAAGCAGGAGTGGGACTAGATAGGTACAAATACAGATTATCCTGCTTACTGTCATTAACATCAAATGTTGAGTGAGATGAGTATCAGATCAATAACTATCAGCTCCCTTCAGCTGCCAGAGAATCATTTAACTCTAGGAGATCAATTAGAAATGTCTCAATAAAAAGAATCAGTGGATCTTGGTCAATGTTTCACTTTAGAGTTCCCACATCCTCTCCTCTCCCTTACCAGGGCTCACACATTGAGTCTTTAACTCTACCATTACCTTAGTCTCAGCCTCTGGTCCTTCACTGCTACTATCTGATGAACATTTTGAATCAGATTTGCTACCAACTTCTTGATATGCCCACAGTCAAATACCCGCCCCCTCCCAAACCAGCTCCCCCTTTCAGACTTCCTGAATCCTATGAATGAAGTCATCTATTACCCACACTTAAGGTCATCTTTCACCTCCTCATTTGCTCTGCTCCACCCCATTCACCTCATCCAGCTACCCAGGTTTACTTTATATCTATGTCATATAGGGAACTATAATAACCTCTGCCTCTATCCGCTCCCTGCAAAAGCTTTATTTGGGAGATCTTCCTCAAGTATTGCTATAATTATAGCTGTCTTTTTCAAAGCACACATTCTCCAGAGTCCAGTCCAACTTAAAACTCCTCTAAGGAAACCTTCCACCCACAGAAAGGCATTTCTCCCTCCTCTGAATATCTATCAAGTCTCTTATCTATACCAATTGCTCAATACTCTTACCACCTGGTATTATCTTTTCTCTCTAATTAGGGTTATGACATTCCTGAGGGCCAGCCTCCTATCTCAGATGTTGTTTTTAAATCTCCCTCAAGTCTAATACATTGCTTGGTGCTAAATGTTTTCCTTGTTCGGTGGCTGGAAAACTGAAGGACAGCCAAATTAGATGAAATCTACATGAGACAACTTCAAAAACTAGGATTGGAGTAGGCTTCTAGGAACATCTTTCTAATCTTCCTTAAAATAGTTATAAAAATATTCTCAAGATCAGTCATTAAACTCTAGTATCATTTCATCAAACTCCTCTGAGAAGATTCTCTCTAATCAATATATCTGAACAAATAGTTTTGAAGATGAAAATATATGATTCACTGCTGGACTTTCTGATCTTGAGTATATTTTTCATTTACATATATCTTCATTCTGAAAATGCTGTCTGAATTTTTATTTCTTAAAAAACAAAAGGGGATAAGTTAATTGAAAGAAAATAAATTTTATTTTTCATATTCAATACACCGAAAGAGTACTGTGTCACTTAGCTCTCTATTTCTTTGAAATAGTCGTTTAGACAGCACTTTGGTAAAGCAGAAAGAGAACTAAATTAGGAAGGATCTGGCCACTTGATATAATGTATCCCAGTCTCTCTAACACTTACCACCATTTACTTTGTTGTTCAAGTATGTGTGCTTTGAGTCTTTTGTGTCCCCTTTCAACTAAAATGTGATCTTCATGAGATCAGAAACATTGTCCATCTGCTTCTTCAACAGTCTGTGGGTGGTAAAGCTTAAGTAAATCATTTAGCTTCCTTGAGTATAGTTTCCTCATAGGTAAATTTTAAAGACTAAACTAGATAACCTTTAGTTTCTCTTTAATTCAACCACTTTATTATTTAAACAATATAATGAGAAGCATAAAAGACAAAGCTAATTGGGGTTTATGGTGGCAAAAAATCTTCAATTAGGGCAGCTATTCTAGCCAACTGGATATGTTCCATGAAATCTTTACCCTCCCTGCTTAAAGAGAAACGAACTATAACCAGGAACTAGTCCTATCATATTGATTGGTTATTTCTGTTATTGCTTTTAGATTTCTCAAAGCTAAACCAGATTCTCTTAAAGCCTGAGACACTTTAAAAGTTGACTATCTCCTTTAAACTCATTGAGATCCTACTTAATAGACTAAGTTAACTTCATTAAATGATCTCCAGTGGTTTGTAGTTTTGAATTATCTTCTTTTTTTTCTTAAATCTTTCCCACTATCCATCATTTTCCTCATTCTGCGCATTTGTAAAAGTAAAGCTTTAGTGTCTATGTTACGGGGAAAATCAGATAATTAGAATTCCAAGTTTAAAGATAAATTAGTGAATGACTATTTACATTGTAAAATTCCTAATGCTTATCCTCTCAAAAAAACATACTATATAGTTATCAACTCATGAGCTATCTTAAAATTTTTAAGGAAAGATTCAATTCATAAGAAAGAAAGCCAGTTTAAAGGTAACGATCAAATGAAACAAGGAGAGTGTTGCAAACCATATTTTTGCTTCAAGTAAGAAGCTGCAAATGTGGGGATCCCTGGGTGGCTCAGCGGTTTAGCGCCTGCCTTCGGCCCAGAGCGTGGTCCTGGAGTCCTGGGATTGAGTCCCGCATCAGGCTCCCTGCATGGTGCTTGCTTCTCCCTCTGTCAGAGTCTCTGCCTCTCTCTCTCTCTCTCTCTCTCTCTCATGAATAAATAAAATCTTTTTTTAAAAAAGAAGCTGCACATGTTCTCTCTTCCTCCATGCTGCTTGCAGAGGTGGCTGCCATTTCCTACTCAGCACCATGGTCAACCTCAGACCTCAGGTGAAGTTCAAGATTGTTCAAAAGAGAACCAAGAAGTTCATCCAGCACCAATCCAACCATATGTCAAAATTAAGTGCAATTGGAGGAAACCCCAGAGGAATTGCCAACAGAGTGCACAAAAAATTCAAGGGCCAAATATTGATGCCCAACAGTGGTTATAAGAGCAACAAAGAAGCAAAGCACAACAGAAGCTCCTAGTCCAAAAAAAAAAAAAAAAAAAAGAAGCTCCTAGTCCACAAAGTCAAGGAGCTTAAAGTGCTGCTGATGTGCAACAAATCTTACAATGCAGAGATTGCTCACAATGTCTCCCCCAAGAACCACAAAGCCATTGTGGAAAGAGCAGCCCAGCTAGCTATCAGAGTCACCAGTCCCAACCCCAGGCTACATAGCAAAGTAAAGGAATAGATAGTTTATGTGCACATCATATTTATACCATAAAACTACAAAAAAAAAACAGAATTTGCAAATGCTATCCTACATTTATAAAGTGAAAGACCACTAGGAAATCAAAAGGCTGGTTTGTGGGCTCAGAGAGAGAGGAAATAAATGATTAATGGAGGCCATTTTAGATTCACAAAGACTACTCACTTAAGTGAGCTTCATTCTTTGATAGGAGTACCAACTAAATGGATATATCAGAAGACTATTATAGGCATGCAAGGATCTGAACTTCAGTATTTCTAGATAACTTTATTGAAAAAAAAAGCTTATTGAAAGCATGGTGGAATGTGGGCTGATAATCATATAGTTAGGTTAATTTCAGAACTGACTGAATGGCCTACCCAAGGATGCCAATCAAAGTACTGATATCAACTTAGAGGGGCTTGATACCACATTCTATCCACATCCCTGTATTACAGAGACTTGGAGGATAAGCGACATAAATAAAATGAGTGGGTAACATAAGGCTAGATGGAATCTCGAACTCATGGGATAACCAAGTAGCAATCCAAAATGAATTCAATGAAGTTAAATCAGGAGATTAATTTTCCATGAAAATTATATGGATAATCAGTCATCAGAAAAATCCAAAATAAAACAATGGTGTGAAAAAAAAATCCAAGAATGAGATAACACCTTATATCTCTTTAAAATGACTAAAACCTAAAGGACTTACAGTAACTAGTACTGGAGAAGATATGGAAAGCTGGAATTCTACACATTAGAATTCCAGCATAGACTCGGGAAACTCTCTGGCAGTATGTACTAAGCAAAATAGGTACATATCCTAGGACCCATCAGTTTTACTCCTAAATATATAACCAACAGATATGAGTACTCATATCTTCCAAAAGTCATATACTGTAATTGTCATGGTAGCTTTATTTAAAAAACCAAACAGTTGAACAGAGAGGTAAATTGTGGTATAATTAATACTATGGAATGTTACATAGCAATAAAAAGAGTAAGCTTCTGACTTGCTCGACAATATAAATAAATCTCACAGACACCAAGGTGAGAATTGAAACTGCACAATTCCACTTACATGAAGGTCAACCAGGCAAAATTAATTCAGGGTAATTGAAGTCAGAATAATGGTTACATTTGAGAAGCTGCTGGATGTGAGAGAACCTCTTGGAATTCTGGAAAAGTTCTATATGTTGTCCTGGGTGGTAGTTAGACGAGCATTTATAAATACAAAAATGCAGATTAGTGTTTGTTACTGTATCTAAATTATTCCTCATCAAAGGATCATACAGGGGCACCTCGGTGGCTCAGTGGTTGAGGATATACCTTTGGCTCAGGTCGTGGTCCCAGAGCCCTGGGATCAAGTCCTGCATTGGGCTCCCCACAGGGAGTCTGCTTCTCCCTATGCCTATGTCTCTGCCTCTGTGTGTCTCTCATTAATAAATAAATAAAATATATAAAAAGAAAAGATAATACATATGAATAAATGAGGAGCTGGGAACTCTATTTAGATTCAAATAAGCAATTCTACAGGATAGAGAAGAGCCCAAGCCACGCAGATGAAAATATGAGTGGGTTTTAGTTATATACACACACAATCTAGGTAAATGGCATAGATAAAAGCTAACAAGGTCATAATATTCCTGAAATTGTGGTGTCAAGAATGAACAATCCTACCAGGCCTTCTCTGTAATGTCTAGAACATACGCAGGGTATTGCGGTCATTTTATTCTGAATTCTTTAAGGAGCACATCAACAAATTGGTGTGCCTCCAGAAAAAAAAAATAACCATATGTTGAACATATGTTGAATGTCTGAGGAAAGTCTAAAGGAGCTAAGGCTTTTCAGCCTGGGGAGAAAAAAAGAAGACTTACAGGAAAGCTGGATTTATTCTACATGTCCTCAGAAGGCTGAAACGGAATTAATAGGTGGAAGCTGCAAGCAGGTTGATTTGTTCTAACATAAGGAAGAGCTTTCTAAATAGTAGAGCTTCCAACATATTGCCCCAAGAGATAAATAATAAGCTGATCAAGCAATGACCAGACATCTGCCCGTACACTGAGAGGAGATGTCTGTCTCAGCTAGTGAGTTCAAGACGATGTCCTCTATGTTAATTCTGTTTTCTAGTATTTTTCAAATCAACATTAGTGTCTATATTGGGAAAATTTGACAGGACTAAAGAAAAGCCATCAGCTGCTTATCCTGTGCAGCAAGTCACCAACTGCATCCTTCCACTTAAACAAGAGAGGCTTCTCTCCTCTGCAGTGTCAGTCACATTCAAAGGCTTCACTACTTAGAAAAGCTCTCCTAAGTGGATAAAACACATTTCTGAGGACGGTAAAACAGAAGGGGAATCTCTTGATGATGGCTTTCCTGATTACCCGTAATTTAAACTATAACCATCTCTATATAAATTGCTTTCTTTTTTTAGATTATTTCCTCAAGCTATATCCCATAATGTGAGTGACAGCTGAGTAAAGGGGCATAAAATCAGTTTACAGCTCTTCTTATAATTGGACAAAATGCGCTCCAGAATTACTGGAGCGATTTAAAAGTCACTAGCAACATATGAATGTATCTATTTTCCCACACCTCCACTAGCATTGGATTTTGCCACTGTCACTTATTTTTGTGTCAACTTAATTAGTAGTAGTAGAGCTCAGAGTTGTTGTCATTAATATTTCTTTAATTTTAAGGTAGGCTGGACACTGAAAACAATTCAAAGACTTTTTGAAGAAAAGAAAAAGCAGTAAGCAATCCCATAGAAATCCCACACTGTTTGGTTTGTCATGCTGTGTGGCTCAGCCTGTGTGAGCCAGACTGTTGACTGCTCTGACAGGGACCTCCTCTGTGCTCACAAAGCCAAGTGGTTCCACAGGACAGCAAACAGCGCAACTGGTGCCATCTTCCTTGGGCACTAATTGCACATTACACCGTGGTGTTACCTCTTTCTCATCCTGCTATCCTTAGTTTCAGGAACAGTTTGTCTCTCCGTGGTTATAATAACATTAAATTCCATACATAGACCCACAGTAGACCGCACTCTCATGGAGTTCACAGAAGTTGATGTGCCAACAGATCCCAAAGAGAAGATTGCTGTGGATGAGATGAGCACTGGGTGTTATACTCTATGTTGGCAAATTAAATTTGAATTTTTAAAAAAGAAAGAAAAAAGAAAATTGTAACCAAAACAAAAATGAAAACAAAAAAGATTACTGTAAACTGAACTGGTCACCTCTGTGTGGTAAAATTTGGGGTAACTTTTTTCTTCTTTAGCTACTCTGTATTTTCTAAGTTTTCCACAATGCACATGGAGTGCTTGTATACATTTTTTTGGAAAATCATCTTGATAGAAACCGTGACAAGTGGGAGGCGTATGAATAGAAAGAAGGAAAAAATTATCTCCAAACTGTATTCCCTTTGTTCTTAATTTTTTAAAAAGAAAAGACTCCCATAATAGGCTCCACTGATGCATAAATTGTTCAAAGCCGTGGATCAAGATGAAGGAAAGAGTGCAGGCACAGAAATCCCACAAAGACTGAAAGATGGCTGCAAAAGCACCTGCTTTTCTAAGTCAAGAGTTTAGGGAAGAAAAGGAGGGAGATATCCTTATGGGCCCATTTCAAAGCCAATTATATTGAATTCTTTGCAAATGCTTTTCTGTTTGAGTCCTGAAAGGTTCTGAATGCTTAGTCCACTGTGCATTACCAGGAAACACTAATATGTAATCCAACAAAAGGAGGTAGAGACTACAGGCACTTTGACCTTGTTATAGGCTGTCTAATGACCCTTTTATGTTTACATTTTCATATATAATTAAGCCTCAAGAGAATTTATAACTCAGGCAGCAGGGGAGAAGGATCCAAGAATGGTCAGTGGGGTGTCCTCCCTAAGTTCTAAAAAGTCAGTATAGTTCTCTAGCAAGACTGAAGGCAAATACTGTTTCCTTCCCCTCCCCTGCTTATTAAGACTGCATATGTTAGACACGGACCACGCCGATGCTTCCCCACTACCTTAATCCTCCATGTATTTGCAACCAAACCAGAATACATGGCACGAGGGCAATTCCAAAGAGCCTTTGTTTTATAATAATAGAAAACCCATCTTTACTAATGCACATGGGGACGTAATTATTAGGATTTACCTCTTTTAAAAATTAGAGCTAAAACTACTTTTAACTATAATTGCTAAAGTAAAAAGACCTGACACATCTCAATTTAAAGTTCAAAATGCACATTCAAAATTATTCTGAGTGCTTTTTATAAAAATCATTTAACCATAGATAGGTAGGTAGATAGATAGATGATAGATAATAGCACATAATATTCTTTAACAAAACAGTAGATATTTAAAAAGAGATACTAATAAATTTGGGAGTTCAGATACTTAGAAAATGTATATAGAGTATAAAAATTTTGAAATAAAAATAGTAACCTTTAGAAAAAAAACATCAAAAAAGTGAGCCCAGCAAGGTGCAAGGGCAAAATCCAGAGACTGCTAACTGCCTGGGGTTCATGTAGCATTAAGAGAAAGCACCGCAGCCTGCAGCTGAAGTCTAAGCCCACACCTAAATGGACTTTGCTTCTCCAGAAACTTGAGGCAGAGAGAGAGAGAGAGAGGTCACCGGAACAAGTCCAGGCCAGCTCTGGATCGTTTGGGAGTCAGGATTGAACAGAAAGGAAGAGTTCAGTATTATAGCCTTCTGCGGAGGGGTTATCAGAATGTGCCTTGACTTCCTTTAGCTAAAGCAGAGGGGCAGAATTAGGGGCTTCTTAATCGTTGACTCCAAGCAAAGGAGGAGAAGGTTTGCATGAAACCCATGCCCTGAAATGTCCTCTCAGCAATTAAGGAAATTCTGCAATAAAATTAGCTGACGAAGATGAACTTTCTGTCTCCACTGTGCATAAACAGTAAGAGGGCACAGTGCACCCATCCCTTCTCGCCAGGGGAGAAGAGATGCTGGTCCACTGGGATGAAGAGCAAGTGGCCCAGAGGTGGAGGAAGTCTATCACAACAAAGAGTGAAAGAAGTGGACTTCAAGTCTCAGATGGTCTTTCTGGAGGCAAATCCCCTTTGACTCCTCTGTAGGGTGGGAGTTGCCCTGAAGACAGTCCTGAGCAACTAATGTTTGGGGCCTGCTCTGGGCAATCTGTTGGCACAGGTGTGCCAGCCCCTCAGGCATGGCCAACCTGACATGTTTCATCTCATTTTCAAGTTTTTCAGACCCGTTCCTAAAGCATGGCTTCTCTTTAAAGACATCTTTTATATTCTGGATTTCCTTGACTCTCGCTGCATTTGCTAGCCAGTAAGGAATGTGGGCAGGGGGAAGCTCCTGCTACAGTGCAACCCTGTCCTGCTCCTTTCTTGCCTCTGTGAGTTATTTCCCCCCTGTTTCCACTGTCACTTGGGAATCAGGCCTTTGACCGGCTACACAATCAGATTTAGAATGGGAACTTGACTTTCTGTCTAGATCCAATATGGCTGGATCTCAAGGCAGCCGGAGTAAGCTTCTAAATACACAAATTAGATCTTGTGAACACCCCTCTGTGTAAAACACTCCCCTAGCTTCTTATTACTCTAAGAATAAAATTCAAACTCCTTGTGATGACCTCCAAACCCTGAACAATCTGGTCCTCTGCAGCTTCCAAGCTCCTCTACCACCTCCCCTTTCTCTCTCCCTTCCCATCCGCAAAAGGCCTGAAGAACTGTCATCCAAGAGGTTGGCTTGCAGTCAAAGACCTAATCTGATTTTCTTAATTTACTAAATTATTTTTAAGCCTGCACTGTTCCAGAATAATTTAACATAGCTCTTAATCACTGTGTAAGCAACATCATCAATAAACTTAGGCACACAGTTATTTTGACAAGCCTAGATTAAAAATTACTCTTCCGGTCTTGGTTTATGATTACTCCATCCCATACATTGTTACCTCTTATTATTCATGCAGTTGTCATTCTTAACTTTCTGTGATTATGAGAGGGGAGAGTATTATCAGAGCTAAGACCTAAAGAGTAGACATTAACGTTTTCACAAATATCACCAAGCAAAATGTCTGCCCTTGAAAACCAGGATCTCTCTCATGACAGGACACCATCACATTACCCTAACATAGCACACCTTACTTTCCTGCTGAAAGGGACTTGGTCTGCAGAAGGGTGTTGTTTTTGTTTGTTTGTTTGTTTGTTTGTTTGTTTTTCATTATAGCACTTGCAGTTGGTGCCCAGCTCATGACTGGGTCCTCAAACAGGCTCATTGCCCATCTTACCAACTGCTGCCTTCTTTCTCTCTCTCACAGCCGCCAAGAGAGCACTGCTGATTCAGTATTCCAGGTGAAAGTGTCAGAACACAAACTCTGGGAGCTTAGGAATCAAGCTTCTTCATGTGATCCCTGCATGGACACAGCAAGCTCTAAGTGACTCACAATGAAGTTGAAGCTTTAACATTAGTGGTGGTTGACCAGAGGCTGGGTGATCTAGGAATGCCCTGCCTGCTCCTGGTGAGGGGTGGAGGAGAGATCTCCCCATCTGATAGATAAATACCAGTTTTCCATCATCATCATCTCTTTAAGACTTGCTGAGAGCAGCAGACACTTCACTTGCCAGATTCTAAGAGCATGGGAGGTAACTTTCCACAGTGCCCAAGCAAGGAAGCTTTCTGTCTAGGCTTAGAAGCATATTTTGGCTCTTAGAGGAATTAGCCCATTTTCCAGGGCCTCTCTTTGGTCTCTAGGTCATCTCCTCTGAAATTGTCAGTTTGTAGAAGTATTAGTAACATGAGGGTTATCCCTTCACCTTCACCTTAACCCTGGCTCACACACTATCCACCATGCCACAGGCAGCCAGCTAAGAATCACCTCACTTTTGACCTGTTGACTTTGATCCCTCTCTCTCAGGCTTCGACCCCTTTGATTTAATCTTCCATTCCTTTTCCTCTTGGCCCCAAGACTTTATCACTTCAACCTCCCCATCATGACCTTTGGCCTTCTCTAAAACACAAGTTTATGTTCATTGTCTCTTCCCCCTCCTGAGCTACTTGACCAATGTCCCTGATTCCCTCCCCATTGTGGTCTGCAACTCACCAAAAGAGTGTCCCCAAAATGAAGTTCAGAC
This sequence comes from Canis lupus dingo, assembly GCF_003254725.2. Classification (NCBI taxonomy): domain Eukaryota; kingdom Metazoa; phylum Chordata; class Mammalia; order Carnivora; family Canidae; genus Canis; species Canis lupus. The sequence goes on along the minus strand of NC_064249.1, from coordinate 18,296,553 downwards.
ATTAGGCCTTCAACAAAAGATATAACTTGCCAGCTCCATCAACCCTGAAGGCTAGACCTCCAGTCCTTCCACCCTCCCATTTGCCTATCCCACATCTCTGCTTTTTGCACCTGCAAGTCAACATTCTTTAAATCAAATGTATCCTTCCTCTAAAACTGATTTCTTCTGGTCCGGATGACTTCTCTTTTCCTGTTCTTAGTCTCATCATTTTCCCGCTAACTCACAAATTTCAGCATATTGGCTTCCTTTTCATTCCTTTTTCAACTCAAAGGCACCACACACCACTGCTCCCTTTGCCTGCAGCACTCTGACCTTCCTTCACACCTGGTCACCTCCAGCTCATCCTTCAAGTCTCACCTGAAGGACCCCAGACTCTTCCCAGGTACTGAGTAAGTAGAATCTCCTCCCTCTTATTACCATTATAATCTGAATATTTTTATTGTGTGATTATGTATAGTGTATCAATCAAGCCTGCCTTGCCCAGTCCAGTAGCCACTAGCATATGAGGCTGTTGAGCACTTAACATGTGTAAAATACCAAATTTTGAAGACTGAATACAATAAAAAGAATGTAAAATATCTCCCTAGTTATTTTTATATTAGATGTGTACATTTTAAATATCAATAATATTTTAAATGTTAAGTGAAATATATTTTTAAAATTAATTTTACCTGCTTCTTTTTGCTTTTTTTTTTATGTAGCTACTAGAAAATTTTACGTTAAGTGTGTGCATATTATATTTCTATGGGGCAGCGCTGCTGTCTACCTTAAGTTCCATGAGGTCAAGGCCATCTTGTTTACCAGTGTATTTCCAGCTGTATTAGCACAGTGCCTGGTACACAGTAACTAGTGAATAGATTCTGAAAGAATAATTTTTTTTTAGATAATTGGGATTTATGCCTAGGATCCTTCTTTGCAGAAAAAGAGGAACCAAAGATAAAGAACTAGAGATAAGAGAGTTTAGCAGCTCACCTCTCCAGTGTCCCATGCTCTCCACCCCTGCAGTGGACACCAGAGCTTCTCTCAACCTTATATATTTAGTCATGAGATAGGGTCTAAACTGTCAGACTGAGGTGGTTTCTCAATAGTTCAAACTAAGAGCTTATTAATCTGTAACTAGTGAACATGTAGATATATTTTTCAAATTATGAACAAGCTGCCAAAACATAAAATAATAAAGAAAAATCTATATGGCAATAAAGAATTAAAGGGCTATTCACTTGATCTAAGCCACTTTCACAAATATGATCTCAGGGGTAATATCTTTTACTTCTCTCAATCCTTGATATCAGAAAATTCTTCTTTACCTGATTTCATTACACAGCCAAACATTTAACACAAATGTGGGAAAGATGAGAGTGTCTGAAAAGTCTAGTAATGTCTTTAAAGACTGTTTTACTTTCATGCTGTTCACTCACATTCACGGGCATGACCATTACTATGAAGTGACTCAGCGATTCCAAGTATCTGTATTACATTACACCCAGTTCCCTACGGTTGGCATTAATAGCACTTGCTCCAGTAAGGAAGAAGCCAAGCTGTCCTGTGATCCCTAGAAACTAATCCAGCAAAAGAAGCTCTGGTTAGTCACGGACAAGAGCACAGGGATTAGGCACTGTTCAGCCAGATGTATCAGGTGACCACTAGAAGAAAGCAGCTGAGTGCTGGGATGCCAAGAAGGCAATCCAACACCAAGATTCTTAATGCGAACATCCATTTTTATCTGAGGCATCAAGCACTCATTACTTGGCAGTATCACTGCCTTCTCCAATGAAAATTATCAGTTTAATAAAGTTTACACATGCCCAGGAAGCTACCACTCTCTCCATCTTTCCTCATGTTTCAAAATCCATAGAGCTGAGAGACAACCAGATGGCATATCCTCAGAAGTGGCAGAGTCAGCCTAAAGCTTTCTTGAGAACACAGAAATAGTACCAGGCTAGAAATAAGAAGTTGGGATTTCTATCGCTGCTATCATGTATTAATTTCAGAATCATTGAGATGACATGTGTCAGGCCTGTTGTCCAAAGCTAGAATCAATGCTACAGTTGAGATCCTACTCACAGCAGATGATTTAAACAGCAACAACCATACAACTCAGGGCACTCAGCTTCCCTGTGTCTGAGGATACTTCTACCCCAAGGGAGTCTTGCAAAATCACAAGACCCAACTGGACACTTAAGCCTCCATGAGACCTTACCAACCTAAACCTATATCCATTTCCCCTTACATCCCCAACAGAAACAATTTTTTTTTTTTGAGAGAGAGAGAGAGAAGGGGAGAGGGTGGACAGAAGGACAGGGGGAGAGGGGGAGAGAGAGTCTCAAGCAGACTCCATGCCCAGTACTGATGCAGGGCTCAATCTCAAGACCTGAGCCAAAATCAAAACTCAAAAATTGGACATTTAACCAACTGACCTATCCAGACATCCCCCCAAAAGATATACTTTTAAAATAAAATCAGAGGAAGGAAAAGAACTCAGTTGATTTTTTCTTAAAAGGATGGAGACATGTAGAAATGAGCTGATGGTACTAAGCTAGAACAGTTTGAGCAACAAAACAAATAGTAACAACATTAAATGATGACTCATAATAACAAAGTAAATATCCATCCAGGAGTTTACATTGAAATTACTTAATAAGTTATTTAATTCAGGCGAAGAGATAGCTCTTTTTTACAGAAGAAGTCCATTTGACAAAAGTAGAAGAAATAAGAGAACTAGAAAATCACCATTAGAACACCACAGCAATAATTATTACAGGTAAGATCCACAGATGGATCCTAAACTGAATAGATATAAGTTTTAGGAGAAATAGGATTTGCAAGATCTCAAAATATCCCCTCCAATATATTTATTAATTAGAAAGAGGAATACAGTAACTTTGCAAGAAGAGACATGCAGCAGATGCCATCTTAATGAAGTGATCACAGTTAACATCTCCAGTGATAAGACATAACTGACATCATGAATCCTACATTATGATCCACGGAGAAAGGCACTGACCTGAAGTCTGTTGTATTCTTGCCAAAAACATATAACCTCAATCTGCTGAATAAGAAAAAAATCAGGTGAATCAGAGGGACATTCTTCAAAATAATTGACCCATTCTCTTCAAAAGTGTCAGCATCATGAGAGACAAGGAAAGGCTGAGTAACAATGTTAACAGATCAGAGAGGAGGACTAAGGAGACATGACAGCTAAATGAGACGAGAGCGGGATCCCAAATTCGATTCTGGAACAGAAGGAGAACACTACTGGAAAATGGTGAAATGCCAACTGAGTCAACAGTTTAGTTAATAGCATTTCACCAATGTTAATTTTTTCATTTTGACAACTGTGCTATGGTTGGGCAGCAGGATGTTAACATTTAGAGAAGCAAGGTAAAGAGTATACAGGAACTCTCTATATTTGCAACTTTTGTGTAAATCAAAAAGCATTTCAAAAGAAAAAATACAAAAATTGGAAATTAAAAGTCTGAAGGAGGGCTGAATTCTAAACTCAAAGTGATAGAAGATATTAAAATGTAAAAAATCAACATATTGAACTAAATAAAATTTCAAAACTTTGTGCAAACCTTAGAAATAAAAAATAAATGTCTGACAGAAAAATATGAGCAGATACAAAAGCCTCGGGCTATTTAACATCTTTATATAGAGAGAGAAATTTCTATACAAGATGATACAGATTATTAAAATATCAGAAGACCAATCATTAAATAAAAGAAAAATGAATGCTGGCACTCCACAAAACAGAATTTTAAAAGGAGCAAAAATATGGAACTAATATTCATCCTTATTTGTGATTAAAGAAAAGCAAATTAAAACAATATAATACCATTTTTGTCTAACCATTAACAACAATGGTAGGAACAAGAACACAAAATAATGATGAACACCCAGAAAAAAAAACTACTCATAAATTTCACTGTCAATGCTGCCTGTCTGACCAAGTCTTTGATTTGGGTAAGTCTTTTTTCTTTTTTCTTTTTTTTTCAAGATTTTTTAAAGTAATCTATACACCCAACACAGGGCTCAAACTCACAACCCTGAGATCAAGAGTCAGATGCTCCACCAACAGAGCCAGCCAGGTGCCCTGATTTGTGTAAGTTTTTAATTGCCTTCCTGGACATCCCAAGTTCCATCCCAGCCTGACAGGACAGGAAATTGTAAAATATTACTGGATAGAAATTACTCGGCATCAGTTCACACTGGTTATTTATTTTAATCCTCACAATTAGACTAAAGATGAGATATTATTATCCCATTATCCAGTAAGGAAACTGAGGCTTAGAAAAGACAAATAATTTGCTCAAGAACACATAGCCAGAAAGTAATAGAATAATGATCTAAAAACAACTCTGTCTCCAAGCTCCTGCTCTTTATAATGCCTGGCTGTTCAAATGCTAGATGATCTCCCCCGTGGAATGTGGTGAGGAGACTCCTGCCCACGTGCTCAGTGTGGCTGAGTGAGATCAGATGACTCTGAGACACTTCCTACCTCTACAACTCTAGGTTCCTGTAAAATGTATTTTGATATTGGAACAGCTTTTGGAATTTTTCAAGTCTTACCTCTGAAAAAAACAAATCTCAGTAGGAAGAAACCAGTTTCTAGTTCAGGAAGGACCTGGATGCTTCAAAATTATCATGGGCGATGAACAGATTAGGTTCCCCCTGCCCACCCCAGCTCCAATCCAAGGGCCTTTAAAATGAATGTAAACAAAAATCCAGTGATATTATCATCCTGACCTTTGGTAAATATACACAAACATTCACCAACCTCATCATAAAACAAAGACTCAGAAAATGAAGGCAGCTTATATTTGAATAAAAATCATAAAGTCACTATGGGCATATTCACTAATACCACTGTTTTCTTATTGTTGTCCTCCCTCCACCCCCAACCCTCCCATCAAGCAGCCCTTAATGACCGTTTCACTATTCTGCCCACCAAAAATGGCTTTTGAGTGTAGGAAAGTATCAGAAGGTCCCTGCTGAGTTGCCAGCTGGGGAAGTGTCACAGGCCACTGAACTCTAAAATGAGCTGTCTCTGTAACAAAAGGTCCCTTCCCCTTGGACCAACTTCAAGGGGATCACACTCTGTAGCCCCCATTGCTCCTTTTGTATCCCAGTTTGATTAAACTGGGAATTGTTCTGTGCTCAGGGCTGTTGAGAACACCAGGAGGGGGATTCTAAAGATAAAGGATTATATAGATCCTTTGTTAGAAACAGACGTCCCCATTGTATGCCTTACAACATTTGAGCACAAACGCTAGGAGATTCCCACAGCTCCTAACGGTTCTGCACAGGAGACGACCAATAAATCTTGGTCCCAGCTCTCTTAGGGCAAACAGTTGCTGCCGGTGGCTAAACATCATCTAGCCACTGGCTAAACATAAGAGAAATTTTAAAATGAATATTTATGACAAAAGATATGAGCCAAAGCAAGGAAGAAAAGAAGAAATGTATATAAAATACAATAACAGTTGATATCCATAGAGCCTAGACATCAGAAAACAATGAAATCGTTTCTCTTCCTAACTATAAATCCTTGAGAGCCAGTCCCATATTTTAGTCAACTTTGATTCCCCATTGCTGCATGCAGTACATCGTTCATGGAACATGTTTAAAAACAGATGTAATAATGATACCTAGTATTTATTATGCACTTGTGTAGCTGTATTAGTTTTCTATTGCTGTGTAACCAATTATCACAAGCTTGGTGGCTAAAAATAATACCCATCCATTGTCTCACAATTCTATGGTTTGGAAGTCCAGGCTTGCGTGACTGAGTTCTCTGCACAGGGTCTCACGAGGCTGATGTCTACATATCAGTCAGCTGGGCTTATTGGAAGATTCTGGGAAGAATTGACTTCTAAGCTCATTCATGTTCTTGCCCTGCAGCTGTGGGACTGAGGTCCCCGTTTCCTTGCTGGCTGTCAGCCAAGGGTCTCTATTAGCTCCTTAAAGCTGACCGAATACAGTCTTTCTCACCTGGCCTGTTCCATCGTCACCAAATGCACATCACGTCCTTCTCACACCTGTAGTCTCTCTGACTTCCTGTTCTACCATCGGCTAGAGAAAGTTCTCTCTGTGATTAGTCTGGGGCCACCACATAATGTCCATATCTAGGTCAACTATGTCTACATAACATGGTCATGGGAGTGATATCTCATCAGTCACAGGTTCTGGGAATTGGGGCAGAAGGAGAGGGAGAAGCTGACTCCCTGCTGAGCAGGGAGCCTCACGTGGGGCTCAATCCCAGGACCCTAGGATCACGACCTGAGCCAAAGGCAGACGCTTAACCAACTGAGCCACCCAGGCACCCCTAGCACAGGACATCTTTGAGAGCCATTTAAGAAGTGGCCACAGACACTGTTCCAAGGGCTTTACATTTAATAATTCATCAATCTTCACAGCAACCCTAAGAAGTAGGCTCTATTATCATCCTCATTTTATAGATGAGGTACAAAGAAATTAAATTATTTGCCAAAGTCACCCAGCTAATAAGTGGCAGGATCTAAATTTCAACTCAGCCAATCTAAACTCAGAATCCCACCTCCTATCCACTATTCTACATTGCTATTCAATTTACTATTTCTGAAATGCATGGATACATGAATAATTACATTAGGTATGGGATTAGGAGACAATGCTAAGGATGAGTAAACTCCTGGATTTATTTAGAAAATTTTGTTCATACATTCTTTTCTTTTTTTTTAAAGATTTTATTTATTTATTCATGAGAGATACACACAGAGAGACAGAGGCAGAGACACAGGCAGAGGGAGAAGCAGGCTCCATGCAAGGAGCCCAACGTGGGACTCGATCCCAGGACTCCAGGATCACGCCCTGGGCCATAGGCAGGCACTAAACCGCTGAGCCACCCAGGGATCCCCTGTTCATACATTCTTATGCTAATCATCCTCTAAGGAGATTCACAGTCTCAAAGCTACAAATCTTAGAGAACTCTGTATACCTGTCCCCTCCCTTTTCACACTTCAATTAAAACCTGTGAACTATAAACATTTGAGGCCAATATGAAAATAGAACAACTGCCTTTTGACAAGGAGGTGGCATTATAGATAGCCTTTGGCGTCAGTCACTTTCTTCCACAACAGGCATGGCTGTGCCCCAGGGTAGATATTGATAGTCACGCAGGACAATGCCAACATGCTGATTTGGATTCCACAAATAAAGTGTGAGAAGAAAAATCAAAAGGCCAAAAATTAGAGTTGAAAGAGCATAAGAAGGACAATGATCCAAAACTGAAGTCATTCCTCATATCTAAAATTGGTTTTATATGCAGCTGAGTCCTTATATGCTTCTGTGTCCTGGTGTTGCTTAGCTGAGATGAGGTAGAAATAGCACTGCATCTGAAGTCAGAAACTTAAGTGCCACTCCTGGCTCTGTTTCTTAGGTGAATTTGAACAAATCATTTAATTCCCAAATCTTACTCATCCTATCTGTAAAATAGAATAATAACAATATCCACCTCATAAAATTTTATTTTTTCTTTTATTTTTAAGTAGGCTCCACACTCATCATGGAGTCCAACATGCAGCTTGAACTCACCACCCTGAGATCAAAACCTGAGCCGAGATCAAGAGTCACATGCTTGCCGACTGAGCCACCCAGGTGCCTCCCACCCCAGCCCCACAGAATTTTAGAAAGAATCAAATAAGATACTCTCTTAGTCCGTTTGGGATTCCCTAACAGAGTCCCACAGACTAGGTGGCTTATAAACAGCAAAAATGTTTTTCTCACAGTTCTGAAGGCTGGGAAGTCCAAGATCATGGCTCAGGTAGTTTCATGTCTAGTGAGAACCGACTTCCTCATTAATGGCCATCTTCTCACTGTAGCTATGCATGGCGGAAGGGGCACAGGATCTTTCTGGGGTCTCCCTTTATAAAGATTCCATTTACGAAGTCTCTCCCTCATGACCTAATCACTTTCCAAAGGCCCCCTCCTCCCAATGTCAGCACGTTGGGGGTTAGAATTTCAACACATAAATTCAACACACTAAATTATTAAATGTAAAGCCCTTGGAACAGTGTCTGTGGCAGGGTCTGCGGGGTGGGGTAAGATATAAACTTTACGTCCATTGCAGACACTGAATGGGTCATGTTCCATTTGTAAACTATAACATGCAATGCAAATGTTACATGTTATTGTACCAGGTATCCAAAGGATTGATGGAAGGAAGAGATGAGGCGTGCACAGCCACCTTGCAAAGAGAATACTTCTCCCAGTGTGAAAATCTGAGATGAACACTGGTTTCAGAAGAAAGAAAGTGAGATCAAAAGCTCTATACCATCCACTGGGCCTCTGCTGAGCATGCATTTTGCAAAATGAAATATACATAAGGAGTAAAAAAGGTAGTATCAATATTATCTTTAGAGAGAGAAATGGAGACAGGGAAAAATCATTTGTTCAAGCGGCAGAGCTGAAAGCCCAATTCAGATATGCTCTCAGTGAAGCGCTTTAGTCGGGGAAAAGATGGCCTGCTGGCTGACTACAAGAAGAAATTATGTTACATGAATAAATACTGAAACTCAATAGTACTAAATTAAATGGAAAATCAAAATGCTCATCCTCTCAAATCTCTATAGCCAGGTTTTCTGATATTAATATCAAGTGGCCTTGGATTGTCCTTAAAGTGGTTGTATAATCTCTAGCTTAGAGAGGTGAAAATATTTTCCATGTACAATCTCCCAGGACACCTTGATGTTAGCCTTGTGAGACCACGCAACACAGAAGCCAGTCAAGTGCACTCAGACTCCTAACTACAGAACTGTGAGATAATGAATGGGTATTGTTTTAAGCCGTGAAATCTGTGGTAATTTGTATACAGCAGTTTGCCTTAACACTTTCTTTTCCACATAGAAATCAGAAAGCTTAAAGAGAGTCACTTTTAGAGCACATTAACATAAAAGCAATGACTACAACCCATCAGTTCCTGGAAGCTGACCATTGCCAACCAGTAAGTTCTGGAAACCCAAAAGTTAAGTGGATGGCTTAAAGGCAGACAATCCAGAGTTCTTCAAGCATCCCATCACCAACGATGTGAACATGAATCCAATAACTGCCTTGAAATTAAGCTGATCATCCATGAAAAAACTTAAGCTTAGAGACTATCTTCATTATGTGCTACAAGTCCTTATAGGATACAAACCCTTAAAATACATTGCCAAAATAATCTGGCACAGCAAGTACTGCAGCTCAATGGGGTAGCTGATTTGAGTTGACCTTGACAGGGTTCTGATAGTCCTACTCCACAGAAAACTTCATGAGACATGGTACCTATGTGCAACACACACACACACACACACACACACACACACACACACACACTTTTCCCATCTAAGGTGTTAAATGCTATACTTTAACATCTAATAATACTAGAAGGGTGTTATTGAGATGAACAAAGTTTAGTGCTACTTACCGATCCTACATATATGGTCCTTTGGAATGATGAGATTAAATATTTTAAAAAGAATTCTTAATCCATTAGCTACTCCTACCTAACATTAACATTATAAACACTCATGTCTATTCATATATTTGAAGCAGTGTAAAAGAAAAGCTAAATCAGAGAGGTTAAAAAGGAGAAGAGATCTACCAAAAGAAAAGTCATCGGTTGAACTAATTCACAGCATGCAGTGCTTGAGGGTATAAAGGCTCAGGGTTGACTCTGAGGAAGCCAGGCTGGTATAGTAAAAAGAGTATGCTCTAGAGTACGGTGGGGCCAGATGGACCTGTCTCAAACAGTTTCTTCACAGCTCATGAGCAGTGTAACCTGAGGTCAAGTCCTTACCTTCCTGAAACTTGGCCTCTTCTCCTAAAAAATGACAATAATAGTAATTAAGTGTGGTTGTGAGGATTCCTGAGAGAACATACGTGGAGAGCCTCACTCAATGCTTAGGCTTATCCTGTATTACACATTAAGAATCCTTCTCCCTCCTTCTGTGCCCCACCCCTTTTAGCAGGAATAGCAGTGATAAAGAATTTGATGCCCCAGATGAGAAGAATACTCTCGGGATACCATTCATGGGAAGAAAAAAAAAAAAAGATGCTTCTTCATCTAACCGAGGGCCAGGAGAATGGTAAGTACACAATGCTTGAAAACCTAGCTTCACTCTTTACTAACTGGGTAACCTTGGATGAGTTGTTGAACCTACCTGCACCTCAGTTTCTTCATCTGTAAAATGAGGATAACGATCATATTTCTCTTATAGAGCCTGTATGACAATTAAATGAGCTGATAGATACTAAGTACTTATAACAGTGCTGGTACAGTAGATGTTAGCTATTATTATTAGAAGTTATTATTACTCACAACAGCCTTATACGTGCAATGCCTTCAGGAGAATAAAGAAGAAGGCTGGTGTGTGGCACAGGGCAGAACAATGTAGAACAGGGCATGGCAGCAACAAGCAGGCCAGCCTATAGGGGGTGGGAACCAGTGAATCATGGAAAAATGAGCTGTGAAAAGATAATAAACATCTACATAATGTTCACTGAATGCCAGGCACAATGCTAAGTATTTCATGTATTAAGGCGTTAAGTTATTAACTCACTTAATCCTCAAAACAAGGCTTTAAGTTATTAACTCATTTAATCCTCAAAACGAGCTTATAAAGGCAAATACAATAATTATTCTATTTTTAAGACAGAACAAAGAAGTAACTTGACCAAGATCACACAAGCAGTGGCAGATCAGGATTCAATCCCAGGTGATCTGGGGCTAACATCTGTCCATACCTGTACATTAAATCACCAATGTAGACTGCTACATACCCACCAAGGTAGACACACTAACATACCCGCATCCTATCCCCTTGGAGATGTGAGACAGCTCTGGAGTTCTTTCAAAGGTGTATGAGGTGAAATCTCAAGCCTTTTTTCTAAAAGAGTGGCTCAAAAAAACAAACAAACAAACAAACAAAAAACCCTTGAGGACATTCAAGCCAGCGACATTGTGGGAAGAGAAAAACAGACAGACATGGATAGGTGGATGGGAAGATTTTCTGAGATAGGTCTCTATATTAAAATCAAAAGAGAAATCAAAGAAATAAAATCAACTGCAAAAATGAGAATAAAAATTATGTGCTGTAAAATTTTATTTAATTTGTATTTAAATTAGTAATGGTGTACATTTAAAACTTAGCTGTCTAGGTTCCCAGCCCAATTTCCTTCCAACCTGAAGTGTCAATTAGAGAGGAAATCTGGTTTCAAATATCATCTACCCCTCAATGCACTCACACTGAAATTAGACTTATTCCTAAAATAAGAAGACAAATCCCCAGTGATATGGACATGCTTAAGAATTTCATATACCCAAAATTCCAATTCTTTTCTATCCCAAGAAAAGAGCCAGCTGACCCCAGACTCAACACCCTTAGGCATCAGGCCAAGACCCGAAACGCCCTCCCCAAGGAACCTGCACCACCAGCTGCAGGAGATGAGGGCAGGTTTCACCTGCTAGGGGAGCACAGTCAAGTTCTTGAAACACATTGCCTTTGTTACACTTCAGATAAAAAAGGAAGTCTCACAGAAAAGCCTCTTCCTACCTATTTTAATAAGCTAGTCAAGTTTGCTGGGAGGAACAGGTTATGAAGAAGGGCCGGGCCATGTCCCAAAGTGAGATTTCCCAATTCTGCTGATTATTAAAACAAACAAAGGCACTAAACTTCACATTGGTAGAACCGATCTTGGAACAAATAGAGAGAAAGGCAATACCAGTGAAGATTTTCTTTCTACAAACCTTGAAGAGAAATGGGATCAGGGTTTCAGGAAAGAGTGAAGATGATGAATTAGCTTTGTCTCTCAACTGTTGTGACTTCTTTATCTCCAAAGTATTTGCTAGGGGGAGAGACTTAAGCCTCTGTCCAGAGAACACTAAACATGAACCTGGGATGGGAGTCAGCTCCTGCAGTAACTTCCTTACTGGGCTCCTGCTCCCAGATTCATGCCCAACTACCATCCTCCTCGCCACGACCCCCAGTCAGATTTCTAAAAGATGAATTTGCTTTTCTTCCTCCTCTGCTAAAATCCTTCAAATATTTGCTCTTGGCTATAGAAAATTAGTCAAAATCTTTAGCATGGACTGCATGCCCTTCATAACCAAACCGCCTTTGACAGCTCATCCTTCCTCTCCCACTGTGTGGTCCCTTGAAGAAGGAAAGGGATGCTCACTGCACTGGCAGAGTCTTATTTACAGATGATGAGGTCTCTGAAGCCACTTCCCCAGTCTTAGTCTAAAGAAGTTGGTACATGTAATCAAAAGATCCAAGTGGGGATCCACTGAAGGGGGAGGGAGCAGAGAGCACGTATTAAACGTATTTTAATGTACATTTGTGAAACTTCTTCTTAGGCTTTCCCAAGTCGGTACCTACAAATTCTCTTGCAAGTACATATTGTGGATTAATGAACACATCCTTTAATACGTTAGCATTTTAACTACCTTCTTTTTTAAGCTCTGACCTTTTAAATTTTAAAGTATTTCCCTTTCCTAATTCTGGTAAGACTGGGTGGGGGTGTTTCATTTAGAAAGGCTGTCTTTTCCCTGATTAAGGCAATCAAAAATGAAAACACCAATTGAAAACAAACTTTCTGAAAAATATCCACCCTGTTGATGAGACAAAAGATGACTGACCTGCTCCTTAGCTTCTTTTGTGTTGTTAATAATAGCCTGGGTCAGAAGAAAACACTTTTGTTATTGTTGCAGAGCCCATCACTGGGCTCAATCTCATGACCCTGAGGTCATGCCCTGAGCTGAAATCAAAAGTCAAACACTTGACCGACTGAGCCACCCAGGTGCCCCAGAAAATACATTTTTCAGCATCATGACTGGCAGGGCTCGGTATAGAAAGTGAATTATCTGTTCTGGGTATTAACGTTAATATTTAATACATAAGAATTCAAATGCACAAGCATGATTCAGTGAAACTAATTATATGTATTATTTAATAGGTAACTCTCTGGGCAAAACAGACTCATGCTGGTTATTCCAAGCTACAAACTCCCGAAAGCTCAAAAGACACTAATTACATTTACGGAATATTAACTAACACAAAACTCCTCGGAACTATCTTTAGCAGAATGGTGAGACCACAAGCACTCCCCACTAAAGCACACGGATTTTCCCTTCGGCTTCTCAGCCTTGGCAGCGCAGTGCGTTACATCACCGAGAAGGGCCTCTCACTCCACCTGAGGAATCTATCAGGAAATTTTATCACAAACCTTAGAAGTGACATTTTGCTCCTTCTCCATGTGGCATAGAGCTATTTCACACCTGTTAGTGAAAACAGTGTGCCTGTAAATAACATTTTTCAAGAGAAAATTAGAAATCGACTCCAAAGCATCTGTAAACAATATCCATCTACCACAATTATTGTACCACCAACTGATACACGAGTCTCAGGCTATCTATAGATATAATGAAAATCAAGTAAAAGAAAAAGGAAAAAGAAAAATGGGTTATTATAATGAAGTCTCTTTAGACACTATTCTTATAATTAATCCCATTGGAAAGTTCCATTTTTAATTAATACTTTTAAAGATTTTTTTAAGACGTAGAAGAAAAAATAAAATAAATGCTTTATTAAATATCTAGTTCTGGATACACATTTCATTCATGCATGCATGCATTTTAAATTCTAGGAAAACAGGAATTTTTGTCTGTCTTGTTCACAGCTGTGTCCTCAGCTCCTAGAACAGTACCTGGCATAGAGTAAGACCTCCCCAAAAGAAAAATTAAAATAAGAGAGAGAGAGGCAAACTATAAGAGAATCTTAACTATAAGAAACAAACTGAGGTTGCTGTAGGGGAGGTAGGTGGGGGATGGGATAACTGGGTGATGGGCATTAAGGAGGCCATGTGGTATAATGAGCAATGGATGTTATATGCATCTGATGAATCATTAAATTCTACCCTGAAACTAATAATACACTGGATTGAATTTAAATTAAAAAACAAATACCATCATCTAAAAAAGAGACCTCGTAAATATTTGTTGAATAAATTCATTCATCAAATATGTATTGAGTACTTGCCATGTACCAGACCATGTAATAGGGCCCAGAGATAGAAAGATTTGCTCACAGTCAATAAAGAACCCACTCCTCTCAATTCATGAGAGGTATCTGAATGCTTCTTTGAAATATCTAACAGGCTTCTCACACTTGACATGGACAAACCAAAACTTGTTCTCCACAGCTGCCCTCTCTTCCCTTTATGCCAAATTATGCCTACCCTTACCCTTCCTGTCTCAGTGGACAATACCGGCATCCACTTGATTGTTCAAGCCACAATAACATAATCAACTTCTCTTCTACATTTAGTTCCTTCATTTCTCCACCATGATTCAGCCACTGGTGTCTCTCCCAGAGGCCTCCACTAGTCTCCCTGCTGCCACTCTGCCACAATCCAATAGAATAATCCCTTTCAAACATGCAACAAATCAGTATACTACCTAACTTAACATTCCTTCCATTGTACTGAGATCCACTGACTCCCTACTGTGAGTCACCAGCCCTAATGAACCCTGCCTCCAATCTGCCTTCCCCATTTCGCATTGTGTCCCACTTCCCTCCTGCCCATTGAACTCCAGCCTCAATAGCCATCTTGTGGTTTCTTAATATCTCCAAATGTGTCTTCACTTGTACATGCTCTTCCCTCACTGGAATGTCCTTCGCCACAATGATGGACTCTTTCTCAAGACTCAGGTTTCTCTTCAAATGTCACCTTCTGAGAGAAGTTCTCCATGACCATCTGTCCAAATTTCTGATCTTAAATTACCACTCATGTTACTTAATCATGGGTAACCAACTAAGAGATCTCCAAATACAGTCAAGCCCAAGCCTCTGCTTCCATCCCCTGCCTCCCCAAGAGGTAGAGGAATTCCTCCACTAGCATCTAACTGCCCCTCCTCACTCTCTAATTCAGTAACCTCCATGTTTATACTTTATGGGTGTTTCTTTACATACATTATATTGGGGGAGGGAAGGGGTTAAAAAAAATTAAGGCATGTCCTTGCTAGGTGGAAAAGAACTGCAAGAGGACCTCTTGTCAACTCAATGTGAATAAATTCCAATCTATTAAGCACTATTAGAAGATTTCCTATACTATAGCCAAAACCCATTCTAGCTGATAAAGCATTCAAAGGGTGGACAAAAGAAGAGGGGAAATGAAGGAAACAAATAAACAACAACAACAAAAGTATAATTATAGTTAATAAAAGAACCAAGAAAGCAGATTAGATTGGAAGGTCAACTTGAGACCAAGGGACTCCCATCAAGTGGTCAAATAGAATGAGAAAATACAGAGGCCATTTTACTTGGCCATTAGATGGTTAGTTCCAAAAGGGGTGAAAAGAAGAAAACTATATTAATGTACCTTCATATTATATGTGGAGAGATAGTACATCTATGCTTTATTGATTTATGAAAAAAGGAGCTTGGAGGAGGAAAGGAAGGGTGGAAAGAGGGCAAGTCTGGAGGGAACAATGCAATGTATTTAGAATAGATGGAAGCAGAAGCAGCAGTGGACATATATACAAGAGAGTCAGGAAAGAGTTCTCAGCAGAAGCTGTTTATCTGAGACCTAATGATGGCAGAATTTCCAAAAGAGAATGAAAGGGCCAGATCAGGAACGACCACAGGAAGGATGTTAAACATGTCAGAATCATTTTAAACATCTCTCCCAAGGTGTCTTTCCATCAGTGTTCTCATTCATACTTAACAGGTAACCCACTGTTTTGAATTATGCCAACCTGATTTGCCTGATAATCTGAAACACTGGCC